>NC_134789.1:60250186-60282686 GCF_046742065.1 Oratosquilla oratoria
TATCTATTCATGTAGTAATTTGCAGTCTTTGTTTTGTATTCTCCCAATGATCTTTACATTGTCTGCTCACAAATTAGTTTGGCTTGTTCTTTCCATCAGGCCATTCGCATGAATTAAGAACATTATGGGTACCAACCTAGATCCTTGTGGTACACCGCTAGTCACTTCTCCCATCCCTCCATCCTATGCCTTGCCATGGTTCTCATATATTGTCAGGGCCCTCACATAGGGCGGTGGTGGGGTGCATAGCCCCCCCCCCCACCCTCCTGGGGCGGCACATGTAGGAGGGCGGCAATTCTAGTATGGACATGCCGCCCACAAGGCTCACAAAATAATGATGATAAAAAAAATCAGGTGAGCCCTGAATATTTTACTATAATATACGAATTTTGCGGTAGAATCAATAGAATATGAAATATTTCCCCCTTACCCTTTCTGCAGTAGGGACATTAGATAACATTTTAAAAATCTGTTTGATTAGTTCGCAAGCCAATAGCTATAATAGGCAGTAAGGAATGGTGGAGAACTTTGCCCCGGGGCGACACTTAGGCATGTAAGAGCTTAGATATAACCCTGCCTGCTCATGTGACACTGTGGTGAACGGAGTCCCCCACATATGCTTCTATGCAATGTTTCGGCTTATAGTACCGCCGCTGCAGAAATGGGTTAGACAAGGATTGGATATGTGGGGTACAAACAGCTGGCCTTCGGCCTTATATTACTTCTCTTTAGGTTAAGTCCATATTACGCCTGTACTACATGCATTTGTATCCGCATGAAAGCACAATTCCGGGCTACGCCCGGCAACCTTGTCCCTCCCGCCAGAGGGACGCTACTTTTCGGTACGCACCGAGGGTACTTAAGTCGTGTGAGGTCAGGTCACGGTCAGTATCCTGATGGCCTCGCTCTCCGGCGCCTGTGAGACGGACCCTTCCAAGTTCTGGAGGACCTTCAAACGTCAGCTGGAGGAGTGCTCTGTGCCTCCACCCAAGGTCATCAACCATCTTAACCACTCTGCACACTCCCCCCCAACACCAAGCTGACCTTCTGGCGTCAGCATGGAGTGAGGTCTTTAAACCCCATCCTGTGCAAGGACCACATTGCTTTAGCACCTTGCACAGTGTTAACTCTTTCATGAACAGATGTAGTGACCTCATTCCCGACGAGACTGTTGATCTCTCTCAGTTAGATGAAGATGATCCCCTTATCTGCCCCATCGTTATGGAGGAGGTAAAGGGGGTTATCTCGACTTTAAACTAAGATCCCCTGGGCCTTCAGGCATCGATGCACACATACTCAAACGTATGCCAGACAACATAATCTTACACATGACGACATTATATAATGGCTCACTAGCCTCTGGGTACTTCCCGCAACTATTCAAGGCCTCCCACACCATCCTCATTCCTAAACCCCAGAAACCCGCCTCCGCCCCCCTTTTATACCGGCCGACCTCCCTTCTAGAGTACTTTGGTAAGGTGTTTGAGCACGTCCTCTGCCGCCACCTGACCGTGTACCTAGAAACGGAGAATGTGCTGAGGGATTGCCAATTTGGTTTTCGGCCGGGGCGCGGTGCAGAAGACGTCATCACCATGATCACTCAATGGGCTCAAAGGCCGCCAGACGGTCGCCCTGGTAAGGCCATTTTGGTTTGTAAGGATGTGGAGAAGGCATAAAGGCCTTAAGTACAAATTGTACCACAATTTCGACTTTGCCCTGCCGTTCACAAGGTCGCTCTGCAACTACCTGGACGACAGGACAATAAGAATAAAGTGGCGGGGCTGTCTGTCCCAACCTTTTGTGCCGAAGGCTGGAGTACCGCAAGGGTCAGTCCTTGCCCCCACTCTGTACAATCTATATACGAATGACCTGCCAGAGCCAGCTTATCCACGCAACCGAGCTCTAACTCTTTCGTATGCGGACGACACTAACCACATTAGCAGACACAAAACGCTGCAGGGAGCGTTACACGTAATGCAAAACATCCTAGACGGGGCACACGCGTGGGAGCAACAGTGGCGCATTAAGACCAACGCGTCGAAATGCAAAGCTGTATACTTCTGCTGCAAGCGAACCAACAGTACAATCACAAACACTCCTCTTAAAATAAACAACACAAACGTCCCAGTGAAAGACCATACCTGTGTGCTGGGTAGCACACTTGATAGTGGCCTTACCTGGACCCCACACTTCCGCAAACAGGGAGC
The DNA here is from genome assembly GCF_046742065.1 of Oratosquilla oratoria. NCBI lineage: Eukaryota > Metazoa > Arthropoda > Malacostraca > Stomatopoda > Squillidae > Oratosquilla > Oratosquilla oratoria. Next base: position 60,252,394 of record NC_134789.1, read on the forward strand.
GAAGGCTAGGGCTGTGCTGGGAAGGCTAAGACGCTTCAAAACTGCAACACTGACCACCAAACGTCGATTGTACCTAGCCCTCGTCAGACCGATTCTGTGCCAGTCCCCGGGACTAAGCCAGCTGACATGTCCCACTAATAACTACGACCATCAGAAGGTTCAGAATGCCGCTGTCAAGTTCATCACGGGTTCGCGATGGAGCGACTTCAGAACTACTGAGTCTCTACACCGAATTTCCAACATCCGTCCACTCAACCAACACAAACACAAACTTCACACAAGACACCTAGAAAAACTGCACGACAGACACAAACACCTGATACAACACATTACACCTAGACCACACCGTACAGACTATCTGTCAGCTGCGCCCGTTCCACGAGCGGTGTACGTGATAAGACGTGTATAACTGTACCTATCAATAATGCACCCCTTCACCAGCTTTGACTGGTGATAGCAATAATAATAATAATAATAATAATAATTATAATAATAATAGTAATAATAATGTTGCATGTAGACCATTAATTGACAGGCTATAAACATACACAAACAAATCTCAAACCTAACCTGGGGAAAAACAGGAAAAACTCAGGCCTTACCTGGGGCTAAACAGGAACGCGCTCTACACGCGGGAAGTGAACTCTACTCACTTCCCGTAAGATTTATACACACACCTCTCACGAACATAGCCGCGACCCACGCACAAACATCTACACATACTTTTTCTTCGACTAAAATTCGCTTCCTTTCTAACTTTCTCTTATACTACATCTTCTCATTTCAGTTTACCTCCCACTAAAGATTTTTCCGTTTTTCCACCTTTACTACTACGCCTCCTACCATTTTCTGAACTTTTGGTGATTGTAATCCCGGCGTCGGCGCCGCCGTCCGAGTTCCCTGTCCATTTCTCCCGAGCCACGACCACCAACAGCCCCTGAACGCTCGCTTAATCGCCCGGTGGCAATAGCCCTCTTTTATACACTACTATCTTTTCGTTTTCTTACAGACATTCTTCCCCTCCCACAAAAACCGATGCCGCGCAAGCGGGTGGTCTTACCTATCAAATCACAATCAGAATCAGTATCCTTTCAGACTCGGGCCTGCCAACATACGTCTATGTGTGTATTCCAGTGTCATTCCAATAAAAGGCCTAACCTAAACCGACTGTCAATCTCTCCCTGTGTCACTAGCCCAGTAACAGCTAACTAGTTACAACACCAGTATTACCGTCTTTATTTAAACAATGTCACTGAATGACTTTCGTTCGCCCCTCATTTCATTTAATTTAATTCTATTTTTTTTTATAATTGATTCCTCGTGCGCGACCTTGGCTGAGGGACTGCGTCTAACCGCTGGAGCAGTTCTGCGCAGCTTCTGACGTCATTTGATGCGTCATTTTTCTTTGTGATACACTGAATAAAACTGTGAAACGCCAAGGAAGACATATATTCTTTTATATTTTATATATATATATATATCATATATTCATATATATAGACAGGAACTATAATATTCTATATATATATTTGTATATATAAATAATATTTGTCAGAATAAAAAGAGTGGAGCGGTGCGAGCGAAGGCGACGTCATTTTCGAACGACGGACCAGCTTCAATGACAGCTATAGGAGCTAACCCCACTTTGAACAGCCAGGTGACGTTCACGGGCCCGCTGCGCCAACTCCCTCGAAATTCGGTCGGAAGTGGAGACCTTATAAGATCTTGGGCTGAGGGACTGCGTTTTTTGCCTCGTCGTTCTCAGAACACTTGACTTCTCTTTTTTTCTGTTTACGCCGTGATCCATACATATTCTTTGGTTATGTTTTATCTATTATATTATTCCTAATACTTGGGAGGTCTCCTTTGCAACAGAATGGATAAATTAGATTGGTGGCATGGAAAAAAAAAAGAAGAAGAGAAAAAATGGTTCCATAGATCTTTGAACCCCTTCGACATCGAGGGAATACCAAGGGAATGAATGGAATGACCTGGCAAGAGCAACGATAAAAGTGAAAGTCCCGCTCGACACGGAAGGAGTAAAGTTGCTTTGAATACCGGATGCTTGCTGCCACCATATGTACGAGGGTGGGTAATGAAATAATACTAACAATGTAAAATATTGTATTAATCACTTAAATAAGCACTACAACGAAAATTGTGTGTACCCTTGAAGGCGTAATCGAAAACTGACAGACGCTAAGCTTAGGCGGGAAAACCCTCGAATGAACGAGATCATTTGGTTCTTACAACATGCTTATTCATAAATACAAACAATTATAATAATATACAACAATTCTATGACATATAACGGGAAAACACGTATCTCCCGATCCAACAATATACATGAACAATATACAATGATAAATATACAACGCTACAATTACACCATTACATTAGGACCAGAGGGTCGTAGTGGCGCCGGCGCGCAGCTGCGGGCTGAGGCGAACGCAGACCGACTGGTTGGAACAATAGGCGGAGCCCGTCTGGTGAAAGTATGTATTTACCTAGTTGTACCTAGTTGTATTTTACGGGAAGGGGAGTTATGCTTGTGGTGTCCCGTCTTCATATCTCATTTTATCTAGACTGTTTTTAAATTCGTGTATTGTTTTTGCACACACCACTTTCTCATCTAACTGGTTCCAAATGTCTAATACTCTGTGGGGAAAGCTGTTCTTTTTCAGATCACTTCTATAACTGTCTTTCTTGATTTTCTTTCCGTGTCCTCTTGTATTTCTACTGTCCCATTTAATTAGATCCCCTCTATCAATATTTTCTATGCCTTTCATGATTCTATAAATAGTTATCAAGTCTCTCTTCTTTGCTCTAATGTCGTGTATTTCTCTGAGTGCAATACTGCTGAGGTAGAGGCCCCCTTATGGGTCAGGAGGTGGATGGTGAGGTATAGTGATGTTATTATCACACTGGGTTTCTTGTTATGCTTACAGACCGGGGGTTATCTGCTACTATGTTTAATCATCATCAGTTTCACCACAAGGAAATTGTTTTCATTGCTATACCTGTTATTCTAACTGTTGTGTGTAAATAGCAATTTCTTCATTACCACCATCGTCGTAATCATCATCATCACATTCATCACAATCATCACCACCATCATCATCATCATCAGCAGCAGCAGCAGCAACATCCTCATCATCAGCAGCAGCACCATCCTCCTCCTCATCATCATCAGCAGCAGGACCATCCTCCTCCTCCTCCTCCTCATCATCATCACCATCACCATCATCATCATCATCATCATCATCATCATCACCATCACCATCATCATCATCATCATCATCATCATCATCATCATCATCATCATCATCATCATCATCATCATCGTCGTCGTCGTCGTCATCGTCATCATGATCATTATCTTCATCATGATCATCATGATAATCATCATCGTCGTCATCATCATGATCATCATCATCATAGTACTCAACTATTGTCAACTTATTCATTATCTATGAGATATATCTGTTTGTTTCATTTGCAGGATTATTCAAAGCCTATGAAGTTTTTTGATGTTCATTGAAATACCAAATGGTAGTCGGAATGAATAATATATAATCAGTGTCTAGGACTTCCCATTGTCGGTTCGGCCAAAGGTCTTGTACTTCTGATGATTTTAACAACGTAATTACGTTTGATTATGAACATTTGGTGCATTTTCTACAATTTTCACTATACATTGGCAAGTGGTCTAAAGCTACGGTTACACTAGTCTACGGAATGGTTGGATTCTAACTATTAAGTTGGATTTCGTCCAAGGTTGGAGTGTAATAGTAGCCCAAAGGAACATTTTGTACAACAGGTACTTTAAAGTTGGGTAAGTAAGTTCTTCACCGTTTTGCTAGCATGACTATGCGGTACAGTTTTGGTCTCCGTCCTACAGAATGGACATAAATTCACTAGAATCAGTACAGAGAAGAATGACCAAAATGATACATGGACTCGGAAATTTGCCTTACGAAGAGAGGCTTAGGCACCTAAACTTACACTCTCTGGAAAGACGCAGAGTGCGGGGTGATCTAATAGAAGTGTTCAAGTGGATCAAAAGCTATAACAAGGGAGATGCAAACAAGGTCATCATAATAAAACAACAGGGCAGGACTCGCAGTAATGGGTATAAACTGGACAAATTTAGATTTAAGAAGGAAATAGGCAAGAATTGGTTTACTAATAGGGTGGTCGATGAATGGAATAAACTTAGTAGCCATGTAGTAAGCGCTGAAACTATCAGTTGTTTTAAAAAACAATTAGACAACTTTATGGATGGGGACGACAGATGGTGATGGATGCGGAGCTGCCTAGTGTAGGCCTTATGGTCTCTTGCATTCTCCTTTATTCTTATGTTCTTATGTGTTAATATCTAAAAAACTTTTCTACATGTCACTGAGTCTTGGTAACAAGAGTAAATACGTGGTTCTGTTTGATTGTTCATTGCGAACTATTAAGACATCTTTCTGCATTTTTGTTATCATGATACCAGGACTGTACAGGAAAAAATGTCGAGAAATATGTTTTCTTAACTGTGCAATGACCCATTTATAAAGGGTCATAATAAAAGTAGCCTGTAAAGATATTATACGAAAAGTTTGAGGTCGGAATTTGCTGAGTGTGGAGACAGGAGTCGAGATTATTACTGCTGGAGTAGAGTAGATACGTGTCAGGTTATGCGATCGCAGGATCTCCCCCCACCCTCACCTTCCCAGCTATCGTGAATAAGAGAAACGTTAACCATCATTGCCATTGCATTGTCTCAGTCTGCTTGTCAATATTAGTATTATCAATATCACTGGTACTGGTGTTAATGCCGTTACCCTGACTGTCGCTACATTCTCTGTTTAATACTTCTTATTCACAAATCATATACTATACATCTTTATCAACTTGTATTCTGTCTTTAGTAGGAGTTGTAATGGTCTAGTGCGTAGTACGCTCGACTGTAATCCTGATATTCGTGGGTTGGATTTTTATTTTCTTGTTCATCTTTCCCACGCGTGATTACCAGATGAGCAGCGGAGTAGAGGGAGACGAAGTTTTACAATGGATATTAACCACACGGCAAGTACATCCTTCGCTGGAACGGGTGCAACGCTACTATCGCGATCATATAGAAGACTGCAACCCCTTCTTTATTTGTGTGATGCCTTGGGAAAGAATTGAATGGACTGGCGTCACCCAATATGATCGCATAAGTACCTTCAGGAATGTAAAGGACCAGAGATATAAATACAGTATGAATCCTTTTTACCACCATCTTTGTCGTTTTCTTCTTGTCACCATACTTTGAAGTTAATCCTTCCCTTAGTGCAAATGATTAATTTCAACGTTATCATTAACCTCTCCTCAATTACCAACGGTTCCGTACACAGACGAAGTTTCAGACGGTTCGGCGGCAGGGACTGATGTCATTGCTGCATTGGATTTTGTCATCATCGTTAGTATTATCTTTATTCCACTTTCCTTCCTCCTTGACCTTATTTTTCCTATCGTCGTCATTAGCAGCGCCGACATTGCTGTTACTGTAGTCGGTTTTACCACAGTTGCGAACAAACAACACAGTTCGCAGTAAAACTTCCAACAGCCTTCCAAGAAGGGAAGCGTTACCAGGAACTAAGTTGTATAGTCCCACTCCTTCTTCTCCTCCTCACCTCCTAATGACATCACAAGTAGCGTACAGTTGGGTTGTGACGTCACGTCGCTTTAGCCTTCCGCGAACAGGCCTTGTGTATGACGGGGCCACCTCCAACTTCCTTCCTTCTTGACTCACAACGCTCCGTCATGCATTCGTTGATATCCTTCCAGATTACCCGATGATATGGTCCTGTACATACGTGTTCGTCTCGAATATTTGCATTCTGGATTAATTAATTTAACAGAACCGAGTAAAGATATGGACATCCCGTCCCTTTCCTCTTGTCGATCGAATCAACGTAGGTATACAAATGTGCATATGAACTGCGTACACACAAATACGTGTGCACACACACAAGGACAGATACATACTTATAGACAAACACTACCATGCACGCGCACGCACACGCTTAAACAAACAATGACGCTGTCATGCAAGATCATACGAATAAGGAAAAACAAAGAAACAAAATAAAGGTGTATTTTGTCTCTGGTGCATTCTCACAACCTCCCTCCCACCCCAGTTTACACATTACTTCACGCCAGTGCCCCAGGACACGTGTCCCAGAGCACGCTCACCCCGACCCAACCCACGCCTTTCTCAACCCACGCCCCTTCTAGTTTGTCCCCATCATAATTCACGCCTACATGGAGGTCCGCCCACTCTAATATTGAACGGCAATATATATATATATATATATATATACTGTATATATATATATATACATATATATATATATATATATATATATATATATATATATATTATATATATATCAGCCCACCCAAAACTCAGAAGTACAGGATCCGTATATTTCGACTACTATCTGTAGTCCTCTTCAGCAGAATGGTTACAAGAAGATAGAGTACAGGTATAAATGAAGTAGTGAGGAGTACAGAAAAGGGGACGGGGAAAAGTGTGTGTGTGGGGGGAACTACAGATAGTAGTCGAAATATACGGATTTCTTGTACTTCTGATATTATTTCTCCGATAATGTGTTATAACATTACAGTTTACCATTGTCACCCATATACTCACCCTCTCCTTAACTCAAGCCCATTCGAACTCACACTGAACGTAACTCACGACCATCTTACCATGCGTCTGCCCAAACACACACACACACACACACACACACACACACACACACACACACACACACACACACACACACACACACACGCACACACACACACACCACCCAGGGCTGAAATAATTTCAGTATTGCTGCGCTGCGAGTCGTTACTCCAACTCTCGTGGGCGCGGTGTTGGATGTGTGTGTACGTGTAAGGTCACAGCATTACCCATAGATCGGTCATACATGAGCTCTGAGCTCTCATCCGGGAGGGTAATAGCTGTCGATCACGAGTCCAACATGTGATCCAAGACCATGGTGAATTACACGTCCATCATGACTCACGCCCACTCAATTCACGTTCTTCCTGATTCGTGCCTACCTCCCACGTCCATCCCAACACACACATCTGACTACACTCCCATCCCAAAACACGCTCATCTCTTAATGCTAATCCACCTCAACATACAGTTCAACACATGCCCATCTCTTAATGCTAATCCAACTCAATCTACAGTCCATCTCAACGCCTATCCTGGTATGTATCTACCCTAACTAACGTCCACCTAAATTGATGTCCATCGCATCTCAAACTCACACCCACTGATGCCGAACCAGTGGTTCCCAAACTGGGGGTGATTTAACAAATTTTCGGAGGGTAACGGAGGGGTGACAGAAAAAAGTTAACAATTCTGAAAATCAAGACGCCAAGAATTCCTGAACTAGCTTCAAGCATGCAACTCCATCCATCTCGCTGATGTTCTTGACATGTTTGGCAATAGTCATTAGAGATGCACAATGTTCAAATACAATGAATAAACGAAAATATCTCTAGTTCTTCTAATTTAGTCATATATATCAATGTTGACAACATTTTGTGAAAGGGGTAACATGCTTTATGTGACGTGGTAAACTGCGTAACAAACTGAAAAAGTTTGGGAACCCCTGGTATAGTTTCTCCATGTCCTCAACGAACCTCCAGGATATCTTTGATCAGCGGCGTCGACAACCAAAGAAACATTGTTGACGACCGGAAGACCTGGAGAGCAGCAGCTAAGGTGTGGATCTCCTTTACATCTCTGCTGGATCCGCTGCCCCCAAATATAAACTTTCACACCTTTTGTCTTTTGTCTGTTGGGAGTGATAATCCAGCACTCCTTTTTCTTCTTCTGTAACGAATCTGAGACGTTGAACAAGAGACAAAACATCCAAGGCATTTGCCCAATGGCGGGTGTTACGCTGGTTCACTAGTCGCTAATAAGCATTTTTTTTCCGTTAGATGTTCAAAAACGTCTTTATATTCTAAAATCAAACATGTTTTTTAAATATCTGTTGTGAGCGTGTCTGGAACAGTGGCACGCTGTTGGCACGTCCGTTGTCGTTATTATATTCTCGTCAACTTACTGAATCTATATTTTTTCAGTTGGAAGTGAAGAAGTTTTTGTTTTGAATTGAGGAGGTTGAGCTTGTTGCCTGCAATGGCGGAAGTCACTCAGACTGTGGACCAGGTTTACTGTGATCAGCTTCCTATGTCTGTTTTTTTTTTTTTTTTTTTAAGAAAAATATATTTATATGATGAAACTTACTGATAAGTGTATATCGCTAGCTTCCGCTAATTTTTTAGATGTTTATCGGATTAGGGTTACAAAGTTACGAATTAGCAGATAGATATCAAAGTTAACTTTTTGCTTAATTGTGTCAACCAGTGCATTTTTCTCATACGCACATTTCATATTACAAACAAACGTTCCTCAGGAGTCTCAAATCGTTGTAACAGTTGCGGTTCTAGTAGTATAACACACCCACATTAACTTGCCAACAATGCGCAAACTAATTAAAAAACAGCAAGTCAAGCACAATACCTGTTACCCTAGATATCGCACAAACAATCACGGCCACATCACTTCCATACAGCCCCCACCACCACAGCAATCAAGTACAAACACACTGCACACCCACTTCATTCTCCTTCGCAGACTACGCAACATTTTCACAATCGCTGATTCAATGATTCGTGGAAAAACATAGAAGAGGAAACAGTACAATCAGGCAACATAAGCGAATTCAAAGATAACATTGAACAATGAAAGCACAGAGCTGGGTTTTCACCAGTATAGTTTTTATCTTGTATATTACAATTTACGTAGATGCAATTCGGAAAATACGCACAGCCTTTTGTATCACCCAACACGCATGCACGTATTTTATACGGCTGAAACATGTTACAATGAAACATACACGGCATCAGATCAAACTACGTACGGCTCTTACATTTAATGCACTCACACAGACTACATTACAACCACAACACAACATCCTTCGGGCGTAGGACACCCGTCTCTTACCACTCTGCCAGCAAAAGGATATGAAAGGAACGGAACTTGCTACGAACTGTATGCAAGGAAGCGAAGTTGACCACATGTGCGATCCGAGCTCTTAAATTTCATCCAACACCCAATCCCATCAGCCGACATGGTAACACTTGAAAGAAACTTTTATTGGCTTCGGTGTTGTAACTATTGTCATTAGTTACCCGTACTTTAACACAGGGAATCATAATACTTCTCAAAACTGCAATAGATCCAGCATCATACAAGCCAGTCACACACTCTCCTGCACAAGATTAAAGGTGATGAAAAGGACAGTCCTCTTGACATCACCAACTCACTTGTCCTGCTCTCCCACACACAACACGAATAACAAACCTACCACTCCACAACAATACTACTCACTAACCTTACACAACATATACTAGATAGATTCAACTACAGTGCACCGTACTCGCTGCAATAGGCATAACCAAGGTATTCGACATTGCCCCGAGACCGCTTCTTATAGATGAAATTTACGAAGATCTAAGAATATAGTATATTTAGACCTTGAAATTTACAACATATTGCGCCTTCTCCGAACGAGATCATTGTACAGGTCGCATTCTACATAGATTAACATTACATTCACAAGAACACACCACAAATAAGAGGTGGCCACTACACACTTTCAAACATACATATCAGAACGGTGTTGAACCACTAACAGAATGAAGGTAATGCCAACAAAGTCCATAGTCGTTCTTCTCAAATGCGACAACCTTGAATACTAAACTGGACCATGTTTCATACTGTACATCATACTTCATCCCCTCCACACACAGCAAGAATAATATTTGACGTTACAAATAACGCCCCAGTAAAATTTGCATGACACATAACATTACAAATAAATGTAGTATACACTCTAACGCTCTTAAAGCGAGTACAACTGCAGACTTTTAGCAAAAGAATGGCACCAACATGCTAATATACAAACCGTATATAAGATTCGTGCTGACTTATACCTGTTCGGCATAGGGAACGTGTATTTCAAACACACAACATTACAAACTATAGTTACCCAAAAAATAGCAGTGAGAACATTCTGAAGCTGTACACAGATAAGATATCACATGCAGGGTTCCTACACGTGGAGACCGGAGATTAACTTTATGTAACCGCCGCAACATGCACAGCATACATCGTACAGAAACCACTAAACAGAATCCACAATACCCATCACACCATAGAAGAGACCACTCACAAACACACAGGTGTATCAAACAAAGCCCCAGAAGACTACTATTGTGCAATGCACAACACCATCCAAACCTTTTCCAGCAACCACAGTTGCATAAACCTAGACACACATTTTTCACATACGAAGTTCTAGCCAACCTTGTGCCAAAAAGGATATTTGGTGATTTCCTTCCTCCAGTACACGAATCCGAAACTGAGTTAAACAGAACAGAGATTTGATCTAAGCAGACTTCGCTGCGGCCACCGTGCATCACAAATGACATACCGGCTCGGGTTAGGAAGCGCAACAGATGACGCACGTCCCCTCTGTCAGGCCGCTTCGCACATCACCGAATGCATTCTCAACGGTTATTCGGCTCTGTCTTTACAGAAACGCCACAGCATGACTGGAGGACATCTGGTTTTAGCCTGAGAGAGCGATCATTGTCCCGCGTAACTCGATTGTCATAATCCACTGACACGGCGGGCTAATAAACAATAATAATGATAATAATAATAATAATAATAATAATAATAATAATAATAATAATAATAATAATAATAATAATAATAATAATAATAATAATAATAATAATAATAATAATAATAATAATAATAATAATGATAATAATAATAATAATAATAATAATAATAATAATAATAATAATAATAATAATAATAATAATAATAATAATAATAATGATAATAATAATAATAATAATAATTAATAATAATGATAATAATAATAATAATAATAATAATAATAATAATAATAATAATAATAATAATAATAATAATAATAATAATAATAATAATAATAATAATAAAAAACACACACAACAACAGCACACACCTGTTTGCGCTGCAGGTTCATCTCACCGCGCGTCCAGACCGACAAATTTTTCATAATTTCAGCGGTGAGAGATGAAGTGAATTAACAGAGGGAAGGACTGGTGGAGGACAGCCAAAGGGAAGGGCTATTGAAATGTGATCAACATCATCATCATCATCGTCGTTGTCGTCGTCGTCGTCGTCATCATCATCATCGTCGTCGTCGTCATCATCATCATCATCATCATCATCATCATCATCATCATCATCATCATCATCACCACCACCACCACCACCACCACCATCGTCGTCGTCGTCGTCCTTATCATCACTAACGCCATCACTTTCATAATCGTCGTCGTCGTCAGTGTCGTCATCATCATCATCAGCAACAGCAGCAGCACCAGTAGGGGCAGCATTTTTGTTTCATCATGATCCACTCAATATCCCTTGCTGAACAAAAACCTTCCTCAAGTTCTTCTGTGAATCAGATGACTGTGGCCATCTTCGCTACGGTAACCCTGCTTATTTTTCTATGTTATCACCTCACTATGGCCATACTTGCGCTCACCATCTGATGAATTAAAGAGGGACTAATGAGGGTTAGGAGAAGCTGAGAGAAGAGCCAAAGAATGAGAACGGGATGATGATGATGGGGGACGGAAGACCGAGTGCATGACTGGAATTCCCGAAGGAGGAAGAGTAGCAAAGGACAGTCACCAATATCTGGTTCTTTGGAATAGGACCTCCGAACCAAAACGTCCCTTTCTGGCCCATTACCCCTTCGGATTACGGGGGCCTGCGACGGAAGTTCGAGAAATCAGGTTCAATGGATTTCGGAAGCGTAAAAAGATAGCGTAACGAAGGTCTTCCCCGACCGCCACCACCACGATACGGATAGGTCGGTCGGCAAACACAGCAAGAAGTAAAAGGAACTGATAGAACAGCCGGCCGACCGGGAAACTGGGTGGGACAACAATACAACAATATGGATAGGCTGACCGGTATACATATATAGCGGAGACAATAGAACTACAGTAAAGATCCGGCTGGACGGGAAAGTGGGTGGGACAATATTACAACGATATGGACAGGCCGACCGGTAAGCATACATACATTTACCAAGGCTTTTTCCCCCTTACAAGGGAGGCAGCCAAAAAGAAAAAGGCATAAAAACATTCCCACCCATTCCATCCCTAAATACATTCCACTCCTCTCCACCCTCCTTCTTATCTTAGCACCTCCTGGATGACGGGTCATCCCTGCACCTTGTCCACTGCCCTGGGTCAGAGGCAGTGTCGCAAGGCACAGCACATCCACAACAAGGCCGCTTCATTAAATCGACGACCTCCCCTCTCCGTCCCCCCATGCATAAAAAGAGAAGACGGGGAGAAATCCCTTCGGGCTGTGTCAAATTTTGCTCACACATACTACCTCACCCCCCATTCCCCAACCCATTCCACCTCATGCAATCACAACATCATCCATATACAACCATTCTCCATTCACCCCTGTCTTCTGTCCTCTCCCGTCCCTCCTCAACAGACATTCCCCTCCTCCCCAAAGTCCCCTTCACCCCATCCATCCATCTCATCCTAGGAAGTCCCTTCATGTTCACTTCCTCCACATCTGCCTTCCATACCTCTTTTACTAGTCTTTCTTCACTCATTCTTTCCACATGTCCAAACCATCCTAATACTCTTTCATCAACCCTCTCTCCCAACTCCCTTTCCACCCCTGTTCTCCTCCTCACCTCCTCATTTCTCACCCTATCTAGCCTAGTAGCCCCCATCATACTTCTCAGACACCTCATCTCAAACACATTCAAACTCCTTCTCTCTTCCTCTCTTATGTTTCATGTTTCTGCCCCATACAGTGCTGTTGGCACAATCACTCCTTCATACAGTCTCCTCTTAGCACCCATTCCCAAATGTCTCTTCCTTATTATACTTTTTAATCCACCAAGGCATTTACTCACTTCTCTCAATCTACATTCTACCTCCACCTTTTCCTGCCACATTTGCACCCAAGTATATAAAACTATCCACTTCCTCCAGTCGCTCTCCCTTAATGCTCACTTCCAGTCTGCTGCCACTTTCACCCCTTGTACATCTCATCACCTTACTTTTATCCACATTTATCTTCAGGTTTCTTCTTTCACACACTCTCCCAAACTCTGTCACCAACTTCCTCAATCCCTCCTCCGATCCTGCCGGTAAGCACAGTAAGCAAAGACAATGAGGAGCCGGCCGTCCGGGAAAATGGGAGGAACAACAAAACAATGACGATACGGATACCATGTTCTATAATTGCATCAGGGAACCCATTGTTGGTTAAGAGTTGCCTGATGCTTTCAGATTCATTGGGAGCGTCTTGCCAGGTACTGCAATGTGTAATAGCTCTTTTGGCAAAAGCACCAACAATACTTTTTTGTAATTGCTGCTGCATTCGTCCCTGATGTTCATAACAGGCAACCATAACCAACATGGGCTATGGGTTCCATGATGCAATTTTAGAGCATGGTATTCGCCGTACGATGGAGATATTCCTTGAAGGCTCGTCAAAACAAAATGACAATTTCGATATTATTAACATCTTTTATAAGATGTTTTACAATAAACATAACAAAGAGGAGGAAAAGGCTACTCGTAGAATAGTTAATAACGGAGTTACCCCAACCCAAACCAAATAGAACCGCGTCACTCATTATGAGGAACAAGACAGCTAATACCAGAGAACACAATGAAAACAATGTAATGTATAAGCACACATGACTGACAGGGAATTGTGCATCCCTTCAAAATACTTACATTGGACCAGAACTTCTCTAGAAAAATTACTCCACCACCATCGTTGTGACAATGGGATTTTTGCACACTACACAGCACAACATGACAAAAGACCACAAACAGCATATTTGAGAAATAATACACAGCAGAATACAAATAACAGAAGCTGTTTTAATCGAAAAATTCATACCACTTTTAGATACACAGCAGAATTAATTAATACTTCCCTCCATAAAACGGACAAGAACCCTATTGTAACAGACTGGTTACATCAGTTACGGACATTAGATCACAAACCACACTCGGTGAGGTCACTCATCTTATAAACTCAGATTATTAGAATAATTACTGTTCCCATCCCGCTGAAGAGGAGGTAAGAAACCTCGAAAGCTGCAGATATTGGTACCCAGATGAATATTGGAAACTTCTGTTCCACATTGAACAAGGAGGAAAAAAAAGTCTTCCGCAATTTTGAGCGATCAGCTACACAGATCGTCAGAGCGTCAGCGGCTAATTTAACAAAATTATTATTATTATTATTATTATTATTATTATTATTATTATTATTATTATTATTATTATTATTATTATTATTATTATTATTATTATTATTATTATTATTATTATTATTATTATTATTATTAGTATTAGTATTATTATTATCATCGTTATCATTATTATTATCATTATTATTATTACTTTCATTATTATTATCAATATTATTATTATTATTATTATTATTATTATTATTATTATTATTATTATTATTATTATTATTATTATCATTATCATTATCATTATTATTATTATTATTATTATTATTATTATTATTATTAGTAGTTGTAGTGGTAGTTGTAGTAGTAGTAGTAGTATCATTAGTAGTATCATTATTAGTACTAGTATTATCATTATTATTATTATTATTATTATTATTATTATTATTATTATTATTATTATTATTATTATTGTTATTATCAGTATTATTATTATTTTTATTATTATTATCATTATTGTTATTATTATTGATTATATAATTATTATTATTATTATCATAATTATTATTATTATTATTTATTCCTATTATTATTATCATAATTATTATTATTATTATTATTATTATTATTATTATTATTATTATTATTATTATTAGTAGTAGTAGTAGTAGTAGTAGTAGTAGTAGTAGTAGTAGTAATAGTATTATCATTATTTAATTGATTTATATTTTTCAGCCCTAGGCGGGAATTCGGATGGCTAAAGGTCAAGATTATTACCACTGTACCGTCGATCAGTGTGTGGGTGTTTACGAGCGCACATCTGCTGTTGGGAAGTACAACACCCTTACAACCAATGGACAGCTCAGTGTGTGACATGTATGTCCTTGGTCTAGCGTGCGGACAGAGTTCGACTTTCCGGTCTTTATGATAGTGTTGTTATTAGACTTGCCATTTCCGTCGCCTGGTGGAAAATCCAATCACGAACTATTGTAGGTCACGTGGTGCATCGTAGGCGAGGGATGGGGTCACACTAGGGTCATGGATGATACTATGGGAATGTGGGAAGGCATTCTTTAGGTCATGCGGAGAGTATGTGCTCCGTATTCGTAGTTTTTGTGTTTATGGGGTGAAAGTTTGTCCCATGGGTACAAAACGCGCCCACCCTGTGTCTCATTTAATTGCACTGTTGGGTGTATGGTTCACAGCAAGAAGAGTGTAACAAGGAGAAATTGAGAAAGTGTAATAATTTAAGGACATAGTAAGCAAGGAAAAGGAAGGGGAGGTAAAGGGAATTGTAATTGTGGGTGCTTGGAATAGGTACGAGTATTTGTCATGATGAAATCGAGTGTAATTGGCGAATTGGGGGAGGTTAACAATGGAAATGCCCAAGCTGGCCTTAGGAAGAGATCTGATAAAAAAAACCAGGAAAGTGTTTAGCAGAAAGGTGCAGAAACTGGTAAGAACAAGATGGCAACAGCTGGTTACATGAACCCGGAGGCAGGTGGCACATTGGTAGATTTGGAATAGACAAAATAGGAGACGGTGTATATATATTTCTTAGGTAATCAACATGTTCTGTGAGAAATAAATGATACCTAAGTACTCATGGACAGGATAGGAGTACTAGATCCTTACTAACATTTTGGTGGACAAAGGAAGGACAGTAAAATTGATGGACACAAATGTGACATGAAGCGTGCAGGAGAGATTGAGATTTGCAATGAAAGGTGATTTAAGAAAGAGAAGTAAACATAAGAAGGATTAAAATTTGCGAAAAATAAATGGGAGTTCATGAGGTAATAGAATATATAAATGTAGATTTAAGGAGTTATGGAAATGAATGGGGGGTGAGAAAGGGAGCAGGGAGAAAAAGAACAAGTCACACATTTAATGGATGATTATTGTCGATGAAAGAAAGTAAAACTGAATCGTACGAATTGGCAATCTTTGGAGAGACACATGAAATGAAGATAGTGACAGTAAATGTTAATAAGAGTAGGTAAATGTGATCAAAAGTATAGTGATGAAAAAGCTCTGAAGATCAGTAAGGAAGGACGCCGTTTAGAAGAGGTCAACATCGTAACATAAATGGAATTGGACGAAACGATGGGTGGAGCCCTGGAAACGCAAAATGAACAAAGAATTCGGAGAAAAAGGCATATAAACAAAAAGGTTCTGTGTGTGTTTATATATATATATATATATATATATATATATATATATATATATATATATATATATGACTTAAATCATCATAGAACTCAGTTTCATCGTCTGAACTCTGTGAAGTTGGTGCATAAACCTGAACTATTTTTAAATTGTACCTTTTACACAGCCTAATCACAATCCATGCTACCCTATCTGATAAACTACTGAACTTGACTACGTTACCAGCAACCTCTCAGGATATCAAGATTCCTACTCCACTAGATATTTTTGTCCTTACCTCTATAGTAGAACAGGTGGTGACCATCTTGTAATTGTATCAGCTTTTCTTCCACTCTTCGGCCTTCGCTCAGTCCTACAATGTCCCACTTGTTGTTGCCTAGTTCTTCCAGTTGAACCTTTAGGAGACGATAATCCAACAGGAACATCCGGCTGCGTTTTGTTTGTTCTATTCATGGTTGCTATAGAGGGCTTCTGGCTGTAATCTCACCTCCCTGCCAACTGGTTTCTGATGAGATATTTCTCTGGTGTCACCTTATTCATTATAATCGGTGAAGCCATATATCTATAGGTGCCCAATGGTCCACGCCGTCATTATGACGGTGTCCCATGTATCTATGAGGAATTTTCCTGTTCGCCATATATATATATATATATATTACAACACACACACTAAATGGTCCCCAATACATGCTGCAGGTTTTCATCTTATCAACCACATTCACTGTTTACATTTTAATTTCTTGCAAACCCGATTGAGACTAACATGGAGCTCGATGGAAACATATACGGAAACTGATATGTAACAAATGGACAATGACCAATTACGATATATATATATATATATATATATATATATATATATACACACACACTCACATATATATATATATATATTTATATATATATATATATATATATATATATATATATATATATTAGGTTTTGATAGATTTATTAAGTTATTATTTTTCTTTACGTGAATCTAACTTGGGACAGCAAGATTTCGAGGCCACGGCGAAGCTATATTAGAGTTGGAACACATGCATACATATTCTTACACGCACACACACACACACACACACACACACACACACACACACACACACACACACACACACACACACACACACACACACACACACACACAAACACACACACAAACACACACACATACGCACACACACACACAAACACACACCCATACAGGCACACACACACACACACACACACACACACACACACACACACACACACACACACACACACACACACACACACACACACACACACACACACACACACATATATATATATATATATATATATATATATATATATATATATACGCATAAACATATACATACATGTATACATACAAACATATGCACAGTGATACATATATACCTACATATATATATATATATATATATATATATATATATATATATATATATATATATGCATACCTAGATACATACATACATACAAACATGCATACCTACATACATACATAATGCGTACATACATGGATTCGTACATGCACACATGCATACATTCATACGTACATTCATACAAACATGGAGACAAACATACCTAAATTCACGGATACACAAATGCATAGATACGTACATACATACTGTATATGTGTTTAAAACTCTACTCTCTTTTGTGACATCATCTTTACCAACATTCCTATGGTGGATTGGAACGACCAGTGCTCTGTTCTATAAATAACTTCATCGATTACACACAACCCCTCCAAACTCCATTTCCGCAGAGATTAACGTGGTGAAAGGCATGGCAGGTTCGGGATATCCCCAGGGAGAAGTGTGGAGGTGGGGGAGGAACGGAGTAGGCAGAGTGAGAAGAGGGGTGGGTAGAGAGGGAGGGAGGAGGAGGTGGCGTTGGAAAAATAATGACGGCCGAGTAAGGCATCTAGATGCGAGAGACAGACTTTGATTCGTGATTCATAGCATGGTTTCTCCAAGGGTAAGTCATGTGTGACTAATCTTCTATCTTTTTACACTAACGTATATAAGGCGTCAGATAACAATGACAGTCACGATGTTATTTACCTTGACTTTAGTAAAACATTCGACCTGTGCCCCACCAGAGACTACTAAATAAAATCAAAGCCCATGGCACAGGAGAAAAAATAATGTTAGAATGGATTAAAGCTTGGATCAGTGACAGAAAACAGCGGGTCACCATAAATGGTGTAAAATCCAAATGGGGGAGTGTTTCTAGTGGAGTTCCCCAGGGCTTGGTTTTGGGTCCCTTATTGTTCATTATGTACATAAACGACTTGGGCAATGGGATTAATAGTGATGTTAGTAAGTTTGCGGATGACACTAAAATAGGACGCCTAATTAGGTCAGGAGATTCTGCAGAATGATCTTAACAAATTGTTCACATGGTCGGTGAAATGGCAAATGGACTTCAATATCTTCAAGGGCTACACAACCCCCAAAACTAGATATAGCTTAGATAACACTTATTTTTTTTATTATTATTATTATTTTTTTTTTTTAGGAAACTGAGTGCGAGAGAGACTTGAGAGTTCTAGGGAGTCCTGATCTTAAATCCAGTAAACAGTGCATTATTGCCAGGAATAAAGCTACCAGAGTTTCATTGCTAGGACGGTTACGAATAGAAGTGCAGAGGTAATTATCAAACTAACGTTAGTTAGACCTATTCTTGACTATGCGGTACAATTTTGGTCTCCGTCTTATAGAATGAACATCAATTCACTAGAATTAGTACAGTGGAGAATGACCAAAATGATACATGGGCTCAGAAATTTACCTTACGAAGAGAAGCTTAGGCACCTTAACTTACACTCTCTGGAAAGACGCAGAGTGCGGGGTTATCTAATAGAGGTGTTTAAGTGGATTAAAAGCTTCAATAAGTGTGACGCAAACAAGGTCATCATATTAAGATAACAAGGCAGGAGTCGCGGTAATGGGTTTAAATTGGACAACTTTAGGTTTAAGAAGGAAATAGAAAAGAATTGGTCAACGAATGGAATAGACTTAGTAACTATGTAGTGAACGCTGAAACTAACGGTTGTTTTAAACAACGGTCAGACAACTTTATGGATGGGGATGACAGATGGTAATGGCCATGGAACTACCTACTGTAAGCCTTATGGTCTCTTGCAGTCTCCTTCACTATTATGTTCTTAAGAAGGGAGGGGTGAAGGGAGAGTGGGTGGGGGAGGAGAGTGAATCACTTAATAAGGTGGCATACAATGAGAGACACGCGCACTCGTATCACGCTGTTCTGGGTTTCCCGAGCCAAGTGCCTCTCGACAGACTTCCGATCTTTGTTTGTTTGTGTGTTCACACGTTTGTGCATGCGGGGACTCATATGGTTGTAGGTGAATTCAATTCAGTGAAAAAGAGAAGGATACACAGGGAGAGAAAGTGTCTAGAGACATTCATACAACACATATGAATTTGTTTATGGTCATACATGCTTCTACGTGTAGTATTTACACTTACAAAATTGGGCCGAGTGGTTGTAGCCAAGCCCTTCCTTACTTAATTATTGTATATATTTATTGTATATGTATCTCCTTTAATGTATATGTCATACTTCTTTATTATACATGAGTACTTAATATCAACATATATCTATTGTAAATGTTTTGTATAAGTAAGCCTATGTAGTCATTACATTATATAAGTGCCTATACATAATTATATAACCGAATATATATACGTCATTAGGCGTACGCTAAACGCGTATGCGTCTATGCCAATTGTACACGTCGTAGAATTAAGGAACTAAATATATGTTACCCTTAACCATTTTGCATGCATATTCATCATTATATGTAATTGTTCTCTTGTTGCTGTATATTTCTATGTATATACCTAGATATGTTAGTATGTATTGTTTTGCCCAATCTTTTTCCCGCCTAGCAACAATGTAACAGAAAGTAGGCCACGGGCGCGTCTTAATGCCCAGCTAGGCCCCCCAAGCATTCGCTTGTGACAGATCACTTCCTGTATTACTTGTGTGTAGACCTCCGCAATAAACTCCTACCAAAATACTGCGTGTTTGGCACTTACCACAGTGGTGACCTCCCGGAGTGACTGTGCCCAAGTGACCCTAATACCCAGTGCTCCATACCTAAGTGATTTAGGGTCATACACATTACGTGGTTAAGTGCCTATGCGTATTCATAAACTGTGACTCGGCACGCGCATGGAATTACGCATTTACGAACTTCAAAGTGCGCAAGAAATAATCGGAGTGTGCGGCATTGTTCAGTTCTGATCTACACGCAACACGTATACGATACGCAACACGTATACTGGGAAACATCCGACAACAACAACATGAATTCCCCTTCTCCGCCTACAACCACTGTAGCCACTTCAACGACGACAGCAGCAGCAGGAAGCACTTCTTCCTCTACGCATTCCACGACTTCCGCCGCCGTCGCTGTTCGACCTCCACCATTCGACGAAGCATCGCCGGCAAGATGGTTTTCGTTGCTAGAGGCGCAATTTGCACTAGCTAACATAACCATCCCCCAAACTAAGTTCAACCATGCACTTGCGAACTTAACCATCCCTGTGCTCAACCAGCTCGACGACGATGTCGTTACTTCCGGTGACTACGACCGCTTGAAGAA
This sequence comes from Oratosquilla oratoria, assembly GCF_046742065.1. NCBI lineage: Eukaryota > Metazoa > Arthropoda > Malacostraca > Stomatopoda > Squillidae > Oratosquilla > Oratosquilla oratoria. Next base: position 60,273,595 of record NC_134789.1, read on the forward strand.
GGCGCTAATCAACGTCCTTACCAGGTCTCCGCCGGAACTCTTCGATGCCTTGGTCCACCAGAACAATATCATGTATGATAAGCCGACGACCTTCCTACGAGAACTTCGCACCATAGGTAAGCAACTCGGTGTCGACGACGACTTCATCCGCCTAAAGTTTTTACGTGCAGTGCCAAGTGACATACGACCACTACTTGTTACACATGCAGGTTCACTAGATGAGTTGGCCCGTGTCGCTGATACTCTCATGGCCCATGGCCACGGAAACAAAGGGATAAGTGCGTCATCGGTGAACAAGCCTGTGCCAAGGGCTCCGCGTAGTGATAGTGTGCCAGTGTTTCGTAGTGGTGACCCCACTACACGTGTTTCAGCATCCACTACCTTACCACTCGGATTAACTCCCTTCTATGACGGTCAAACACCACGAGTGTGCCGTTACCACCTCTTCTACGGCAACAGTGCTAGAACTTGCAAACAATGGTGCATATTGTCCCACACTAGTGCTAACGTGTTGCCCAGTTCACGACCTAACTCACGTTCTTCATCCCCAGGACCTCAGCTTAACACGTCGGGAAACTTGATGGGCAGTCTGTAGAAGTATCCCTTGCAACCGCAGGACTGCCTCTCGTCATTAGTGCCACTATAGGTTGCAAGAACTATGAATTCCTTATAGATACCGGTTCTCAAGTCTCGCTCATTCCCTACGACCCAAGTTTAACTTCCAATCCTCCTGTTCCTACTTCGTCCACTTCTGACACTTCCAGCGTCATACCACCCACAACTGATGCCAATGACCTTGGCCACCCTATCACCTCTTCCCCTCCCTCCCTCCCTCATACTTCCGCTCTCCCGTACATAAGTCGTGCGGGCAGAAAAGTGAGATTTCACAATAAATCTGATTTTTACTACTACTAAAGACTTTCTTCACTGACGCTACACTCTCAAGGGGGGAGTAATGTAGCCAAGCCCTTCCTTACTTAATTATTGTATATATTTATTGTATATGTATCTCCTTTAATGTATATGTCATACTTCTTTATTATACATGAGTACTTAATATCAACATATATCTATTGTAAATGTTTTGTATAAGTAAGCCTATGTAGTCATTACATTATATAAGTGCCTATACATAATTATATAACCGAATATATATACGTCATTAGGCGTACGCTAAACGCGTATGCGTCTTGCCAATTGTACACGTCGTAGAATTAAGGAACTAAATATATGTTACCCTTAACCATTTTGCATGCATATTCATCATTATATGTAATTGTTCTCTTGTTGCTGTATATTTCTATGTATATACCTAGATATGTTAGTATGTATTGTTTTGCCCAATCTTTTTCCCGCCTAGCAACAATGTAACAGAAAGTAGGCCACGGGCGCGTCTTAATGCCCAGCTAGGCCCCCCAAGCATTCGCTTGTGACAGATCACTTCCTGTATTACTTGTGTGTAGACCTCCGCAATAAACTCCTACCAAAATACTGCGTGTTTGGCACTTACCACATGGTTGAACATTTGCTCGAACATTGTCAAGTGAAAAAATCAACATACGACAAATATATTTTACGTATTTCCATTTGTAAATAAATAATCCATACATAAATAAGGAGTGTCCATACTCAGTTCATGCATTGTACATTGTAGAAAAAAGAGTAGGCATAGATAGAGAATAAGTTATATTAGCTCCATGTTGTGGCAGCCCCACCATGTGCATGTAAATTGTACCATTGGCAACCGCCAGAGTTTTCCTCGGGGAATGTTCCGAGATGCAGATCAGTCTAGACGAAGAGAATAAAGTCAACAAACACAACTTCGCTTGTCTCAACGCCTCCAAATTCAATGTAGATCACAACAAATCTACATATGTATGTATGCATGCATGTATATATGCATGAAAATATGCCAGTATGTATGTGTGTATGTACAGTATGTATGTATGTATGTATGTATGTATGTATGTATGAATGTATGAATGTATGCATGTATGTATGTATGCATGTACGTATGCAAGCATGTATGTACAGTATGTATGTATCTATCTATTTCCCCTCCCCCCTCCCCTCCACTCCCCTCCCCTCTCTCTCCTTGTATACGGTATTGATTGTATAAGTTTAATGGGGGTCAATATTCTAAGGACTTCAGTGACATCTCTACGGAACATAGACACACAGCCATCTTTTATGACTAAAAACTAATCTCTACTCAAAGAATGCTGATTCCTTTTAATTTCTTCTATCCCGTCTTTTTATTGTTAGAAATCTCTTTTACCGCTTCTTCTCCATTATATATATCCTAAAGGCAAAAACACTGATTACCATCTACGAAATATATGTATATACCAAAAGGCTGTATACCTCTTTTAATGTGTTGGCCAAGTCCTTCCCAACCAATCTCCACTCACGTCTATTTCCTGTCTCTCCCGTTCGAGAGACATAGTCCTCTTGCATCACATGTCTCTTTCGCCCCGTCCATTCATCCCTTTCTCGGTCCTCCCCTCACGTTCACTCCAGTCGCCTTTGACTTCCACTTTCTTTTTGGTAGTCTTTTTTTCACTCATTCTTTCCAAAGGCCCAAACCATCCAATCATTCTTTGATCAACCCTGTCTACCTGCTCTCTTTTCACTTCTGCTCTCTGTCTCTTCTTCATAACCTCTACCATACTTTTTAACATTTCACCAAAGACACTGAATGACATCGTTGCCCAGCCAGTCCCTATCCCACCGCTGCCACCGTTTGTTGGTTGATCAACAATGGTAAAGGCAAACACGTTGTTAATTCACAGTGTTTATTGCACAGCACCATTGTCAATAGCTCACAATACCAAGCACGTAGCTCTTCTTTTTTACCTCCTTTAAATTCCAAGCCTCTACTCCAGTGGTTCCCAACCTTTTCTGGCTTGAAGCACCCTTGCCAAGCCTTTCAGAAGTCCCCGGCACCCTTATTAGAAAATCTAAATTCTACTTTATCAGTATTTAGTTGATTCAACATCAGTGTAACAAAATCTTGTCCCTGGATGATATGAAAATACTCATCTTTACACTGATGCTGCTTTAATGAACAAAAATGGATGACAGAGAGAGTCGGTAATACAAAAATTATTTTTGCTCTGAATTTTGGCGGCACCCTCAGTTGATCTCACGGCACTCTTTGGTCCCGCGGCACACTGGTTGGGAACCATTGTTCTACTCTATGCGGTGTCGTCGACACAACTAAATCTTTGTACAATCTTCTCAATGCTTTCATTCTCAGAGACCTATTTCTCATGACACTTTTTATCTCCTCTAGATATTTATTAGCTTCCCTTACTCAATAATACACCTCTATCCATACTTCTCCATTCCATTCTTTATGTGACTATAAATACTTAAAGTGTAATCACTTTGAAAATTAAAGGTGTCTGACTCTACCGGAATATGTTTTCAGTACTTACCAAAGTCAATAATAGCTAAATAAGTTACACAAAAACCCTTTCGGTTTTTTTTTATTTATTTATTGTAATTTGGAATTACGTCGTCTGCTTCAAAAAATTCGTCTGCTTCAGCCATTCTCGGAAAACCTACTCGTAGCGCCATCAGCTTCGCAGTGACGTCAGAGGTTCTGTTCATTCTTAAGGCATCATCGTTGTGCTTGATGAATAGGAATTGTGAAAACAAAGAAAAAACTACTGAGGAAAATGCACGATTGGGAAGAAAAGAATAGGAGAAAAGAGATGGAGAATAATATGTTAATAAAATATAGAACTCAGAGAGAAAGGCAGGAGAAGAAATATTATGCTTACCGTTCAGAAAACGGGGAGCTAAATTATGGGGCTAGATTCTCTTACAATAATACTAAATGGCCTTTTTTAAAACATTGTGCAAAACAAAATATATGAGATATTGTTCTGGGGAATTTTGTTTAAATTTCTCAAATAGATAAGCTTTGAAAAATAAAATCAGAAGGGATAATAAGTGAATAACAAAGAAGCTACCTAGAATGAATATAACGAAAGGGAAAATAAAACAATAGGTACGGAAGTCCTTGATAGAGAAGACTTACTTAAATTGGTATAAGAAAAATACAAGAGGACACGGAAAGAAACTCAAAAAGGACAGTTATAGAAGAAACCTGAAAAAGAACAGCTTTCCCCACAGAATGGTGGATGTATGGAACAATCTGGACGAAATGATAGTGTGTGCACAAACCATAAACTAATTTAAGAACAATTTAGATACTGCGAGATACAGAGACGGGGCACCACGAGCATAGCTCCCTTTCCCGTAAGACAGTAGTTCTCAAACTTTTCCATCTAACGGAACCTTTTCACATTTGCTGGTACTCAGCGGAACCCCCCAACAACCCCTCACCAAATATAGATGGACCCACCCCCATATAGATGGAACTCTCCCCCCAAAACACACACACACACACACACACACACACACACACACACACACACACACACACACACACACACACACACACACACACACACACACACACACACACACACACACACACACACACATATACACACACACACACTTCAACGAATGGACGGCTTAGAAGACGTTCTGAAGAGAATTGAAGTTTGTGGATCCCAACACAAAGAGAAGTGCCTATTGTATTTCCAGGGTGGGGGGGAAATTGCTCGTGGAATAGTAGGAAAGTAGGGAAAGAGGAAAGGGGGAGGGATTACTGAAGGAAATGGAAGGAAATGAGGAAGGAGTAGACTTGGCCCAGGCAGACAGGCGAAAGGTAAACAAAAGGCCTCCCGATGATGACGAAATGTCTAATAAAAATGTTATGATTAGAAGTATAGACAAGAGCAATACAGTAGAAAGTGATGAGAAGGTCGATAAGATGATCGAGGACTTGGAGCGTAGGTTCGGTAATGTTGACAGTATTATACGAAGAGTTGAAAAATTGGAAGAACTAGAGAGGGCGAACAAAAACTTAACTAAGGAAATTGAAGAATTAAAACAACAGTTAAAAGAAGTAAAAGATGAGAATAAAGTCTTAAAGGAGAATAATAAGGAGAACAAGGAGGGTTGGAAAAAAATTCATGAAAATAGCAAGGTTGCATTCACTGACATAATCAGACAACAAATGAATGAACAAACTGAAAACTCAGTTATTAAAGTGATGAGACAGAAGGAGAATATAGTAAGAGACTTAGCAGACAAAAAGAAATGTATAATTATATTAGGAATGGAAGAGAAACATAACCCAGATAGAACCACAAGAATCAAAGAGGAAAATGAAAAAGTAAGAAATTTACTGGAATTAGTTCAGGAAGATGAACCAGAAATAATGAAACAAATCGAAGAGAAATTCAGGCTAGGGAAATATAGTACAGACAAGACCAGACCAATCAAGATTAAATTCAGGTTACAAACTACGGCTGAGAATATCTTATCCAAAACAGGGAAACTAGCAACAAGTGAACAATATAAAAAGGTAGGGATAAAAAGGGAAATGAATAAAGAGGAAAGAGAGGAAGAAAAACAGAAAAGACTTGAAGCAAAGGAAAAAAACGAGATAAGAACGGAGTCAGAAAAAGAGAGATTCTATTGGAGAGTAGTGAATATGAAACTAAAGAAAGTCGACATACAAGAGAAAAACAAAAGGGAAACAGAGAACACAATGGAAGTGGCAGAAAACTAAGAGTGTCTTACACAAATATAGATGGATTAATAACAGGATTGAATGAACTGAATGATTATTTGAAAGAAAAAGAACTAGACATAATGGGAATTGTAGAAACAAAATTAAAAGGTCCACTACCACCCAACAGTGTAGGACATGATGCATATAATTATTGGATTAGAAACAGAGTGAAAAAGGAAGAGGGTGGAGTTATGTTCCTGACTAAGAAGGATATAAACGTGAAGGGTGTCACATATGGAAAGAATACAGTAGAAATGATAATGATGGAAGTAGAAGACAAAGATAAGAAAAACAGAAAGTTTGTGATAAATCATGTGCCCCCAAAAACAGCCTCATGGGAAGAGAGTGAACATAAAAGTATGTTAGAGGACACAAAGATAACATTAAACAAGATAATGGAAGAGGGAGGAAAAATAGTTATGATGGGCGACTTTAATTGCAAAGAAATCTGCTGGGAAGAAATGACAGTAAAGGGTGGAGACGGCTCATGGGGAAACGCTCTATTCGAGATGGTTACTGACCATACAATGACACAATGGATACAGAACACTAGGTATAGAAATGAAGAAGAGCCATTGAGACTAGACCTAGTAATTACATCCGAACCTAGAATAGTGGACAAAATTGAATATAAAACACCAATAGGTAAAAGTGACCACATATTGATTGAACTGGAACTTAATGAAGAAAAATATATGAAAAGAAATGAACAATACAGAAAAGGAAGAATGATGTATGAAAAAACAAACTTTGATAAAATAAGAGAATTCTTTCAAAAGGAAAACTGGGAAGAAATATACAAAGAAGAAACAACAGTAGAAGAGAAATGGAATATTTTGACAAAAATTTACAAAAAAGGAGTGGAAAAGTATGTCCCAAGACAAAAACAAGAAAAAGAATATGTAAAATGCTGGTACAACAAAAGCTGTAGGGAGTTAAAAGACAAAAGAGACAAAGCCTGGACCAGATGGAAAAAAGACAGAAGACCTGAAAAATGGAAAATATATACCTGTTATAGAAATGAATATGTACAAATGTGCAGAGAGGAAAAGAGAAAATATGAAAAAGATATCATAGAAAAGTGTAAAGAACAACCAAAACTATTCTACAGATTTGTAAACAATAAACTGAAAAACAAACAAGACTTGGAGAAATTAAGACAAGAGGGAGTTGAATACATTGAGGAAATGGAAATGGCGGAAATTATGAACAAACATTTTAAATCAGTGTTTACAAGGGAGAACATACAACCTGAAGAGAACGAATGGAAAGAGAAAGTCCCCCCTATGGAAGAAATAGAAGTAACAAAGAATGAAATATTAACACACTTGAGTAATCTTGATGTCAGAAAATCGCATGGACCAGATGAAATAGCAAACTGGATACTGAAAGAATGCAGGAATGAACTGGCAGACAAAATACATAGCATACTAAATAGTTCCTTGAAAGAAGGAAAACTTCCAGAAGATTGGAAAAAAGCAAATATAGTACCTATATATAAAGGAGGAAATAAAGAAGAACCTACCAACTATAGACCAGTCTCTCTAACAAGTACAATAGCAAAAATTTGTGAAAGAATTATCAAAAGTGGATGGGTAAAATATTTAGAAAAAAACAAAGTGTTAAATCCAAGGCAATTTGGATTCAGACAAGGACGATCATGCGTCACCAATTTAATATGTTTCTATTCAAGGCTAATAGATATAATACAAGAAAGAGATGGATGGGCGGACTGTGCATTTTTAGATCTAAAGAAAGCTTTTGACAAAGTACCACATAAGAAGTTGCTTAAGAAATTAGAAACTGAAGAAGGAATACAGGGCAAACTACTAAATTGGATGGAGGACTTTTTGCAAGAAAGAAAAATGAGAGTAGTGATAAGAAACCAGCACTCAAAATGGGATGAAGTAATAAGCGGTTTTCCACAGGGAACAGTTCTGGCCCCAATAATGTTTGCTATATATATTAATGATATGGATGAAGGAATAGAAAGCTATATGAGCTTCTTTGCAGATGATGCAGAACTACTGAAAAGAGTGAAAACTGAAGAAGATTGTGAATCACTACAGAGAGATCTAAATAAAGTACAGGAATGGAGTAGGAAATGGGAGATGGAGTTCAATACAAAAAAGTGTAGTATAATGGAATTTGGAAAAAGCAAAAACAGAATAACAGGAGCATATAAATTGGGAGAAGAAGGAATAAAAAAAGTAGAAAATGAGAAGGACCTGGGAGTCATTGTTATGAATAATATGTCACCTGAGAAACATATAAATAAGATTTTTGGAGACTCATAATCTAATAAGAACAATCAAAGTTGCATTTACATACCTTGATGAAGAAATGGTAAAGAAAATCCTAATCACCCTGATAAGACCAAGATTGGAATATGCAGCAACGATATGGTCAACAAGTACAAAAAAATGTATAAAAAAACTTGAAAGAATACAAAGAGCAATTACAAAATTGGCACCAACACTCTCAAAACTATCATATGAAGAGAGACTAGAAAAACTTGAACTACAGACACTAGAGCAAAGAAGAGAGAGAGGAGATTTGATAGCTATTCACAGAATCATGAAAGGCATAGAAATGACTGACAGAGAGAATCTGATAAAATGGGATGAAAGAAATATTAGAGGACACGGAAAGAAAATAAAAAAAGACAGCTATAGAAGAGATTTGAAAAAGAACAGCTTTCCTCACAGAGTAATAGACAGTTGGAACAAGTTAGATGAGAAAGTGGTGTGTGCAAAAACAATACATGAATTTAAAAATAGTTTAGATAAAATGAGATATGAAGACGGAACCCCACGAGCATAGCTCCCCTTCCCGTAAAATACAACTAGGTAAATACAACTAGGTAAATACACACACACACACACACACACACACGCACACACGCACACACGATGACCATTGTAGCTCCAAATGGCCGGGAATGGAAAAAAAAAAATCTTTGCTGAGTTCACATGTCCTAAAGCAGAAGGAAGAGAAAAGGCGGGAAGGAAAAGGAAATAAGAGAAAGCTCGAGCTCTGACGCACGGAGGGAAAGAATAAATGTGATCACACTAATGGAAGGGAAAGACAAGCCTGAGCCACGTCCAAACGGCACAATTGGATCCAAGGTTGTTTCCACAGAGAAATTTCGGGTACATTTGTCAGTTACTGAAAATAAGAAATATCTAAAATATACAAATATATTAGATATGTAAACAGATCACGTGGGAATGGATATTTATCAATGTAGAATTTTACAAAAATTTAAAAGAAAAATTAGGCATAAACACATGAAAATCGTCCCCACATATTTGTTTGCTGGTGTAATGGCACAAAGCTCGTTTGCTAAGTGGTCTTGATTTTGATCCCAGACCAGGGTTAAAAAGCTTCATAGTGCTGCAAGCCGGCACCCTGCTGTGTTGGGCAAAGAGCG
>NC_134789.1:60290186-60302686 GCF_046742065.1 Oratosquilla oratoria
GTCTTAAACTCTCCGGAAATAGATTCAATTTGGAAGTAGGTAGAAACAATTTTGCCAACCGTGTAGTTAATGAATGGAATAAACTTCCTGCACAGGTAGTGCAATGTAGTTCAGTTCGAAGCTTTAAGAATTATTTAGATAAATACCTAAGTAAGATGCTGTAATGATTATAATTTATCTTATATTATTTGTTTTTGTTTTGTTATCATTTGTCTGTCTGATTTTTATTTATTATTAGTTATATGTCAATTTATTATTATTTACTATTTACCTGTTTGTTTATTATTTAACTATACCTATGCATTTATTTATGTATTTTATTTGTTATTTACATTATCATAGTTTTTATTTATTATTTTATTATTAATATGATTTTTTTTTCGCATCCGACCTAGATATGGATCAAAAGGTCTCCTGTCGGCATGCTCCGCCTTTGTAATCCTTTGTAATCCTTATTCATTTGTTTATATATTCAGTTATTTTCCACTTGTTTATTTATGTATTTAGTTATTTACTTATATGTCTATTTATCTGTTTACTTATTCATTTGTTCATTAATTTATATACTTATCTCTTTTATTTGTCATTGTTTTTTTTCTGTTGGATATAAGCGTGTCACAGTTGCATAATCTACAGTGCTCCAATTTTGCCCTTTCCGTTCTCTGTCTACCATTCGGGCCAAGGGCTTGCAGTTGAACTACATCAACAACACACTTTAAAACTGTTGACACACGTGGGAGGTCCCTGGTATTGTCTGGTTATTAAAACTTGCCATTTCCTTTGTAGCGTCAGTTGTCATTCATATATTGTTTCGTAATAACAATTTATTCGACAGTGTCAGTCAATAGGATGTTGTCAAAAAACCATGCATATTTTTAATGTTATCAAAGTTGGATTAAGCTATCATGGCGAGACGTAAAGGCTGTATTGTCTTCCATGGGATGAGCCAGGGCTGCAGTAGAGCATTATGGGTAAATTTGAACTTTATATTCATGTGACGTGCTAGGCTTCGTCCCCGCCTCTTGCTTAGTGATGCCTCGGGTTGAAATCCAACCAATGACTACCACTTTGATTGTTTACGTCTGCATTCATAATTTCGTGAGCATGAGTTTCATGTTTCATTCTGGTTATTGTCAGACAATTTCATTCATCTGACGGGTGCCCCTAGAATAAGGATTTTTACATTCTGATTTTGTTTCTTTCTTTCCCTTTTTCTTTTTCTGATTACGGAGTCAGAAAATTATTACAAATTCGTCACCAGTTACGGTGAGGAACATGTCCGTATTTGCTTATCGATGTTTAATGGAAAAGTTGTATTTGTGTCCTAATAAGAATGAATCCCTGAGTATTCATTCTACAGAGGTACTTTTTACTTCCGTAGCTCATACGTTAGTCAACCCAACGCGTGTATTTTGAAGGACATATAGCATATAGTGTTAAAGAAAAAACGTGGGATGCTCCGATACACTACATTGCGTGTTCATAGACCTAGAAAAAGTATATCCCCAGGCGTCGAGAAAAAAGTTATGGTATTGAATCATAAAGTCGAGAGTAGGGGAAACGTACGCGAGGCTAGCCCAGGGTATATCCAAAGACAGTTTGACAGCTGAGATGTGTGATAGAGACGACATATATGAATTCAAGATGGAGGTGCATGGGAGTGCGCCAAGGCTCGGCCTTGAGACTTGTCGTCTTTGCCGCAGTGGTAACAGACAAGTCGACATATTAGGTCCCCTTGGATTATGATGTGTACAGACATCGCGATATGCAGTAAAAGTAGGGAGTAGCTGGAAGCGAGCTCGGGAAGATGGAGGCACGTACTGAAGAAAAGCAAATCAGGATGGAGGTGACGAAATCTGGAAAACTTCAAACATGAGATCAACGGTCATGGAAGATATGAAAGAAAAGAAAACGGGAGATTTTTTTTCTCATCCATTGAAAACTGAAAGATGTTGTATGTTGTTCTTGTAACGGGATGTAGTCATCCAGCGTTTCTATACTTGTGGATAACTTTGCTCCGATGTGCGGACGTTACATGAGCGACAAATATCTCCATATGGCAAGAGAGATATTTCACCCCACATAGTTTCTCTCTGTCTCTCTGTGTCTCTCTCTCTCTCTCTCTCTCTCTCTCTCTCTCTCTCTCTCTCTCTCTCTCTCTCTCTCTGAAAAGGATTCGAATAGGTTATGACAATTTTGATTAACTTATATGTGCCCACGTTACACTTCGGTTATCTTATTCTCCATAGGGTAAGGTAATTTTACTAAGCTGAGGAGAGTGAGACAGGAAACGGAGAAAAACATCAGGAAGGAAGTCATCAAGTAAATGAGCTTGCTTGCCAACGTATCAGTCATATTGTTCTCAACAGAAAACGGAAACTTGAGCGTGTGTACGCTGCTGAGCTTGCATGCAATGAGCATATCAGCTCTGAAGCATTGTTCTCAGTGAAGGAAAACATACAATGAGACTTCAGGAAATGCCTGTAATCCCACCACATCGGTTTTTTTTTCTTTCTTCTTTTTTGCTTCTCCTTTTTTATTATTATTTTTTAAGTCGCGTTATAAATCCTGCACGAACCTCAGGAGGAAAACTTGGCTGGGACATTCCCCGTAACATTCAGAATTGCGGTGTTGACGAATTATGTTAGATTACACACCATTGCCTTCACCATTGAAGCCTACCTACACTATTGACAACATACGAATCATTTGGACACCGAAAGACCTACGAAGCAGTTTACAGAGGCGCAAAACTGCGACCTCATCACTCAGTAGTTGTATCACTCCCTGCCGAGGAGGGGAGGGAGTTTGCCGCAGAGATGAATGAGATACCCTGGCGGCAGCCGAATTGAAAATTAGAAAGGCCGCCGTGGACAGAAACGGGTGAACTATACTTCTTCCATTATCTGGTGACCCATAGGATGTGGCCGGCAAAACCAGCAGCGTTGCCACGTCTAAACCATCTCCAAAAGAAAACGGGGGAAATACCGTTTTCTTTATATTTGCATTTATGACCAGTATCATTAAAGAGACTGCGAGCGGCCCGAAGACCCGCACTCAGTTTCTTTATGTAATTACTACAAGGCTTGGACAAGCCCACGGAAATTCCTAGTCGGTAGCCGGGGCAACGTCGTCTGACCTGAGATACCACATCGTTTAACAAATCTCTTCTTTTCTTTACATGTATAACAATTATTCATATCACCTACCATTTAATGAAAAAATCAATATGCATTTTAGAATATTCCATATAAACATACTCGGGGTAGTGGACAGCTTTCGGTATATGCTGAATGTTTAGATTCAGTACGAGACAACACGGCAGACAACACCTTGTGGGTCACGAGATAATGGAAATAGTATAATCGAGATAGGGTCTTTTAACTGTTATGTGGGACGTATAAAATAGCCTAGCGACAGATAGCATGAAGAGGAAAATACCACTCGGGAGAAAAAGAAGTTTAGGACACCAGGAAAGAGTAAGAGGAAATAGACCGTTTTCGTTAAAAGAAAACGAGTACGCGTCACTTCGGATTCAATAAAATCAGATTTAGAAATAGGTGAGGGGGATTACACCAAGAGTCGTTTAACTACGGTCAAAATCATCATTTTTCTGTGCAGACGGACAATCGTGGCAAGTGGGAATGGAATTTCCTCCCGTTTCTTGCATCACACACGTACTCCCTCTACACTCCTCGCGGGAAGTGATGTTTTATGAAAACAAGAACATTTAAGAGAAAATTTATAAAGAGTAATGAAAATTAAGGAAGGGTTTATCCTAAAGCGCGGTTCACACGAGCAAAGCGGGAAAAAGCTGCCGAGGAAACGGGAACTTGGTGCCGAAACATTGCCCTTGGGATCCGCGCGGCAAATGAAACGGTAACATTAGTTGCCGCTCTTGTGCCTGCAAGGTACGGTGTGTTCTCGTCATCCTATTTAACCTATTATTACGATGAAAATAAAACGAGGAAGATATGGTATATGTTTTTTTTTTTTTTTTTGCGGAGGGGTTCCTTGAGACATGCAATTTATTTTAAAGGTTACGCAAGGGTAAAAGGTTGAGAAACGCTATGTAGTGAGTCGTAATGTACAACATTTTACTGCGCAAATCTTCCTATCATCCGAATAAAACAGTCTGGTGTTATCCAGAATATGATACTTAAATGTTGCAAATCATGTACGATACGCAGTAAAACGTTAACGACTGATCCATCAAGTATCCGTTTTCTCTTCTTTTCACGGATTTCCTGATAATCAAATTTCCATTTTCCGGTCAGTAAACTGTACATAACCAAGCAAGGAATGCCACAACACAAGGAAGCTAAAACAATTGTTAGCTCTTCTTTAAACACACATACACACCGGGTTTCTACCTCAGCGATCTGAGTTCGATTCCCGCCCAAGTCTGGGAAAAAAAATCATAGCACTGCAAGCCGGCATCACCGCTCTGGAGATTTTTTTATGTGCTTGTGTGTGTGTGTGCGAGACACACACAGGTACACGCACACACACACACACACGCACACATACACACACACACACACACACGCGCGCGCGCGACTCGACGACGCAGTAGTAGCGTTCGCAAATGCTACTACAGCGGTCCGAGTTGGAATCCCGCCCAAGGCTGAAATAATTTCAGTATCGCTGCGCTGCGAGTCGTTACTCCAACTCTCGTGGGCGGGGAGTTAGGTGTGTGTGTGTGTGCATGTGAGGTCACAGCATTACCCGTAGATAGGTCATATATGAGCTCTAAGCTCTCGTCCGGAAGGGTAATAGCTGTCGATCACGAGTCCAACACGTGATCCAAAGGACCATGGTGAATCACACACACACACACACATGCACGCGCGCACACAGACACACATACACACACATGGACACACGCACGCACACACATACACGTCTTTTTTCTACTCCCTCTTCCTTTTCTCTTCTCCATCTCTCTCCTCGCCCTCTTCCTCGTCTTCTTCTTCCTGTTCTTCTTCTTTCTTTCTTCCTCCTTTTTTTCTTCATATATATATATATATATATATATATATATATATATATATATACACGTATACACATTAATCTGATCATTTTTATGACAGTCGCATGTAGGATTCGAACCCACTGCTCCAACCAATGGTAAGATAACTTTCACAATGCCTTTATCCGCTTGACCGCAGAAGCTACAAAAGCCTTGTAACCCGGAATCTATCTGATTCCCGAGGATAGGAAAGATCACTAATCTGCGATCCCAGATTCTGTTTTACACAAGACCCGAGCTCACTCGTGGGAGGGGGTAAGGATCGGAACAAATCCCTTTCACGCTTTCGCCATTGTAACCATGAGAGAAATTTGCTAGTGACAGCAACATTAATCTCTGCCTTAATTTTTCAGAGCAAAAAATTCTAGATGGACTTCTGCAACTCTCTGATATATGTTCTTTCTGATGACAGTCTAAGTGCAAGAGCCGCTGCAGTATCGAGACAGTAAAACGATTTCATTTAAATTTTCAATGAAAAGGGAGGAGGAGGAATGAAACCTTTGTTTTTTTAGTGGAACAAGGTTTGTGGATCGAGGAAGTGGAGTACCACAGGGAGTTTAAATGACTTCTGGGTGATTGGGTGGAGTAACAGTGTCTCTGGTTTCATAAGTGTTCAGACTTATCACTGCCATGGATGAGAACGGTTTAACAGTTAAAAAATTGGTTATCAAACCTTATATCGGTGCTGACGTTCCCAAGGGATTTAGACTTTGTTGGTAAGACCAAATCCCTCGTCTCCACACCTGCCACACCGCACCTGGCATCGTGTGCGCGGGGTAAAGCGTACCACCATCTAGGAGTCTGAACTGTCCCTCCAACTACGCCATGTAGACTACCGACATTCTACGAGTGAGGTTTCCAAAACAAACCGGTTATATGCGGGGTTTCAGTGGCTTCAACATCAGTGAAGATGTACACTAGTTAAACTTCACTAGCAATGAACAAACAACCCTCCACTTTATCATCACTGATAAAGCACTCGGTCGCAGCAAATAAACACGGCATCATATATGGACAACAATACCTAACACATTATGTACTTAAATTAGACTTGTTATAAAATTACACAAATTGTATATTGTCAGTGAATCTCTGCATCGCTGTTCACTCAATAAACCGATTACAATGCGCAAATGAGTATATGTACACTGACATAATCTTTATTCTTTCCTGTGAACAGTTTGCAGCATGTAGAAAAATTTACTATTCCTCTGTACCTTAGCATTCTTGTATTATAGTTTATAAGCTGCGGTGTTCTAAATGACCTAAAAGAATTGGTCAACTTTTAAGGCAAACGAGATTGACCTGGAGGATATCTTTAAAAAAAACACAGTCAGCTAAACTTATGAGTATTGTCATGAAATTTAATAACCCAGATTTGTTTGCACCTCAGCCAAATGGACATAGACAAACAGCAATATTGCCAAATTTGATGGATCTCCCTACCAGCTACATGCTTTTAAAATATAAGTAATTGTACTTATCCATGCATGCCAAGCTTTTTCTCAGTCCAGATAAGTTTCAGAATGCATTGAGTCATATTCTTAAATAATTGAGCTAATTTGGCACTTGTGCAAATCGGAACTCCCACCCGAAAGGGATTTCTGTATCATACTCTTGTCCTATCAAGAAAGACAACAGAATAACAATCGAAGATGTTTCCAAAATTTTATTATCTTTTCTTCGAAATATAAAAGCCAAGTGTATCCAGGATGAGGTTAATGAGAGATAAGTATATGCATGAGTAACTGAATAAAGATATAAAGCTCAATGAATGACAGTAACAAGAATGAATACAGAAAGTAAGCATCCTCCATCGTATTGGAATGAAAACAAAGTGTACTCTGATGGACGTTCTCATGCCCAAAAGATAATATCCAATGACAGTGATAAAGATATCCACTGCATCTTTCAACTTACAGACTTACTTCTCCGATTATGTTCGAAGCGAACAAAGAACAGAATGATGAGTTTAAAGCTATTTCAATTTGTCCCTTGTCATTGGTGACATGATTTATATTTGGTTAACGAAAGACGATTTTATTTCGATGAAGGACGGTTTTCGATGTTCAGGGATGAATAGTTGGAAGGGTCATGGTGAGGAAATGGGAGCTCTTCAGGTATGAGAGTTGTCTGGAGAACTTGGCTTTGTACCCGGGTTTACAAAGTCTAACACACATTTGATTCACAGAAACAGAAATGAACATCCCAAGAGTAGATACTGTTTATCCATACATAAACGCGTATGGAAACACACTCACGCATATACATATGCATATATGTGCATGTTTGCATGTATGTGTATATGTGTGTATGTGTGAGCATGTGTGTGTGTATGCATATGTGTGTATGTGTGTATGTATATGTGTGTATGTGTGCATGTATGCGTGTGTATGTGTGCATGTGTATGTGTGTATGTGTGTGTGTGTGTGTGTGTGTGTGTGTGTGTGTGTGTGTGTGTGTGTGTGTGTGTGTGTGTGTGTGTGTGTGTGTGTGTGTGTGTGTGTGTGTGTGTGTGTGTGTGTGTGTGTGTGTGTGTGTGTGTGTGTGTGTGTGTGTGTGTGTGTGTGTGTTAATGTGCGTTCCCCAAAATACGGATTAGATTGTTTTTGAAGCGAAATATTTTCCATTTTTATTGAGAATGACAACAAATTAAACAAAAACAAAACAGGGCAAACAGTGTCAAGAAGTCGTGCCTTCTTTTTTCCTTCTCCTTGTTGTCTTCTTCGCCTTATTTCTTCTCCATGTTCTTTTTCTTTCTTTTTTTCTTCTTCGTCCTCTTTATTTCTTCTTCTTCTTCTTCTTCGTCATTGTCTTTTTCTTTATCTTTGATGAAGTCTTGAACCCTTCTTCACCGTAACCTTACAAGCCAGAGAAACATGAGACGATTTCATTTTGTAGTTCGAGTTTGGGGAACCTCAGTCGGAGTGGGGGTGGTCCCCCTACAAGGGATTAAGATCCCACTCATTTTGGCAGAACAAAACCTGTACAGTCTGATATCGCAGTGAAGAGTTAAATGATGAGCGACTTGTCGGATGGCTGTTCCTTCTCCTTCTTTCCCGTTTCTCTTTTATTTCTTCTGCTCGCCTCTTTCCTCTTCCTTTTCTTTCCCTTTTTCATGTTCCTGTTCTTGTTTAACTCCCTCTTCGACCTCCTCGTTCTCCCCTCGCCTCTTCCTTCTTCTTCTTCTTTCTCTTTCTCCTCCTTAGGGGCGGAAGCTCACTTCCATGTAGACAGATTCGACCCTGTAGTCTCCGTACCGCACGCGCCTCTCTCGGTTGCCGATGCAGTGGTAGATCCCCTCGTCCTGATAATCGAAGTTCTTGATCCGAAGTCTCGAATAGTTCGGCATGGACACGACTTCGACCTGGTTGTAGAGCCGGTTCGGGGCGTAGAGGGTCCTGTGGTCGAAGCGTTGGTCAGCTACCCTCTCCCAAATGATGTTCTGTAGGAGGTGGAGAAGTGGAAGAAGTTAGTCCACTAGTCTGGGGATGAGTGCCTGGGCTGGGGAGGGGGGGGGGAGTACGAGAATAACAAAGACGGAGAGACGGGGGAGGATGTGGCGGCAGGGAAGGAAGAGGGGAGAAAAATAGTATTAAACGGAGGAGAAGGGGAGAGGTCGGAAGGGTTCTTAAAACACGGTTTCTTAATATTGATACTGCAAGGTCATGGTTGGGTGTGGGGTTCAGAATGAAGTTTAACGTTACCAGGAGGGAATGCCATTACTGAACCATAGTAGAGGGGGACAGTGGTAAAAATAAAGAGAGGAAATGTGAAAAGGTAGAGGAGAAACAGAATACTGGATCAAGGGCGAAGAAGCTTATTCACAGGGGCATAGCAGTTTTCATGACACCTTGGTTTATGGAGACTTCTCAGTTCTAATCGTTACCTAGCGAGATATCTCCTGTTACACGAGACATGAAAAAAAAGATAAGACAGGATGTCAACAGACCCTTGATCGTCTTTTTTCCAACATTCATCATTCTTTCATTGCCCTCCTAGTTCAAAATTCCATCCCCTGTGATCCACAACAGCTGTTGTTTACGTGTATTAACGATTATTAGCTTAGGAAATAGAACCACAGCACGTGGATTTCATTTTGTCGAAAATGAACAGCTGCTCTTTCTTTGTGGACAATATCGTCGCACCGAAGAAATGGAATCATAGGAGGGATTAAAGAACGAAGGGGCAGAAGTTTACAATGATCAACATTCTCTTTAGAGTGTCGGTTAGTTTTCAGTCATAAAAGAACACTACGTGACTCTGGTCCTTAGAGATGTCACTGAAGACCCTAAACATTGACTGCTTAAAACTTATGCAGTCAATACCCCATACGGTGAATCACGGGTGTATGATTCCGTTGAGGACGCAAGTGGAAATCAATGGTATATTGAAACAAAACTGTATGAAGGTTTCATATTGGCACTTCATCCTCCTGGGTCATCATCTCTTGCGGGAGATTCAAATCATCCACGCCATGAGAAGCTGGAAAACCACCTTGGTGGCGCTCACTGACCAAGTAGAAAGCTTCCTGCTGAGAGAAAGCTGGTTCTCCACACCCACTTTGACCCCAGAACAGGCAGAGGAACGATGTCATGGAGAGGTTATCCCGTTCAAACAGGAAACCGTGAAAAAAAAATATATATTTATTGGGAAGAAGAAGTCTTCGAAGTATGCAACTGGCTGGAAGTGACTGTCAAGGAGTCTAAGCCCTTTCAATTCTTTTCATGATTTCTACAGTTATTCTAACTGCCATCAGGTGATTTTATTCAGTCGAGAGACACATCCTGCATATCGGGAGGGTTAACCTCTCCAGCAGCCTTTATCATTGTAGCACGGTAACCTTTTGGCTGTTAATCACGACCTGTGCACACAAAAATGACACAAGAACAGCCATTTTCGGTAATAACTACAACAACGACAACAGAAGCAACCTCAACAACAAAAATAAAGGTGATGATAGTGTTATAAGAATCTACAATAATAGCAATGGCAGCAGCAACAACGACTATGACGTCGACAACACTATCGACAACAACGTCAAGAGCAACGTCAAGAACAACATCAACACAACCACCATCACCAACCACACCATTAACAACAAGAGCAGTAACGACAAAAACAGTAACAGAAATGACACTAACGACTACAACAAAAATATCAGGAACAGTAGTAACGGCAATAACAACAACAGAGATAACACAAACAACTACAATAAAAACATCAAGAGAAATACTAACAACAACAACAGCAGCAACAGTAATAGTGGAAACAACACCTTGGCTATGATCTACCCTTCCATATCTCATTGACCACCTCGAAGACTTCACCTCTTCGGCGGGATAGCATCCACAAGGATAGAAGCCAATGTCCCCTCTAATATTTTGCTGTGAGTCTGCGCAGAAATTTGCTTGTGCGCAAACTTTGCCTTCTCTGAAAAGTATGTGCACACCCATGCGAGTCTCTATCAGATCATTTAAGCAAATACGCACATATTACCTCCACCAAAGCAATTATTGCTTTGACGGTTGGCAAGTTACCATACGGTATTTTTGGAGAATTTATAAGTTGATGTTTGGGTGGAACTTCTTTACTGAATAAATTTTAATATCATTTGAAAACCTTGTGCGCGTACATTTTTCTTTATATATGTGCGCCAGTTGTAAAACATATGCGGGCGCGCATGCGCACAACTTAGAGGAAGCGTTGATGGAAACGCTCGTTATCAGCAATGAAATACAAATCCGGCTTTTGGTTTTGGGTCATCACCGTGAGTTCTTCGCCTTAGACACTGTCACGGATCTCGGAGACAAGGAACTCCTTGGTGGCTTGGTGCCCTCCTGCGGCCGATGGTGCCGTTGATACGGCGCGCCCACTCCTCTTGATCTAAACTGATGTCATATGACGTCGTGATGTTCCCAAAAGGATTTCTGTTTTTGAATACGAGCAAGAAAAACAAATACTCTGCCGTTACTTAGAACAGAATATCTAACCTTAACAGTTCGTTGGGATGAATTTTAGACTTTTAAAGATATATATATATATATATATATATATATATATATATATATACATATATATATATATATATATGTATATATACATATATATATACATACATATATATATATTTATATATATATATGTATATATATACATATATATATATAAGCTCTGGTTATCGTGTTGAAAGGATCAAGTAGCTTTCTGCACCATCGATGTGGCGAAACCCTCTGATGTTTGCCAGAAGGCGTTTGTATTTAGAATTCCAGTTCCATTCCCATATTCAGTCTTATTCCTCAGTCCTACATAGGCGATATGATACGACCTGATTAGTAACTCAGATGACCTGGCAATTTGGTCAAAGTGGTTGGTAAGCAAGAAATGTGAAGTGACAAACAAACCATGTGACCTGACATGAGGGTTAAAAGATCTGAGAAACATAAAATGCGACATGACTCATAAATCATGCTGCATGCCAAAGAGCTAAGATATCGGACAAACAGCATATGTGACCTTACTACAGGTTCATGCCACCTGGTAGACTTACCATTAAATAAAACAGTGAGTAAAAGGTGACAGGAAAAGTATATCAGGTCCCTGATAATTTGTTTAGGGGACTGACAAACATTACACGTGACCTGACAGCCTGACAATGTGACCTGATAATGTGACTATGTGAACTTTAACATTGAAACATGATATATGGCTTGTGATCTAACATTCAAATCATACAAGCTGACAGAAAAATTGCTTGACACAGCGGAATTTCTGTCAGTTATGACATGATGACAGAACGTTGTATTACCTGACTGGTAGGCATATGAACTGACAAATAATTTTGATCACCTAGCACACGCAGTAGATAATAGGAAATGCATGTCACGTGACCTTAAGGAAGAATAACGTCACAAATGGTTTGAGGGAACTAAGCAGAATTGAAATGATAATGTGACTTAATATGCAGGTTATGTAAAATACAGAATACTTTGTTAGACCTAGTAGACACTTTGTTTGGCACGACAAAAGCACTAATCAATCTTACAAACATGCTAATATTATCATTTGTTTAGAGGGACGTTTAATTCAAGACAGATTGGATCAGAAATAGTTAATAACCGTTACCCAGACCCCTTCAGGATACTGGAACCTTCCGGCTCGGGCCTGTGACTCGGTCGTCCTTTAGTAAAGAAAAAGAAACGTTTTAGATTATTCACTGATACTGCCATCAGTCCGGAGTACGGACTATGTGGGTGAGGACGCTGGCCAGTCGACGATCAGTGAATAAAGGTTGTTACTGAACACTCACTGTTTGTTCGAATGTTGATACTACTTTTGATAATTAACTTCAGAACAGAACTATTTTCAAGTTATGCTGTGAGCTAATAGGAATATTGGTGGCTACGATTTCGACTGCCTGGCGAAAGGGCTATTGAGATTCGTTGAACTCATTAGCGTTCTGGAGTCA
>NC_134789.1:60315186-60317686 GCF_046742065.1 Oratosquilla oratoria
GGGAAGAATCTGTAGATTGTTTTCCGTATTGTTTAATGTGGATAAGTTTCTGTCACCGGAGAAGGTAAACAATCACCGTTTATCGTCTCTGCTTATGAGAAAAGGTGGAGGAAACATACTCAGAAACCGAGTATCAGCCTTTCGGGGCTGCACCTCCAAATGATGAAGATGATAGTGTTGATGAATATTGAAGATGGGTGGCGACAGATTGTTGTCATTTGTTCCTAATGATAATGACAAATATCACAAAATTTCATAATAATGACAATAGTGATGATATAATGCAAAGAACATCCTCTAAGAACGGAAAATTTTGGTCATACATCGATTGTTGGTGAACCAACACGAAGGTCGTGTAACATCAGACAAAGAGAGTGGTTAATATGAAGAAGTCAAGGAAGGTTAATCGGGAGACGGGATGACCTGTTGAGGAACATGTTTTGATTGTGGTCTCTTTTAAGAAAACCGATCCCCACTTGAAAGTGGAAACGCGCCGTCCTGTACAGAGAGGATGCGGCCTATGTTCAAGGTCGGGCAGTTTCAAGGTCTTTCAAAAGCCCTTGACGTGTGGCGACTGCGGCGTCAAACTAGAAAACAATCAACACCACTATAGTCTTTGTCCTCATGAGATGACATCTTACACAACACCGCGCTACTGAAGTAGTCGATAAGACTCGGGATTGCTAATTTGTGCTTGAGATTTCTTAAACAGATTTACACATACGTATCTCAATATTTATGAAAACACCTGTTACATATGTCTATGGCAGCTGCAAGCTCAACACACACCTCGTCCAATTAGCGAAGTTAAGCTTCATTGGGATTTGATGGTGTTTGGATGGGGGATCGTCTGAGAACGCTATCGGCGTTGTTGCCATATTAGGGTATCAATAAATAATTTAGAGAATGATGGCTGACCAACTCCTTTATTCATCGAGAGATGTAAATGCTACTCTCAACTCTCGGCAATCTTCTTGTGAACAAGAAAGAAACATACACATACACACACACACGCACGCACGCACATACAAACACACACACACACACACACACACACACACACACACACACACACACACACACACACACACACACACACACACACACACACACACACACACACACACACACACACACACACACACACACACACACACACACACACACACAATGTACTATTTTTGACACAACCTTGATCCCGATATCATGATTACGATGATAATTAGTCAACCTACACGTAGATTATATTTGCTGTGATGTCACACCTCTTCTCTCCGCCATAACACGTGGCACTGGCCTCGTTATGTGAGAGTAGATGACACCCTACGTCCCCCATCTCCTCCGCTACCGATCCCTCGTACCATGTGACAAGAAATGCAACTCCTTCGACACTGAGCTTTCGTCAGAAAGTGACTTACTGAGACCAGAATGTCATCTGACGCTGCGACTCGCTTTATAAATTTGCTTCTGGAAATTTTTTAAATTTCATTCAGTTAAGGAGAAGGACCCCCCCGCCATTCATTTAAAGAGAACTATCAATGCTATCAACGTTTCGTTCTGATTAAAACCAGAGATATATGTTCAATTCTATGTCCCCCCCCTAAAATGATGGGGGAGATGCGGAAGAGGGGAGCTGTTGAATAGTCACTAGTTAGATAAAATCACGTGACGCTAGTCAGAAAGAATGCTTGTTAGGACGATCAGTGAATGTACATTAGGGTAATCAACTTCGAAGACTGTCGTCGCTATTGTTCATAAATTAGATGTGTTAACCTTGATAATATAATAGTCGACAGGTATATGAGTAAAAGAACCATAACCAGGAAATTCTTACGGTGGTATTCTTAAAAAGAAATCCATTCCAAGGCTTTACATAAGATTTATATAAGGAAAGATTTATATATGGAAAGAATTTTTTTTTAAGGATACCACCGTAAGATTCTTACGGTGGTATTCTTAAAAAAAATTATTTCCCTTCCAAGGATTTATACAGTGTTTATTTAAGGAAAGATTTATATAAAGAAAGTATTTTTTTAAGAATACCACTGTATGAGCTGCATCATAAGCCAGATATTTACATCCACCTTCAAGCTGGCGAAGAGCTTAGCATAAATCGTGATCTTTACATTCCCAACAGGCGCAGCTTACTTTCATTTACAGAATATTTCGAGATCATTAGGAACGTCCCCCACCCCGATCCCATCTACTTTTTCTGGAGTGATATCTTCTGCTGGTGTAGAATCACTATACTAATATTACTCTCGACACACTAAATCAAATTTACTACGATAGCATCATACTCTCATCTACCTATGCACATAGGAGGCCCCTTTGGCTGATCCAAAGGAAAGATGAACCTTCATTGGGGATACTGTAGAGGCTAAAGTCTTAAATTAGCATAAATGCCTTTAGATATACTGCAGATATATATCTTAGTCGAAATTGAAGGAGTCGATGGATTAGAGGAGCTTATCTTATTTATATTTGTCTATTTATTTAT
>NC_134789.1:60327686-60330186 GCF_046742065.1 Oratosquilla oratoria
CAATCAACACATAGTCACTGGCTAATGTACTTCTGATCTTATACTAACTGTCATCTTGCAATGTTATTCTGAACACTCACCTCCACCACACACTAGTGCCAACTGGGGAGTAATTATCTAAAAGAGTGAATTGATGTCTTTACCATTATAATCTCGGGTTGATAACTGTTCTTGGATTGCAGATCGTTTACCTGGAGAATGAGATTCTCTGCTCTCCCCTCGAATAATGGCACCTTCCAGTAAAGAGTCACTTTATGGTCTGCTACCTGCAGCCTGGGGTGGAAAGGCGAGGAAAGGACGCACCGCGAAAACAACCAGAACCAACAAACGGCATTGACGATGATGCGCCTTGTATTGGAGAAGCACGTGATACACTCGTGCCTAACTCGACCACAGAGGAGACATCAATCAGCACTATATCTTTATGGTCTTTCAGATGAAGCAAGATTTATAGTGAATTGTCGTATTCTTTATATATTTGTTTATTTATTCATTCATTTTTAGAGCGAACGTCAAATGTAATTGAAATGTGGAATTTGAATAAAGAAAAATCTTAGGGATTTTGAAGTTGGGAATTTATATGGTCAGAAACAGCATCGCATAAGTTAGGTCGTTGCTCTGGTTCATGTCTTGCCTTCTCGCGGGCTTCCTTAGCTCCGCCCTTTTACATGATAAGTAAGGCGCACTTTGATAGATGGCGTGGCGATAAGGATGGAATTTCTACCAATCAGAAGCGTCGTATACATTAGGTAGCCCCTCCCGCAAATTTTTGGCGCGCTTTCTAGCTGCGTCCAGGTGCGTAAAGAATTAAGCTGGTGTGACAAGTCTATTATTATCGTTTTGATAGATGATGAAAATATCAGATTTTTTCTTGTCCACACCAAGATTTGGGCATACTTGCATACTGAAATCCATTGATAATTAAGAATTTGGATGAAATTGAAAAAATAAATAATGTTTTTTTTTTCTTTCTTTTGCAGATGCAACAGACCCGATCAGTTCTGATGGAATTTGGTCAGAACAGCACCTCATAAATAGGGTCATTCCTCTGGTTTATGGCCTTACTTTTCGCGGGGTTCGTTAGCTCCACCCACTTACGTGATAAGTAAGGCGCACTTCGATAGATGCATGGCAATTAGGTTGTAATTTCTACCAATCAGTAGCGTTGTATAAATTAGGTAGACCCTCCCACAATGTTTTGGCGCGCTTTTAGCTGCACCCAAAATAACATAAAGAGTTAGTTTGACATCAGTAGTTTTTATTTATAAGTTTTGATAGATGACAAAAGAATTCTGTCAGATTTTCTTCTTGTCAGGGCCAGATTATGGTGGCACCATGCTTGCACACTGAAAACATTTTTGATAAGTAAGAATATGGATTAAAATTAAAAATGTATACGGTTTTTTGTATTATCGCAATGTGTAATAGACTGTTTCATCTTGTAATGTGTAGACATCTTTTTAATTTTGGAGCTTCGCTCCACAGATTTCAGTTCACACACACACACACACACACACACACACACACACACACACACACACACACACACACACACACACACACACACACACACACACACACACACACACACACACACACACACACACACACACACACACACACACACACACACACACACACACACACGACTCGGTGGCGCGGTTGGTAGAGTCCCAGACTATCACTACGGCGGTCCAGATTCGAATCCTGCCCAGGGCGGAAAATAATTTCAGTATCGCTGCGCTTCGAGTCGTTACTCCAACTCTAGTGGGCGGGGAGTTGGGTGTGTGTGTGCGTGTAAGGTCAAGCATTACCCATAGATCGGTCATACGCGTGTTCCAAAGACCAAGGTGAATCAAGGTGAATCACACACCACACACACACACACACACACACACACACACACACACACACACACGCACACACACACAAGCTGGGAATTAGGTCAGAAACAGCAACGCATAAGTTGGGCAGTTTCTCCTGCTTACAGCAGCATACCTTTTCGCGGGCTTCATTAACTCGGCCCACTAAGACGATAACTCGGACGCACTTCAATAGATGGCATTTCTATCAATAAATAGCACGTATAAGATAGGTAACCCCTTTCACAAGTTTTGACACGATTTTTGGGGATAATACTTGTTCCACTAGATGGCATGGTAATAAAAAAGAAGGTGGGATAATCAGAAAAAAGAGAAAGGTGGGACTTTGATCAGAAATAGCACTGCATTTTAAATAAATGGGTCGTCGTCGTCGCTCTGGGTACAATAAAGGCGATAGGGATGGAATTGATACCAACCAATCAGCAGCGTCGTAGTCCTTCCCACAAATTTTTGGCAAGCTTTCTTGCAGCACCTAATCACATCAAGCAAGAGCTGGTGTAACAGCAGTAGGTCTACTCTTACTTAGGGTTTCTTCTTCTTCTCGTCAGCGCCAAATAATTTGGATAGCACCATGCTCGCATAATGAAAAACCAATAGGATTAAATTGGAAAGATAAA
>NC_134789.1:60335186-60340186 GCF_046742065.1 Oratosquilla oratoria
TCACTACCCGGATACTTGAAGTCTATCTCGATTTACCCAAATCCTTTCACTACTCAAGGAATGACTAGAAATGTAAGATGCCGGAGCACCCAATATCGTCATTTTCATACTAACATATGTAAGCATTAACTCGCTGTGATACGTTCGACCTCGATCCTCTCTCGTGAGTAACGACTTCAACAAAGAAGCGTTGCCTGGAGTAAGTTCCTCTTCTTTCCAACCCATTAGTTCCCATGGAGACACTTCGATCTTTTCGAAATTTTTGCTGTGAGTCTCTTGCGCGCCTTCCCTAGTGTGTTTCATCTTCAGGTAAAACGATGCCACATTGGCTCGAGACAGCTGAGGCATGGAAAGATCTTTTCTAAACTTCGTTTTCTTAATAATGTGTATATTTTCTCTTTAGTCTTTAGCTTTGCATTTAATCCAAGAAGACGATATGACATCACTAAGTAAGGTCGCGTGTCTCTTGACTTTCTTAGCATACAAACATAATTTTTTCTTTTTATTTTTCCTGGCTCGTTTTGTTGAATTCGATGTCATATAACTGCACTACAATACATTTTTTTTTTCGCGTGACCTATTGTCAGTGACATGTCTCTTATCTATCTGTATTTCTACTTCTCAATTTTTGAGTGATTTTAACATGACCAGATGTCATGAGCCAAGCAGGAGAAGTTGTTTTTGGACGGTCAGTGGTTTTTTTGCTCTCCTCTCCCTTATTCTTTTCTTCTTTGAATTTAGTAAAAAGGATCTAGGAAGAAGAAGAAGAAGAAGAAGAAGAAGAAGAAGAAGAAGGAGAGAGAGAGAGAGAGAGAGAGAGAGAGAGAGAGAGAGAGAGAGAGAGAGAGAAAGGGAAAATACACTACAGAAACGCTAATTTTTTTCTGTGCAAGAGTGAAGCATGGATTTACTTGTGCAGGCTCGAGAATAAAAATTCTGCTAGATAAAGAAAACGGAGGTTTGAGAGGGAGGCCGTGCGAGAGTGGAGACATTCCGAAGGCTTCCTGCCCAACCTCCAAGGTTGTCTTGGGGTTAAGGAACTGAAAGTGCCTGACAGTGCAGCACCCTGGACACAAGAGTCGCCGTCAGTTGAGGCGCCGTGGAGTGCGCATGCGTCGATGAAAGAAAAAAAAAAAGGTCCTTCATTTCTCGCGTATTAGCGATGCATTCCTTAGGAGAGCAATTTCTCCGTCACTTTGAGACCTGTCCACGTCCTCGGTAATCTTTTGACTGGCAGGTATAGTCGATAAAAAAAAAGGCAGAATAGTGCGACGATAAAAGCGCAAGTAAAGATGTGAATCATGTAGAGCGAAGGATCAGAGCGGTTCTCATCGGACATGAGTGAAAATTACTCCCACATGACCTATCATTCTTCATTCTTTCTCTTGCATCGGCCAAAAAATATATATTTTTTCACGAGAGCATATGGTTACATGTATGCACACAGTATAGGTAAGGGCTAAGGCCGTGGCACGACCAATCTGGTTATGCGACCGAAATTAATATTACTGAACTGTTAGATTTTGATTAGAGAAAAATTAATATTCATGCCAGACAATACACACACACGCGCGCGCGCACACACACACACGTACACACACACACATAAATACACACACACACACACACACACATAAATACACACACACACACACACATGCACACGACTCGGTGGCGCAGTTGGTAGAGCACTGAACTGCCACAATAGTGGCCTGGAGTTCCTGGTTCGAATCCTGCCCAGGGCCGAAATTATTTCGGTACCGCTGCGCTTCGGGTCGTTACTCTGACTCTCGTGGGCGGGGAGTTGGGTGTGTGTGTGTGTGCAAGGTCATAGCATTACCCATAGATCGGACCTACGAGCTCTGAGCTCTCTTCCAGGAGGGAAATAGCTGTTGATCACGAGTCCAACACGTGATCCAAAGACCAAGTGAATACACACACACACACGCACGCACGCGCGCACACACACACACACACACACACACAAACACACACAAACGCACACACACACACACACCACATACGCACACTACTCTTTTTCCTTCTCATTTAATCAGCTTACTGTAAGCATCTCCCTACCATCTGTCCTTTTCCTCTTTCTCCATCTATCCTCCATTATCAACTTACCATCCACCAAAAAAGATCTGATATTCCCCCGCTCTCTCCCCTTAGAACATGTACATTCAAAACTCTTCCTACTCTTATCCTGGTTACCATTATATAGTCCATTAAAGCCCTATCTACCACCCTTCCATACACCACCTTCGCCCATGTGTACTTATGCTTGACATTCTTCATAAACACTGTATTTGCTATCATTATTTCTCTTTCTAGACACATCTCCACCATCATCCCTCCATTACAATTTTTTCCTGGCACTCTGCACTTCCCAACCACTCCGTCTACTGGTTCATCTCCTAATCTAGCATTGAGCTCTCCTAATACCACTACATTGACATTTCTCCCTAAACCCTCTACGCACTCATCTAAATCTATCCAAAAAAGTCTCCCTTTCCTCTACACTCTTCTCACTATCAGGCCCATATGCACTTACAAAAACCCACCTCTCCCTTCCCAGATTCACCTTCATCCACATTAACTTTGAAGAAACCTCATTCCACTCCACCACGCGTTTATCTATCTTTTCACTAGTATAGCTATCCCTTCTCTTCACTCCTGAGACCCTCCCAGCTACACTCCCAAACTCAAACTCGCCCCTACCTTTCAATTTAGTTTCACTCAATGCCAACACATCCATCTTTCTTCTCACAAACACATTGCCTTTCTCTTCCCTTTTACTCTCATCTGCACCATATCCACGTACATTAATGAACGTACTAATTGCATCATAAAAATTATAGTTAGTAGTTCATGGTCTGTGTACACGTATATTTAAATTTTCCTTGGCAAATTCTTTACTGTGGCTGGGAACCACGGTGGGGGGTTGAAGTTTGCCTCGGCTGACGGTCCGGGCCCGCCGTGGCGTCTGTTCGAATCCTCGCCGCCGCGCAGAGGTTGGGAAAGGCATCCCCTCTGAGCAATGGCCCCCGACAGCTGTTCACCTCAGGACCTGAGGTGATTTGGGCATCACTGCTCTGTGTGTAGTACGTTAGCTTTCTCCAGGTATCGTCACTGCAGTGGTGGCATACCGTGGACAACAACGTCTCTCCTGCGTTCATGATGTATGAACAGTTGACCACTGACAAGATTAAGGTCCGTGTGGGCACCGGTCCTGCAAACCATGGGGGAAAAAAAGAGCCGAAACGCCTTCACTGGTGTTTATAAAGAAAGCAACTTAACCCTGTTCTCTGGCGTTCTTCATGAGAAGTACCTGATTCTAATTTCATAAGAAGATGGACAAAGGTCTTTATCTATCTATCTCTCTATCTATCTATCTATCTATCTATTTATTTATCTATCTCTCTATTTATCTATCTATCTATATATATATATATATATATATATATATATATGAGAACTTTTCAATTTTCTAGCATTTCGCGTCACAATTTTTCGTTCGCTGAACTTATCGAATTTTGCAATAATAATACGAGACCGAGAAGTTGTCAAATTGACAGTAGGCGACTGAAAATTTTCTTCAACGAGCTTCGAAACAGGTTTTTCTTCAATCCCACTTATGCGTAAATCACTTCGTCTATTATAGTCCTCTTGGTAATTCTTTGTTCTATATCCGTGATCTGTGACATCAATATTTCACTAGTAGTTTTACTTTCGCTTTCAAATTTCCTGAGCTCGATCACTTCACTTTGTAGATTTCTCGGCTTCTGCTTGAGAGAACTCTAGGTTGTTTAGGTTCTGGAAGGTTACATCTGCTTCCCGAATCCTTGCCTTAAATTCCATGGTGGTCCGAAAAGTCTTTTCTTGAAAACCAAGCAAGATTCGAGATCCAAGACGAATAACAACAGTGTTTCAACACATAATACAAAGCAGTTCCTACATGTAACATAAAGCAGTTCCAACATAGACCACAGCCTGGTACGCCCGCTCGCCACCACTCTCACTGTATATGTGTGATCCACCATGGTCTTTGGATCACGTGTTGGACTTATGATCGACAGCTATGCTGGATGGTGTTGTTCACAACATATGGTAGCGTTTGAGTGGTAGCGGCTTCTCTGGAGACGTGGAAAACAAGTCTTGTTTTTTGTCTTTATTCGAGTGAATATCTCCCGTTCTCCGAAGAGGAACGGTGCATTATATACATCAATCCGGCAAAGTTGCCGACAAGGGAAAATATTTACATGGTCGCTGTTTCCAGCGAGACTAGGCATCGAAATGATTTAATTTACATACAGGGCTAACAAGAAATGATGATACATAACTTTGTATCACTTATATATATGTGTCTTAATGTGGACTGATGATAATAATAACCTTATGGAAATTTATTGTCGAAGTGGCAATATCTTCGTTAGCAGGAATCGAGGGTTTGGTGACAGCTGTGCGCGTCCGAGGTCATGACCCCGATAATTTGGAGTCTCAGGACAATAGACTTGACTGCGACGCTTGACCCTTGGTGTCCGTCAGATCTTGACTACCATCTTACACCGTTGTGGTGCAATGCATGTGCATATGTATGCGCGTACTCATCTAAATGTAGGTAGACTGCGTCGTTCTAGAAGTGTTCTAGAAGTTCTCCAACAGCTATTTCCCTCCCGTAAGAGAGCTCAGAGCTCGTATATGACCAATCTATTGGTAATGCCGTGACCTTATACGCACACACACATCCAACTCCCCACCAACGAGAGTTGGAGTAACGACCCGCATCGCAACGATACTGAATTTATTTCTGCCCTGGGCGGGATTCAAACCCGGACCTCCGTAGTAGCAGCCGGGAACTCTACCAACCACGCTATCGAGTCGTGTGTGTGTGTGTGTGTGTGTGTGTGTGTGTGTGTGTGTGTGTGTGTGTGTGTGTGTGTGTGTGTGTGTGTGTGTGTGTGTGTGTGTGTGTCCAATATATGTGAAGATCTGGAGTC
>NC_134789.1:60345186-60355186 GCF_046742065.1 Oratosquilla oratoria
CATCTATATAGATTTTTTCACATATATAACAATAGTTTCTTTATGTAGACTCCTATGCTTGGGGTATTAACATTTTGGTATTTAGAACAAGATTGAAGTATCTTACAGTTTTATTTGGTTTTATACATGGTAGAACATTCGCACCTTGCTTTCTGTGGTTTTCCAACTAGACGTTACGATTTTTTTTTTGTGACAAGAAATTTTTAATTTTAAAAATAAAGATCCTCTCCTTTGTTAGGAGAATCTTCCCTTCATTATTTGATGAGTAAGAAGAACAAGAAAAGAAAAGAAAAATCTTTTCAAATCAAGGGTTACTTTAGAATGGGTAACATCACCTGGCGTCAGGATAAATGTATTTTTTAAATATCTCCAATGTGCCAACAGCATTCCATAGAAGCTTAGTTGGAAGAAACTAATCGTAACAGTTTTTCTAAGCACCTCACGGACTTAAGGTTTCTCTAAATTAAATTACCTGACGTCAGGTAGACTAGAATGCTTGAATATCCTAGAAACGTTACAATGATGGTATCACCCTCGTGGTTCTTGTAATAAGAATAAAATCTTTTTGGTGCCAGCCAGGTTAAAATGCTTAGACACCGAGTTCATCCTAATTGGTAAGTAAAGGCGTATGTATGTATGTACACATGCACCAACTATTGTACGCATGCACAGTCTCCTGTATGTACGTATGTACTGTACATATGCACAGTCTCCTGTATGTACACGACTTTTGGAAGTCGTTCACGAAGGAAGAGGAGTGTTGCGTTCTTTCCCGCCCGATGTCGAAAGACAGTACCTCGCCCCCTCTGATCGTAAAGGTCATCATCGACAGATTCTCATGGCGAGCCGCTCCCACATAATTCCCCATATGACATCACAGTATCACGAAAACAGAAGAGACTGACCGTGAACCTTGAGAACCAAAGCAGTGATAGACAGTGAGACAGTATGTATGTTAGACTAGACAAAATGAAAACTACTGTATTCCCAGAAAAAAAAATCAGAAAGCAGTTTAGATTTATCAGAATTAATTATGGTGATGGAAGAAAAGATACGTATCACCAGTTTTGGTATCTAAAGCTTAACTTTCTGAGTACAACCAAGATAAACCTAAGTCATTAGTGGATAATGGCCACATCATATATTTCATTATTCTGACAGACATCAAATATTCACATTCGTCTAACGGGAGGCCTCTGAAACTAAATGGAGTTCTCTTTATCACCTTCAGGAGGATGTAGATAATCGCGTCTTTGTGAAGACAAGTGAAATTGTACTTAATGTTGTAGATGTGGCACATGTATAACATGTATTGTATATATTATGTATATACATAAGTATTGTATACTATATATTATGTATGTATATAAATATTGTATATTATACATTATGTATGTATATAGATATTGTATATATTATGTATGTATATAAATATGTATGTATAGAATTACGTAGAGCCATGCAGGAAGTTCCCGCGCAAATGGCGCGTCTGATGCTGTGAGGATCAGTTTTTCTCTAGCCTTGGAAGAGTACACGCTCGCTCTATTATTTTTTTCGTGTTTTCGGTGTTAGTATATATATTTTTTACATTTACTGTTCTTTAATTTTGGGCACCCACAACAATGTTCGGCTCAATAAGCTGTAAACTGTATGATAACAAATGGTTAATCATTCCCGTCTCACTATACAACACATTATTTTTTTTTTATCTTCAAGTCTGAGCTCTCTTCATTACGGGGACGTCTCTCTCATCTAAATAGAATCGTCTGACATCACCGTATTGAAGGGGTTGATTAAAATATATACAGTATATATATATATATATATATATATATATATATATATATATATATATATATATATATATATATATGTATATATAAACAAAGTGTCATCGTAGCGAGGGTTAAAATTCAAATTCATCACCCGTCCTTGTGTTAAGATTTAACGAGACAGTGCTCATACTCTCGGTGATGAAGAAAGACAATTGTCGAAGTCTTTCAAGAGAAAGCACCAGAGGAAGGCATGTTCATCTCCTTAAAACGGAGGTGAGGCACTTCACAGATACTTTCTTAGCAAACACGAGACGATAAATCAGGACTTTTCACGTCAGGAGCCGCCTGCCCGTAGAGGAATTAAGTTGCTTGGTGTTTGCCACCGTGTTCAAAGGGCTAGGTTTGTTGGGCAAACAGCATCACGAACAATGCCTCACTTTATGGAACGCTAATTGCAAAGTTGACTTTGAGACCTACGTAAGTCAAACGAGTCGACGGTGGTGGTGGTAGTGGTAATAACTATGCTGGTAATAGTTGTTGATGATGATGTTATTGATAGTGATGGTAATGATGATGCATTATCGACAACAACGATGTCAACAAAACGACGACGACGACGACGACGACAGTAGTGGCGACAGCAAACTTAGTTAACCCTTTCGCTGTATGGAACGGGGTTGTTCCCTTAGATGTATGAAAAAGTCGTGAATAGTGGTGAGGGAGTCAATCAACATAGATTTAAACCATTGATTTGACAGGAGATTTCCTTGGCTGAATAAAATCACCTGGCTGGGGGTAGCCAGAACAAATATTAATCATCAAAAGCAGTGAAAAGGTTCAAAGTCAAAAGGTAGATCAAATCATGAAGGAAATTTATCGTATATTACGTATAACAATTAACACAAAGGACAAAAAGCATACGGTGAAGTACTGTACATTTCAAATCTTTAAATCGTCAACCAACATTTCACCACGATCACGCGAGAAAGCCTCTTTCACAAAAGGCCTAAAGATTATAAACATATATCTAAGAAATAATGAAACTATGTTGTTCCCAGAAACGGATCCTTATTTCACCTTTACTGGCGTGGGTTACAGCAGCCCTTAAAATGTCTGCAAACCTACCGATGGAAGAGAAAAGACAACAACAAGCCAGGTTGGGTCGAGAGAGGAAACCCGTTTCAAGCACAGGAAATGGTCTTTCTACCACCTGAGGCCGTATCTGCCATCTGCCTGATGATATGACGACATAAAATTCCTCGGGTCTCTCATCAGACGCTCAAAGTAATGTTCACCTCCTCTGCTGGATTCTGGAAGGACGTGGTTTCCAAACTCGCACATGACCTGAGACCGACAATTTCAAAATACTTCACGACTGCCTGGCAGAATCTGAAAAAGAGAAAAAGAGCAAAAATTGAACAAAAACGTGTTTTCAGCCATTTTAGTTCTATGGCTATATTTTGTTGCAATGTTGTGGGAGTTCAATGTCTTCGACTGCGACTGCAAACTATGACGTCACAAAGGTGTCATAAATAGTGACATCGTGTCGGCGCGGCGTGAGATGTGGTATCTTCACGAAGATGCAGTGCATGACAATATGTAAGTGTGATATATGAGGCCAATGTCGTCGTCTCACATTCCCATCCTTCCCTCCCTCCCTCTCGACTTTTTTTTATTCCTTTTTTTCTTCGAATTCCACATTTTCTCCACCTTGTTCCACTTCTCTTTCTTTTCCCTTCCTCTTTCCTCTTGCTGACCCACGCTTTATTCTCCTCCTCTCTGGTTCTCCTTTTATTTGTCCTACCCTTCTTCTCCATCTGATCTTCTTCCTTCTGTTTCTTCTCTTCTCTCCCCTTCTTTTGTTTCTTCCTTCTTTTCCCCCTTTTCGTCTTTCACTCCATTATTTTTTTCTTAATCTTTCTTATCCTCATTTTCCTTTCCCTTTGGTCTATTTCTTTTCCTCCCCTTCCCACCCCTTTTTTTCTCTTCTCTTCCTCCTTGATTTTCCTTCTCATTCTACTGTCCTATTCCTATTTCTACCTCTCTTCCTTCTTCTTCCCCTCCTCTTTATGCATACGTAGTTGCAATTATGCCTCTTATGTCGGCCTAATAGAGACAATGTCGTCGCAGAGACAATAAACCATCGGTGTTCTCCAAGAAATTCACTGTTGCACGACTTCCATTACGAGATGTGTACCGTTGTTTCTCCTTGGGCTTCCTTACCGCAAAATTGTGCTAAATCCCCAATAATAGGTAACAACCTCGGCTGTAGATAAAACCTTCTGGAGCAGATGACCTTGCCTCACTTCGCGAGATCAGCAGTGTCTTCTACTTGCACAGGTTGGTGTAAATGTGGCAGTTCAGGTCGCGGGAACTATACTATCACCACCCTATCTTTATCATCTCTTAACATCGTTGTTCATAATCTATTACAAATTTTCCATTGATCAAGGCCTGCGTTAAAATTAGATTTGTGGGGTCATTGAATAATTTTTGCCACACTTAACGATTATGCTTTGGTAAATTTGCCCGGCGCTGAACTCCAGTCTTATTTATTTATTTTATTTTTTTCAAACCTAACGTATAAACACCTGTCTCTGGCAGATGGGCGATTTTTCGGTCTGAACGTATCCCCTGAGTACTAAATCTAGTCTTTACTCACTTTATCATATATCTATGGCGCAGACATTAAAATTCTTGCTTATAAGACCCTCGTTCGGCCAGACTTAGAGTACTACGACACCGTCTGGGATCCACACATTAATAACAATGACATATACAAATTAGAGTCCACACAAAATAAAGCAGAAAGATGTATCAGACGTGATTACACTACATCAGTCACTAGGTTAAAACAACACATTAGACTTGAACCACTTGATCCAAAAAGACGAATACACAGGCAACAAATGGTGTACAAAATCACAAACAATTTAGTTGACATAAACAAAGGAACTTACACTCAACAAATATACGAATAACTAGAGGTAGTCACAACCTAAGATACCACACATAGGAAACAAACGTCAACATTTTCAAGTACTCCTTTCTCCCCCGCAGTATCCAAGGGTAGAATCATCTCCCATCCCATGTTCCATGCAATTGATAGTCCCACTCTTGATACTTATAGAAATAGGATCACCCTTCACTACCTCCCTCTCCTCTATCCAAATCCCAGTCCTGACCCTAATTCTGTTCCCACCCTCATCCTTTATCCTAACCCAATTTCTAGTCCAAATCCTGTCCCCAACCCTTAATTCCCTCGCTCAGCATTCTCACTCATGCCGCCCGTGAGCGGCTCTCTTCGGGTTCCCGCAAAGAACGAAAGAACACTGTCATAGGGGTTAATCTAGTTTAATCACCTCATCATAGCGAATTTTCCTTCAGCTGAATAAAGTCCTTCGAACAGAACAAAATCCATAAAGTGCCTCACTGTGTTAAAGTTATTCAAAACAACCAAGTCCCTGGATCCTAAAAAAGCCCGGCTTTCTGATGGTTCTCAGAACGATCTGTCAGCGATCACCATCCAGGGGTGGTGGACAATTCGGTTGTCCGGGGCACCTAGATTTCGTCTTCAGGCAATCATGGGTTGCTCCAAAGGATCCCACTGGGCAACTGCTGTAAAATTGGAATTGTCCACCCCTGACCATCAGTCCTAGTCTCTTTTCTTTCAGACAATACCAAAGGCATTTCCTCAAGGCAGTCTAGCAAATTAGTTCAGGTGGTCCTTGGATTACAAAGGCGGAGCATGCCGACAGGAGACCTTTTGGTCCATATCTAGGTCGGATGCGAAAAAATCATAATAATGATAAATAAATAAATTAATAAATAAAAACTATAATAATGTAAATAATAAATAAAATACATGAATAAATGCATAAATATAGTTAAATAATAAACAAACAGGTAGATAGTAAATAATAATAAATTGACATATAACTAATAATAAATGAGAATCAAGCTAATAATAATGAACAAACGGACAAATGATAATAAAACAAATGATATAAGACAAATGATAGTCATTACAGCATCTTGCTTAGGTGTTTATCTAAATGGTTCTTAAAGCTTCGAACTGAACTATATTGCACTGCCTCTGCAGGAAGTCTATTTCATTAATTAACTACACGGTTGGCGAAGTTGTTTCTACCCACTTCCAAATTAAATCTATTTCCGAACAGTTTGAGACCATTGTTTCTTGTCTGATTCTCATTCAGTGTGAAAATTTTGTCACTTTTGATGTTGTCAATTCCCTTTAGAATCTTAAAGACCTGTATCAAGTCACCTCTGAGTCTACGTTTTTTTTTTTTTTTTTTCGTATGATTTATTTTTGATATTTGGAATCAATTTTGTGGCTCGCCGTTGTACTTTTTCCAATCTGTCAATGTCTTTAATGAGATTCGGTAACCATACGGAAACAGTATATTCCAAATGTGGACGAACTAACGATTTATATAGCTTGTTAATTAGAGATGGACTTTTGAAGTCAAAAGATCGCGCAATCAGTCCTAGGATCTTATTTGCTTTCTCAGAGGCTGAAATACACTGCTTGGATGATTTGAGATCGTTACTGATAATTACGCCGAGATCCTTTTCACTATTCACTTTTGTTAACGAATTTCCAAATAACTTGTAATCGTACTTACTGTTATTTTTACCTATGTGCATTACCTTGCATTTACTTGTGTTAAATTTCATTAGCCACTTTTCAGACCATTGCTGTAATTTATCTAAATCTTCTTGAATATTTAATTGGTTTAAGTGATCATTTGCCATTCCGCACAGTTTTGTATCATCAGCAAATTTGGAAACAGTAGATTTTAGTCCATGGTCTATATCATTTATATATACTATGAATAGAAGTGGCCCAAGAACGGAACCCTGAGGAACTCCACTTGTAACATTTTTCCACCCAGAAGTTTTTCCATTTAAAACAACTCTCTGTTTTCGATCATTCAACCAATTACTAGTCCAGCTTAATAGGCTACCACTTATTCCGTGTGAAGCTAATTTAGTAAGTAGTCTTTCGTGTGGGACGGTATCAAAAGCTTTTGCAAAGTCTAGATATATTAAATCTATATTGTTTCTTTTGTCATAATTCGAGATAACTGTGTTGTGGAATTCGAGTAAGTTAGTCACGCAAGAACGTTTCCATCTGAAACCATGCTGACTATCATTTATGAAACAGTTACTTTCTAAATGATGTTCGATAGCATCTCTGATGATAGTTTCCATAATTTTTCCTACGATTGAAGTCAAACTTATAGGCCTGTAGTTATTTGGTTTCTTAAACTTACCTAAGTTGAAATAAGGTTTCCTGAGCTCATCTGATCTCGTAGGCGGTCTCCACGTTGTTGGCGCGCTCCTCCGTGTGCTTTCGATGAATTCGAACGAGTCTTGCTTATGAACTGAATTCATAGGAGCTTGGGGAAGGAGGAAGATCCTCGTCGTTATGGCGTAGGGACTGAGAGGTCTTGGGGCATTGCTTATCGAAGATTTCAGTGGGAAGGGCCCGGAATGAATGGCCCTTGAAGATTCAGTGGATGTCCACTCTGACTTGGAGTCGGGTTTGGGTTCGGGTTTAAAGTGAAAGTTTGATTCTTTGTGGGATGACACCATACCTCTCGTCGTTCCAGATTCGTTATTCTTCTGCGAGGTCTTGGTTTTCTCAGCTAATTTTTGACTGCCCAGATAATTAGTTTTTTGGTCTAGGCCTAAAGCTGAAGTAGAAGTAGAGTTTCTCCCTCGTGAAGATAGCAAAGAGTTATAAGTTGAAAGGTTTGTATTCATTTCAGATAAGTGCTTACCTTTTGAAAACGTAGATTTATTAGTTCCCTTACCATCGACTGTCTTTAGGCTGGCTCCAAGTGTAATTTTGGTAAAATTCTGAGTCTCTTCTAGGAATTGTGGGTTTGAAAATACATGAGCTACAGAGGTGTTCGGGTGTCTTGTATCAAAAGACTGCTTTGTTTCATTCACCCCAAGCAAGAAAAGATCTGTGATTTGTAGCCTCTGGTCAGAAGGGGTAAAATCGTTCAAACTGAAATTAGAAAACAAACGAGGCAATTTTGTCGTGCTTATCTGGGGTAGCACGTCTCTTGAAGTGTTGGTAAGAGCTGTAAAAATTTTTGGTGATGAGGACGTCTTCGAAATTTTATTTGTAAGGTATCTTGAATCTTTGTGTCTTGTAAGATCTAGCGTTTGTTCTTCCTTCCCACCATCGACTACACTCAACTCAACTTTGCCTGGTCTTTTCTGTCCCTTAAGACGAAGAGGTCTCTCAGGGGTGACTGTTGTACTTCGTATAGTATCAGGTACAGGAAGCTTCAGAGAGTCGTCAGATTTGATTTTGATCCCCAGACGCGAGATTTCTTCCTGGTTTCTGTAAATAAGAGAAAGTCTGGAGCCGCTGTCGCTGGGGAAATTTAATTTTACTTTGATTGATGGAAGAACGCTCTCTTGCACTTTTGTACTCCGACTTTCATGTGTTAATGTATGATAATCGTTTTGTGTTTCTATGGTTTTATTGGTCTGTACTGAGGCTTTTCGATCCCCGTCCAGTGTTATAATCGGATGATTTTGAGAACCCATATCTTGAAGATCCTTTTCCAAAAGATTGTGATGCTGATGGATTTGCTGTATATTCGAAGGCAAATGACTGCCTGTCTTCGTCTCGAACACAGTTGGCTGGGTCACTGGCCTCCAGGAAAACGAGGACGCAGCCGTTGGGCGCGCAGGGAGCTGGAAAGCCGGGCGGAAATACTTCACTGCCCGGATCTTGCCCACATCAGCAGGAGGAACCCATCCTAATTCCGGAACATCGGCGGTTTCCAGGGCCTCATTGTCGTTCAAGGGCGATTCCTTCGAGGTCTTGCTCAGAAGACGTTGACTCGGGAAGCCAAGAGTGATGGCAGGGCTGAGGAACCTAGATGTCGCCGTTGGAGTCTCAAATGAAGTTAGGGATGAGTTGGAAGGGAGACTTCTGCCGAAGGGGAAGGTGGAGGAGACCACCAGGGGACTGAAGGTTGGACTCGGCACGAACTGTGACAAACTCTCATTCTTGGGAGACTTACGGGCACGAATATCATTTGAGGAGTTAGAGGACGAAGAAGAAGAGGAGGAGACGAGGGAAGAGGAAGAGAAGGGGGATGAAGGGGAAAAGGAGGAGAAAGGGGAAGAGGAGGAGTAAGAAGAAGCAAGGGAGGGGGAGAAGGAGGAGTAAGAAGTAGGGGAGGAGGAGAAGGAGGAAGAAGGGGAAGAGTGGAAGGAAGGGAAAGAAGGAACAAGGGAGGAGTGGAAGGCGACGGAGGTTGAATCGATGACACAGGAGCATGAGGACGGCACCTTGATGACAACCTGGACGGACCCTTCGAGGGGGTCCGAAGGATCCTTGGTCGCCATCTTGAAGATGCTGTATCGTTGTCGACAGAGAGACTGCAGTTGGTTTGGAGAGAAGTTGCATGACTGTCCTGCCCGACTGGAGGACAAGAGATAAGTTTAGCAAACAAGAAACTAGGACATTCAAGTGACAAAGTTTTTATTACAGTATTATGATGTAAAGTTGACCTTGGATCTATTGTATCAGAATCAGGTAGGATACTACACACCGATCGTGACAGTCAAACATAGAAGCTCCTTCGCCCTTTTGTAGTTTCAAAAATTAATCAATACTTTTTGAATAATTGAAATGATTCATTTCCAAAAGAAAGTGTATTTCGCACGTTGTTTCTTGCAGATATTATTAAGCAAATAAGGACTTGCAACAGTTGAAACAATATCTATATCCTCCTGGTAAACTGGGACAGGATTTCGATGTCTGACTGCCGTAAAGGTAGTATAGTCAGTATCAACTATTTCTATGACAGTGGAAACCACTTGTATGACAGTGGTAACAGGATCATCATCAGGTAGGTTAGGTTTTCCAGATAGTCAGTTGGTACAGAGGGTATGGGTGGGATAGGGTGTTATCTAAGTTTAATGACTGTAAGGGAAAAGGTGGGAAGAGAGATATTGGAAACTTGAACATCTGTAAACGCACCTGCACACCTCCGTGCGGATGTCTAGAGGGGCGTCACTGTTGATGATCCGCAGGGTGCGACCGTCGGCAGCCTGGCCCCACGATGGCCGCATCTTCTTCACGCGGCTCTCACACACGGACCTGCGGCAGAATGCAAAAACAAAGGATAAAGCTTTCTAAAAGAAGAAGAAGAAGAAGAAGAAGGAGA
>NC_134789.1:60360186-60372686 GCF_046742065.1 Oratosquilla oratoria
AACGTCATCGAGGGACATATACCAAGTGAAAAAACAGCAACTAGAATTTGCCCACACAGATGGTACCGGTACGTGAAATTTTGGGTCTTGGTCTATGGACTAGGGGGTGGGATCCGTTGTTGGTTTCTACATATCATGAATTACATAACCGATTCAAATACATAATAAATCACATATCTGATTCAGAAATATAACAGATTATGGTGAGAGCTACAGAGGTCTACTAGCCAGGATCAAGTAGCACGAGGTATATTGAGACATCACCGTCTTTCTAACGCGATGGTGGGCCATGTGGACCAAGAAGGACACTTGACTAACTGGCAACAAGCGGAAGTGGTGGGAAAAGATCTATCAAGAAGAAGGAGGAGGAAAACAGGTGAAGCTCTGTTCATAGCCTCTAAAGCTAAGCTTGAGTTAACATCAACCAAAAAGTAGGTGGCATAAAACGGACGGAGTACACAGCAAAATATGCAGCAATAACGAGCTGCCCAAGGACAGCACCTACATATCACGGGGATTATGTCCAGGGATCAGATATCCTACGGCTTCATCACAAATTTTCTAAATGTATTAATATTACTATTCTTTTATTTGATTTATATTATTTTGAACTTATTTTATTTGACTATTTTATTTGTTAGCTTTATCATTATTTTTATTCATATTTTTATTCTATTTCACTTAATCTTTGACAAAATTTTTGACACCATTTAGATTCCACACAACACCATTTAACATCACACTAGACATGCCAGAACCGTTTCTGTTAATAAATTTGTTATATTTCTGAATCAGATATGTGATTTATCATATACTTGAGTCGGTTATGTAATTCATGATATGTACAAACCAACCACGGATCCTACCCCCAGAGAGTGACATGGACCTGGTTCCCTGTGTATACCGCCGGGTTCATCCCAGAGTTATAATCCCCGGAAGAAGCTAAGGGCAAAACCGGTCAGGAATAAAACTCAAGAATCAAATCCAAACTCGTTGCTTTCCCTTTCCACCTTTTTCAATCTGTCACAATGTTTCAATATATATATATATATGAGAGAGAATGCGGGTGGGGAAGGGCAAACGAAGATGTGTTAGGAATAGAGTTTATTGTCCTAACGTTACGACCAACTTGGTCTTCTTCAGAGGACTACAGCATTACAGACTACAGCATTACAGTGTCATTTACCGTATTCCATGCAACGGTTGTCCATCATCTTATTTCGGTGAGTCAGGTCGAGGGTTCAATAAACGCTTGAATGAGCACAAAAACGATCTCAGGGCTCATAGAACATCTAACTCCCTGGTTCGTCACCTGGACAAATGTGGACATCTACCTGATTGGAACAACGCAGAAATTCTACACGAGGGATTTGAGAAGAAAATGAGAAAAACTGTGGAAGCTGCACATATCGCCGCCAACAAGAACAACAACGACAGAGACGGATTTAAATGCCTCTCGAAAGCAGCAAGTGTCCTAATAATTAAATCGTTAGCCAAAGGGAAAACATGACGCTCATACCTTGGCGGGTTCCCTCTCACTACGAATATAAGAATTGTGATCCGTCTGTAATGCTGTAGTCCTCTGAAGAAGACCAAGTTGGTCGTAACGTTAGGTCAATAAAATCTATTCCTAACACATCTTCGTTTGCCCTTCCCCACCCGCATTCTCTCTCATTTGTCTGTTATATTCTAAAATATATATATATATATATATATATATATATATATATATATATATATATATATACATATATATATATATATGTATGTATGTTATCCCTGAATGTTTATTCAGTGAATACGCGTAATCCCCGTTTCACTAACAGTTTATTCAGTGAATACGCGTAATCCCCGTTTCACTAACCTAACCTAACCTAACCTAACCTAACCTTAGGTTAGGTTAGGTTAGTTTAGGTTAGGTCAGGTTAGGTTCGGTTAGGTCAGGTTAGGTTAGGTTAGGTTAGGTTAGGTTAGGTTAGTGAAACGGGGATTACGCGTATTCACTGAATAAACATTCAGGGATTACGCGTAATCCCTAGGTACGTGTTCTTACTGTAACATATACATATATATATATATATATATATATATATATACATATACATATATACATATATATACATATAGCGTTACGAAGGTGATTGTGGGTTAAGCAGAAATGATACTATGTTTTAGTTTCATATATGTACATAAACTCGTCTGTGTGGAGAGGGCATAAATCGTAGTTTGGCAACGCGGGATGCTCCAGCTGAGGGCAAGCAGGGTTAGCGCTCTAGAGAATTCCAAAGCACGGTCTGCTCAAGGGTAATCATTTTTGTTTCCCTCGTCAATCTGTGTATTATTCATATCTACCTCAGAATATATATATATATATATATATATACATATATACATATTTATATATATACATACATATACATATATATATATATATATATATATATATATATACATACATACATATACCAAAGGCTCTTTTCCCCCTTACACGGGAGGTAGCCAAAAGACAAGGGCATAGAAACTACTCCCACCCGTTCCGCCCCCTACATACTCCACTCCCGTCTACCCTCTTCCCTCCCTCTTATCTTAGCACCTCATATATATATATATATATATATATGTGTGTGTGTGTGTGTGTGTGTGTGTGTGTGTGTGTGTGTGTGTGTGTGTGTGTGTGTGTGTGTGTGTGTGTGTGTGTGTGTGTGTGTGTGTGTGTGTGTGTGTGTGTGTGTGTGCTTTTTCAAAGGAATTTTTCCTTTGAAAAAGCATACCTGCGAAACTGGTCAGGCCAAGACTCCTGTGTTCCTATTCCACTTACGAGTATGTCAACCTGTCAGAATGTCTCAACAATACTATATATATATATATATATATATATATATATATATATATATATATATATATATGTGTGTGTGTGTGTGTGTGTGTGTGTGTGTGTGTGTGTG
This sequence comes from Oratosquilla oratoria, assembly GCF_046742065.1. NCBI lineage: Eukaryota > Metazoa > Arthropoda > Malacostraca > Stomatopoda > Squillidae > Oratosquilla > Oratosquilla oratoria. The sequence goes on from NC_134789.1 coordinate 60,363,132, forward strand.
TGTGTGTGTGTGTGTGTGTGTGTGTGTGTGTGTATTTACCTAGTTGTATTTTACGGGAAGGGGAGCTATGCTCGTGATGTCCCGTCTTCATATCTCATTTTATCTAGACTGTTTTTAAATTCGTGTATTGTTTTTGCACACACCATCTAACTTGTTCCAAATGTCTATTACTCTGTGGGGAAAGCTGTTCTTTTTCAGATCTCTTCTATAACTGTCTTTCTTGATTTTCTATCTGTGTCCTCTTGCATTTCTACTGTCCCATTTAATTAGATCCTCTCTATCAATAGTTTCTATGCCTTTCATGATATTATAAATAGTTATCAAGACTCCTCTCTCTCTTCTTTGCTCTAATGTCTGTAGCTCAAGTTTTGCTAGTCTCTCTTCATATGATAGTTCTGAGAGTGTTGGTGCCAATTTTGTAACTGCTCTTTGTATTCTTTCAAGTTTTGTTATACATTTTCTGTACTTCGCCATTTCTTCGTTCAGGTATGTAAAAGCTACTTTGATTGTTCTTATTAAATTATAAGTTTCTCAATTTTTTTTATATGCTTCTCAGGGGACATATTATTCATAACAATGACTCCCAGGTCCTTCTCATTTTTTACATTTTTAATCTCTTCCTCTCCCAATTTATATGATCCCACTATTCTTTTTTTGCTTCTTCCAAATTCCATTATACTACACTTCTTGATATTGAATTCCATCTCCTACTTCCTACTCCATTCCCATACTTTATTGAAATCACTCTGTAGCGACTCACAATCCTCTTTAGTGTTCACTTTTTTCAACAATTTTGCATCATCTGCAAAGAAGCTCAAATAATTTTCAATTTCTTCATCCATGTAATTAATATGTATATAGCAAACATTATAGGGGCCAAAACTGTTCCTTGTGGAACACCACTTATCACTTCATCCCAATGAGAGTGTTTGTCTCTTATCACAACTCTCATTTTTCTTTCATGCAAGAAGTTTTCCATCCACTTCAGTACTTTGTCCTGTATTCCTCCTGCAGTTTCTAATTTCTTGTGTGGCACCTTATAAAAAAAAAAAAAATTCAGGTCTAGAAATGCACAATCAGCCCATCCATCTCTTTCTTGTATTACATCTATTAGCCTTGAATAGAAACACGTTAAGTTTGTGACACATGATCGTCCTTGTCTAAATCCAAATTGTCTTGGATTTAGTACGTTGTTTTTTTCCAAATGTTTTACCCATCTAGTTTTGATCATTCTTTCACAGATTTTAGCTATCGTACTTGTAAGAGAGACCGGTCTATAGTTAGTAGGGTCTTCCTTGTTTCCCCCTTTATATATAGGTACTATATTTGCTCTTTTCCAATCTTCTGGAACTTTTCCCTCTTTCAATGAACTGTTTATTAGGCTATGTATTTTGTCTGTTAGTTCATTCCTGCATTCTTTCAAAATCCAGTTTGCCATTTCATCTGGTCCATGCGATTTTCTGACATCGAGATGTGTGTGTGTGTGTGTATTTACCTAGTTGTATTTACCTAGTTGTATTTTACGGGAAGGGGAGCTATGCTCGTGGTGTCCCGTCTTCATATCTCATTTTATCTAAACTATTTTTAAATTCATGTATTGTTTTTGCACACACCACTTTCTCATCTAACTTGTTCCAACTGTCTATTACTCTGTGAGAAAAGCTGTCCTTTTTCAGATCTCTTCTATAGCTGTCTTTTTTTATTTTCTTTCCGTGTCCTCTTGTATTTCTATCATCCCATTTTATCAGATTCTCTCTATCAGTAATTTCTATGCCTTTCATGATTCTGTAAATAGCTATCAAATCTCCTCTCTCTCTTCTTTGCTCTAGTGTCTGTAGTTCAAGTTTTGCCAGTCTCTCTTCATATGATAGTTTTGAGAGTGTTGGTGCCAGTTTTGTAATTGCTCTTTGTATTCTTTCAAGTTTTTTTATACATTTTTTTGTACTTGGTGACCATATCGTTGCTGCATATTCCAATCTTGGTCTTATCAGGGTGATTAGAATTTTCTTCACCATTTCTTCATCCAGGTATGTAAATGCAACTTTGATTGTTCTTATTAAATTATAGGTTTCTCCAAAAATCTTATTTATATGTTTCTCAGGTGACATATTATTCATAACAATGACTCCCAGGTCCTTCTCATTTTCTACTTTTTTTATTCCTTCTTCTCCCAATTTATATGATCCTGTTATTCTGTTTTTGCTTTTTCCAAATTCCATTATACTACACTTTTTTGTATTGAACTCCATCTCCCACTTACTACTCCATTCCTGTACTTTATTTAGATCACTCTGTAGTGATTCACAATCTTCTTCCGTGTTCACTCTTTTCAGTAGTTTTGCATCATCTGCAAAGAAGCTCATATAGCTTTCAATTCCTTCACCTTCATCCATATCATTAATATATATAGCAAACATTATTGGGGCCAGAACTGTTCCTTGCGGAACACCACTTATTACTTCATCCCATTTTGAGTGTTTGTCTCTTATCACTACTCTCATTTTCCTTTCTTGCAAAAAATCTTCCATCCAATTAAGCAGTTTGCCCTGTATTCCTACTTCAGTTTCTAATTTCTTAAGCAACTTCTTATGTGGTACTTTGTCAAAAGCTTTTTTTAGGTCTAGAAATGCACAATCAGCCCATCCATCTCTTTCTTGTATTATATCTATTAACCTTGAATAGAAACATATTAAATTGGTGACGCATGATCGTCCTTGTCTGAATCCAAATTGCCTTGGATTTAACACGTTGTTTTTTTCTGAATATTTTACCCATCTACTTTTGACAATTCTTTCACAACTTTTTGCTATTGTACTTGTTAGGGAGACTGGTCTATAGTTGTTAGGGTCTTCTTTATTTCCTCCTTTATATATGGGTACTATATTTGTTTTTTTCCAATCTTCTGGAACTTTTCCTTCTTTCAAGGAACTGTTTATTATGCTATGTATTTTGTCTGCCAGTTCATTCCTGCATTCTTTCAAAATCCAGTTTGCTATTTCATCTGGTCCATGCGATTTTCTGACATCAAGATTACTCAAGTGTTTCAATATTTCGTTCTTTGTTACTTCTATTTCTTTCATGGGAGTGACTTTCTCTTTCCATTCGATCTCTTCAGGTTGTACATTCTCCCTTGTAAACACTGATTTAAAATGTTTGTTCATAATTTCCGCCATTTCAATTTCCTCTGTGTATTCAACTCCTCCTTGTCTTAATTTCTCCAAGTCTTGTTTATTTTTCAATTTGTTGTTTACAAATCTGTAAAATAGTTTTGGTTGATCTTTACACTTTGCTATGACATCTTTTTCATATTTTCTCTTTTCCTCTCTGCATGCTTGTACATATTCATTTCTATAACAAGTATATAGTTTTCATTTTTCAGGCCTTCTGTCTTTTTTCCATCTGGTCCAAGTTTTGTCTCTTTTGTCTTTTAACTCCCTACAACTTCTATTGTACCAGCATTTTACATATTCTTTTTCTTGTTTTTGTCTTGGGACATACTTTTCCACTCCTTTTTTGTAAATTTTTGTCAAAATATTCCATTTCTCTTCCACTGTTGTTTCTTCTTTGTATATTTCTTCCCAATTTTCTTTTTGAAAGAATTCTCTTATTTGATCAAAGTTTGTTTTTTCATACATCATTCTTCCTTTTCTATATTGTTCATTTCTTTTTATGTATTTTTCTGCATTTAGTTCCAGTTCAATCAATATGTGGTCACTTTTACTGATTGGTGTTTTATATTCAATCTTGTCCACTATTCTAGGTTCAGATGTAATTATTAGGTCTAGTCTCGATGGTTCTTCCTCATTTCTATACCTAGTGTTCTCCTGTATCCACTGTGTCATTGTATTGTCAGTAATCATCTCAAGTAGAGCGTTTCCCCATGAGCCGTCTCCACCCTTTACTGTCATCTCTTCCCAGCAGATTTCTTTGCAATTATAGTCGCCCATCATAACTATTCTTCCTCCATCTTCCATTATCTTATTTAATGTTATCTTTGTGTCCTCTAACATACTTTTATGTTCACTCTCTTCCCACGAGGCTGTTTTCGGAGGCACATAATTTATCACAAACTTTCTGCTCTTCTTATCTCTGTCTTCCACTTCGATCATAATCATCTCTACTGTATTCTTTCCATATGTGACACACCTCACGTTTATATCCTTCTTAGTCAGGAACATAACTCCACCCCTTTGCTTTGTCTCTTTGTTTCTAATCCAATAATTATATGCATCATGTCCTACACTGTTGGGTGGTAGTGGACCTTTTAATTTTGTCTCTACAATTCCCATTATCCCGGTTCTTTTTCCTTCAAATAATCATTCAGCTCATTCAATCCTGTTATTAATCCATCTATATTTGTGTAAGACACTTTTAGTTTTCTGCCACTTCCATTGTGTTCTCTGTTTCCCTTTTGTTTTTCTCTTGTGTGTCGAATTTCTTTAGTTTCATATTCACTACTCTCCAATAGAATCTCTCTTTTTCTGACTCTGTTCTGTTCTCGTTTTTTTTCTTAGCTTCATGTCTTTTCTTTTTTTCTTCCTCTCTTTCTTCTTTATTCATTTCCCTTTTTATCCATACCTTTTTATATTGTTCACTTGTTGCTAGTTTCCCTGTTTTGGATAAGATATTCTCTGCCGTCGTTTGTGACCTGAATTTAATCTTAATTGGTCTGGTCTTATCTGTACTATACTTTCCGAGTCTGAACTTCTCTTCGATTTGTTTCATTATTTCTGGTTCATCTTCCTGAACTAATTGTAGTAAACTGCTTACTTTTTCATTTTCCTCTTTGATTCTTGAGGTTCTATCTGGGTTATGTTTCTCTTCTATTCCTAATATAATTATACATTTCTTTTTGTCTGCTAAGTCTCTTACAATATTCTCCTTCTGTCTCATCACTTTGATAACTGAGTCTTCAGTTTGTTCTTTCATTTGCTGTTTAATTATATCAGTAAATGCAACTTTACTATTTTCCTGTATCTTTCTCCACCCCTGTGCCTCTTTTGCTATTGTTTCTTTATTGTCTTTATTGTTCCTTTTTAATTCTTTATTCTCCTCTTTTACTTCTCTTAAATCTCTTTTTAGTTCTTCTATTCCATCAGTTAAGTTTTTGTTCGCCTTCTCTAGTTCTTCCAACCTTTCAAACTTTTCTGCAAGTTTTGACATTTTACCGAACCTAACCTCCCAATGTTCAGTCATTTGTTCAAGCCTTTCCTCCAGTTTTGCTAGTCGGGGGAGGTTGGTATCCGCCTCCCCCTCTTTAAATCCCTGGAAATTGTTATCCTCACCTTCCATTGAATTGTTCTTATCTATGTTTCTAATCTTTACATTTTTGTTAGACATTTCGTCGTCACTAAATTGGTCGGGACCTCTTTTGTTTACATGGCGTCTGCCTGCCTGGACCAAGTCCTCTCCTTCCTCATTTCCTTCCATTTCCCTCAATAATCCCTCCCCTTCTCCTTTTTCCTCACTTTCCCCTACACCACGAGCAATTTCCCCCCCACCCTGTAAATCAATAGGTACTTCCTTTGCTTCGGGATCCACGAAATTTCACTTTTTCTTCAGAACGTCCTCTAAGTTCGTTGAAGTGTGTGTGTGTGTATTTACCTAGTTGTATTTACCTAGTTGTATTTTACGGGAAGGGGAGCTATGCTCGTGGGGTCCCGTCTTCATATCTCATTTTATCTAAACTATTTTTAAATTCATGTATTGTTTTTGCACACACCACTTTCTCATCTAACTTGTTCCAACTGTCTATTGCTCTGTGAGGAAAGCTGTTCTTTTTAAAATCTCTTCTATAGCTGTCTTTTTTTATTTTCTTTCCGTGTCCTCTTGTATTTCTGTCATCCCATTTTATCAGATTCTCTCTATCAGTAATTTCTATGCCTTTCATGATTCTGTAAATAGCTATCAAATCTCCTCTCTCTCTTCTTTGCTCTAGTGTCTGTAGTTTAAGTTTTTGTAGTCTCTCTTCATATGATAGTTTTGAGAGTGTTGGTGCCAGTTTTGTAATTGCTCTTTGTATTCTTTCAAGTTTTTTTATACATTTTTTTGTACTTGGTGACCATATCGTTGCTGCATATTCCAATCTTGGTCTTATCAGGGTGATTAGGATTTTCCTCACCATTTCTTCATCCAGGTATGTAAATGCCACTTTGATTGTTCTTATTAAATTATAAGTTTCTCCAAAAATCTTATTTATATGTTTCTCAGGTGACATATTATTCATAACAATGACTCCCAGGTCCTTCTCATTTTCTACTTTTTTATTCCTTCTTTTCCCAAATTATATGATCCTGTTATTCTGTTTTTGCTTTTTCCAAATTCCATTATACTACACTTTTTTGTATTGAACTCCATCTCCCACTTCCTACTCCATTCTTGTACTTTATTTAGATCTCTCTGTAGTGATTCACAATCTTCTTCAGTTTTCACTCTTTTCAGTAATTTTGCATCATCTGCAAAGAAGCTCATATAGCTTTCAATTCCTTCATCCATATCATTAATATATATAGCAAACATTATTGGGGCCAGAACTGTTCCCTGCGGGACACCGCTTATTACTTCATTCCATTTTGAGTGCTGATCTCTTATCACTACTCTCATTTTTCTTTCTTGCAAAAAGTCTTCCATCCAATTTAGCAATTTACCTTGTATTCCTCCTTCATATTCTAATTTCTTAAGCAACTTCTTATGTGGTACTTTGTCAAAAGCTTTTTTTAGGTCTAGAAATGCACAATCAGCCCATCCATCTCTTTCTTGTATTATATCTATTAGCCTTGAATAGAAACATATTAAATTGGTGACGCATGATCGTCCTTGTCTGAATCCAAATTGCCTTGGATTTAGTACGTTGTTTTTTTCCAAGTATTTTACCCATCTACTTTTGATAATTCTTTCACATATTTTTGCTATTGTACTTGTTAGAGAGACTGGTCTATAGTTGGTAGGTTCTTCTTTATTTCCTCCTTTATATATAGGTACTATATTTGCTTTTTTCCAATCTTCTGGAACTTTTCCTTCTTTTAAGGAACTGCTTATTATGCTATGTATTTTGTCTGCCAGTTCATTCCTGCATTCTTTCAGAATCCAGTTTGCTATTTCATCTGGCCCATGCGATTTTCTGACATCAAAATTACCCAAGTGTGTCAATATTTCATTCTTTGTTACTTCTATTTCTTCCATAGGGGGGACTTTTTCCTTCCACTCAATCTCTTCAGGTTGTATATTTTCCCTTGTAAACACTGATTTAAAATGTTTGTTCATAATTTCTGCCATTTCCATTTCCTCAGTGTATTCAACTCCTCCTTGTCTTAATTTCTCTAAGTCTTGTTTGTTTTTCAGTTTATTGTTTACAAATCTGTAGAATAGTTTTGGTTGATCTTTACACTTTTCTATAACATCTTTTTCATATTTTCTTTTTTCCTCTCTGCACTTTTGTACATATTCATTTCTATAACCAGTATATATTTTCCATTTTTCAGGTCTTCTGTCTTGTTTCCATCTGGTCCAGGCTTTGTCTCTTTTGTCCTTTAACTCCCTACAACTTTTGTTGTACCAGCATTTTACATATTCTTTTTCTTGTTTTTGTCTTGGGACATACTTTTCCACTCCTTTTTTGTAAATTTTTGTCAAAATATTCCATTTCTCTTCCACTGTTGTTTCTTCTTTGTATATTTCTTCCCAGTTTTCTTGTTGGAAGAATTCTCTTATTTTATCAAAGTTTGTTTTTTCATACATCATTCTTCCTTTTCTATATTGTTCATTTCTTTTCATATATTTTTCTTCATTAAGTTCCAGTTCAATCAATATGTGGTCACTTTTACCTATTGGTGTTTTATATTCAATCTTGTCCACTATTCTAGGTTCAGATGTAATTATTAAGTCTAGCCTCGATGGTTCTTCTTCATTTCTATACCTAGTGTTCTCTTGTATCCATTGTGTCATTGAATGGTCAGTAATCATCTCAAGTAGAGCATTTCCCCATGAGTCATCACCACTCTTTACTGTCATTTCTTCCCAGCAGATTTCTTTGCAATTAAAGTCGCCCATCATAACTATTCTTCCTCCGTCTTCCATTATTTTAGTTAATGCTATCTTTGTGTCCTCTAACATACTTTTATGTTCACTCTCCTCCCATGAGGCTGTTTTCGGAGGCACATAATTGATCACAAATTTTCTGCTCTTCTTATCTCGGTCTTCCACTTCTATCATAATCATCTCTACTGTATTCTTTCCATATATGACACCTTTCACGTTTATATCCTTCTTAGTCAGGAACATAACTCCACCCCCTTGTTTTTTCTCTCTGTTTCTAATCCAATAATTGTATGTATCATGTCCTACACTGTTGGGTGGTAGTGGGCCTTTTAATTTTGTTTCTACAATTCCCATTATGTCCGGTTCTTTTTCTTTCAAATAATCATTCAGTTCATTCAATCCTGTTATCAATCCATCTATATTTGTGTAAGACACTCTTAGTTTTCTGCCACTTCCATTGTATTCTCTGTTTCCCTTATGTTTTTCTTTAGTATGTCGAACTGCTTTATTTTCATGTTCACTACTCTCCAATAGAATCTCTCTTTCTCTGACTCCGTTCTTTCCTCGTTTTTTTCCTTAGCTTCAATTCTTTTCTGCTTTTCTGCCTCTCTTTCCTCCTTATTCATTTCTCTTTTTATCCATACCTTTTTATATTGATCATTTGTTGCTAGTTTCCCTGTCTTGGATAGAATTTTCTCTGCTGTTGTTTGTGACCTGAATTTAATCTTAATTGGTCTGGTCTTATCTGTACTATATTTTCCGAGTCTGAATTTTTCCTCAATTTCCTTTATAATTTCTGGTTCATCTTCCTGGACTAATTTTAATAAACTGCTTACTCTTTCATTTTCCTCCTTGATTCTTGCAGTTCTATCTGGGTTATGTTTCTCTTCCATTCCTAATATAATTATACATTTCTTTTTGTCAGCTAATTCTCTTACTATATTCTCCTTCTGTCTCATCACTTTAATAACTGAGTCTTCATTATGTTCTTTCAATTGCTGTTTGACTATGTCAGTGAATGAAACCTTATTCCCTTCTTGAGTTATTCTCCAATTTTTAGCTTCTGTAGCTAGTTTCTCTCTGTTTTCATTACTATTCTTCTTCAATTTCTCATTCTCCTCCTTTACATTTCCTAACTGTCTTTATCAGTCGGGGGTTGTGTCCCCCCCACCCTCTTTAAATCCCTGGAACATATTCTCGTCACTTTCTACTGTATTGCTACTCTCTAATCTTTACATTTTTATTAGACATTTGATCCTCGCTAAGTCTTTTGTTTACACTTCTCTTTGCGTTGGGATCCACAGACTTCACTTTTTCTTCAGAACGTCCTCTAAGCCGTCCGTTCGTTGAAGTGTGTGTGTGTGTGTGTGTGTGTATGTGTGTATGATGTTACTTCTAACTTATTTATTTCCTAATTTGATACATGCTCCTTTTCCTTCTCGAAAATAGTCTTTAATATAAGCCGCTATAGAAGTTTTTATTTGAAAATTATATTTCTATTTATGAAAGTCTACAAAA
>NC_134789.1:60377686-60385186 GCF_046742065.1 Oratosquilla oratoria
CCTATGTCACACAAAAACGAGGAGTGGTAAGGGCAAGCTTACTCTAAATTACTCATAAATAAAGATAAATGCCCTGAAGTGCGTTTACACACACATACGCGCGCGCGCGCACATACACGCACACATACACGCACAGGCACTCACGCACACACACACACACACACACACACATACACACACGCACGCACACATGCACACACTGACGCATGAATACAAATAACACATGCACAAACACACACACATACACACACGTACGCATATACACACACACGCGCGCACACACACACACACACACACACACACACACATACACACACACACACACTTATATATATATATATATATATATATATACATATATCATATATATATATATATATATATATATATATATATATACACGCACACATACACATATATGCGCACAAACACATACACGCACACAAACACATACAGACACACACAAACTAAATGCAAAGTATTGGGAATAGGTAAAAAAAAGTCTAAATATTATCAATGAATTACCGAATGTGAAATTGTCCCAAATACTAAAGCAAAAAGAAGAGAAAGTCAGGTAGTGTTGGCCACGGATTTTTTGTCACCTGACAAGCACATCAGTATAATCGTGGGTGAAACCTAAACATCTGAATTACATGAAAAGCATTTTTTTACTGCACGGACGAAAAGATAATGAAAAAATACGTATACGCCCTTGACTGCAATATGCAGTCGAAGTGTGGTCCCCACATAAAGTGAAGAGTATAAACAAGGTTGAGAGACTACAGAGAGTAGTGACAAGATTGGTTTCCTGTCTTGAGGATAAAACGTACGAGGAAAGATTAAACGCACTGACAGAGCTGGGCACGTTACCGCCGGACAGGTAGTGCGTTACCGAAAAATCTGGGGTGCATTTCCGCCAATGCGTAACCGATTTTAATTTTCTTAGAGCGGTATATGTATATGTATGTATATATATATATATATATATATATATATATATATATATATATATATATATATATACACACACACATACGGAGTAACGCGGACCTCGCTAAGGAAATTGAAATTGGTAAGGCATTGACGGTAATGCACCCCAGATTTTTCGGTAACGCACTACCTGTCCGGCAGTAACGCGCCCAGCTCTGCGTACTGGACCTGCTATCATCGAAAGAAAAAAGAGAAAAAGGTTGACTTAATATTAGTGTTCAGGTCAAAGGGATTACCTTAGTGTGGGAAAAGAGAGAGTAACGAGGTCATGGAAAAAAAAAAAGTCTTCCAAATAAGCTCACCGAGTTCTAGAAAAACTTAGAAATTCATACAGCCCAAGACAGAACCTTAAACGAATTCAGAACCAGATTTGATCATCGAAGTCAGGACTATCCGTGTGTAGCTCCTTTCCTGTATATTAGGATTTGATTATTCGGAAGACATCACCGCAAGTAGCGACTTGCTCCAAATTAGTTACAACAGCAAATGCTACTATGCCTAGCTGTTGGAATTCGGGATTGTGTAAAAACTGACACACGACTGTAGAATGCAGTCGATGTCCCTCTTTCCTTGTATGCTGTTCGTATCAGGTTTCACTCCTTTCAGACTCTACGTGGGGAGATGGTATTAAACAAGACCACTCCTGAGGCTCCGGGTTCGAAGCTCTGCGACTATTGGAGACTCACCGTGATGTCCTCAGGGCGGGGTGCTAGGGGTAGAGGCTGCGATTGCGGCGCTGCCTGCGGCGCTGGCTGCGGCACCAACGCTGCATCTTCCTTCATCCCGAAGCCCATCTCGGAGAAGAGGTCTTCCATGCCTGCGGGAGGGAGGGAGGGAGGGAGGGAGGGAAGGAAACAGAAAGGTGGTAAAAATCACATAACTAAGTAAATAAATATGATTCGATCGGGAGAAAGGGAGAGAATATAGGTAAGAAGAAAAAGAAGACTGAATACAGGATTCAAAATGCGCGTAAATTGAATATACCATACCTTTGTTGACATATTTTGATAAAAGTCATTTATCTGAGTCATGGTTAAAAATTAATTTACTTGCAATTGATTGTGTTCACTGAAATGCTTACCTCAGATGAATACTTGAGTGGATTTATTGTCTGTATTCTGTTTTAGGAAAACAAGATCGTAGATACCCTGTAACTGACAGTGGATATACAACTTTTTTCATCTCCAAATACTTCAACATTTATTTACTATTGTGCCATTCTTCATCAATGGACTAAACTACAAAACCGAATACTTTTCTCACGTTGTCAAGCATGTATCTTCGAGTGTACGAAATGCGTAGTTTCGAGTATACAAATTGATTAACTTCTTGCAGTACAGAGGTTCCTTTCTACTGGATAAAATGGTCTAAAGCCAGCTGAAGCCAAATCTTTGGAAACGACATTTCCGTCTGAGTAGGCAGAGTTAGGATTTAACAAAGGCTGTGGCATGTGACTTATGCATCCTTATCGTCCTTTCTAGCTGCCCAAAATATGTAATCGAACAGAATGTAAACTGCTGTGGAGGTATAAAAGAAACTCAAGAAACACAATTATTCAGAGGAAACGTTTGTAAAATCAACCTCAAAAAGGATATTACCAAGGGTAGCTTTCGAAGTGCATTTTATCAAGTTAAACACCATGTGTGGACGAAGCCTTTATTTGTACGACGTTTCGCTCATTACACCTTTTTCAAGTGTTTAATTCGTCAGTCTTGTCGGTAACTGCTACTTTCATGAAAAAAACAAATGAAAACTTATTCAGCCAACTAGAAAACTATAGATAAACAGTTGGACTAAGACCTACTTTGTTTTCAAAACAAACCATAAAAACAATCGTAAGGTATGCATCGTATTATTCAAAGACAGCGGGTCTCGAACTTTTTTTTTATTTTGTATTCCTAATTTAAGACCAAGTATTAGGTACCCCATAATAAGAGTTTCCCGAAAAACATTTATTAAAAAATACTGCCTTTTTCTTTTTTCTTTTCATTTCCGGTAAACTCCTGTTTAAAATTCTTAGGCCGGCCACACACGTGCAGTTTAAACTGACAGTTACAACTGTTCAGTTATAACTGTCAGTTGAAACTGCACGTGTGTGGTTGTCTCAGCATCACTGAGATACCCACACACGTGCAGTTTCAACTGACAGTTATAACTGAACAGTTGTAACTGTCAGTTTAAACTGCACGTGTGTGGCCGGCCTTAAAGAGTTTCCTTATCGGTCCGTTTAGTACGGTGACCAACTGTCTAGACTTTGTTGTAGCGAACGCTAAGTTTTGGCCTACGATAAAAATTGCCCGGCCTCCGCTCGCTGCAGTGGGACACTTGATATCATTAACCGTTATATCTGTCAGCATCAGATTTTAGAATTATGTGGAAAAGAATAAAAGAAATAGTAGTAATTTTATTAACCCATGAGCTACAATTTCTTTTCACCGAAAGAAAAGAAAATATACTTTACTCAAAATTTGACCGAAAGTGTCCATTAGTTCTGTGAGTGAGAGAAGGCTTCCTCAATTTGTCAAAACTGCCTGACGACAGTCATAATAAACTTAAGAGCCAATCTTCCTACTTAAACAGAATGGCGTGTTGGTAGCTCAAATAAACACAAGTCGATATTTTTTTTTTTTTTTTTTTTTTTTTTTTTTTTGCTATGCGAAAACACAAGATACCTTCTCCGGTACTTACTTGAGTGTAAGAATCCTGTATCTACCCCGAACTCCTGCGTCTGTAACTTAGCAGGCTTCACTGAAGGTGCAGCAGGAGGAGAAGTAGGAGACAGGGGTGGGGATGGAGACGTGGCGGGAGGGTTCGTGGCTTCAACAATGGGGGCGATGGATGGCGTGAAGGAGGGAACGGAAGCGTCTTCAGAAGAGAACGTGAAGGAGACACGGTTCGGCGATATCTGTTGGAAAAAATAATTAAACTTTTGGAATTCATGAGGGTTTTGTCTCCAGAGATGCCCTAGTGAAAAAAAAAAAAAAAAATCCGGGGATATCTAGGAAGACCTTGGGGAATTTCAAGCCTCAACTTTGGAAAGTCTTTGTTAGAATCACAGATTTCAGCTACTGGAAATTTCTCCACTTCTTGGCAAGACTCCAAACATTTCTTTGGTATATATGTTTGATCTCATTTTCAAAGATTCCTTAGTGAAACAAACGATACCTTTGTCACTCTTAAGGGGCCCCTTTATTATGTCTTCAGAGAGTTCTCAGTTACTCGAGAGCTCTTAACTCTTTTATAAGAACACAGCGAGACCTGATACTGGAGATCTTAGCTCCAGAGGAGCCTCAGCAAGATGCTAGTCAATGTATAAGGTACTTGCTAGCCATTTCTTTAGGAAGACCTCAGTCAGCTCTCTTGTACTCGAAAGGGTACAAGAGTGTCCGCAATGACCATAGCCGTTGTTCGTGGCAACAAGAGCAACATAAGAGTAACAGTAAACATATTTTACTATATCAGAAAAAAAAAAAAACACAGGGGAGAGGCAAGAATAAAGTCACCTTAGCAATGAACTTAATCGAGATAGATTCAACTCCTTGAACATGGTGACGGGTCTTAGTTGAACAAACTCAAAATCGTCTTTCGTTGGACAGGCTCAATTAAACGTGGTCACCGTAGGGTCACAGTTGATCATGAGGTCCTTAATGGGTGTCACCTTTCTTTGTATTCTGACGGCTGACGCCTGGCTATTTCATAACCCTCAGTTACGAAGTGGTTAGTGGTGATTGCCCCGTAAAAACAGGGTGGGGAAGGGGGTCATCTGTTGTTTATAATTTCCCTCTGTACATACCAAAGGCTTTTTCCCCCTTACAAGGGAGGTAGCCAAAAAGAAAAAGGAATAAAAAACATTCCCACCCATTCCATCCCTAATACACTCCACTCCCCTCCACCCTCTACCCTCCCTCTTATCTTGGCACCTCCTGGATGACGGGTCATCCCTGCATCTTGTCCACTGCCCTGGGTCAGAGGCAGTGTCGCGAGACACAGCACATCCACAGCAAGGCCGCTTCATTAAATCGGCGACCCCCCCTCTCCGTCCCCTCATGCAGAAAAGGAGAAGACGGGGAGAAATCCCCGTAAAATAAAGTAAAGGCATTTTCCCTCTGTACTGAGACCAAATCCATTGGTAGAACCACAAGTCTAGGAGGAACCATTAGACAGATAGGGGGCGCCATTTCTATCATTCTCCTGGTACACATCTTAGACCCTTTGAAGACCTCAGGGTATCTGATTTCTTTCTGGTACATTATATTAAGACTATATCAAAGGGACATTGGCCATTTAGTATAACTGTCTCAAAACGATTTTATACAGCCAAGAAGAACTTCCCCCAAAGCGAAGGGAAGGAAAGGAAATGCGATCAAGCAAGTATAATAACCATTAAGATTCTGACCCATTCATTGATTCTAGTTATATAATTTAATGGTGTAACACTGATGCAGGTTCATTAATGAACACTGTTTTTAATTCAAGATAACTAATTTGCAGAATAAAAAACAATCAGCTGCTCAGTTACGAAAAGTACCTCTGCATGTTTATAAATAGGAACAGAAGAGGGTTTTGTCATGCAGTGTGTAATACGAAAAAGAAATACGAATGAAGGTCATATTCGCCATTAATGTTCAATTTGTCATGAAATCGATAGCCTACACTGAATATTTCGTTCATCTAATGGCTACCCAGAAATGCTACCCACATTCTATGAGGATATTGTGATTTACTTGTCGAAAGCCTTTATTTGAATTGTAATATAGGAAGTAATGAGGCATTAGGCTTTTACATTAAGATATGAATGACCCTCACTAGTCAGAAAACCGCTGACCAACATTGCTCAGAAAGGAGGTCTTTCAGAGCCAAACTACTGCAAATGAAGTATAGTTTACTTTTATACAATCCTCACAATTCCTTATTTACCACTGATTTCATAAAAAGATTAAAGGGTTTGACTGCACCTTTTTCTTCACAGCCCACAATTTTTCATTATAAAAAAAAAGAGCATTAGCCACTTACCGAGCTTTGGATGTCAACAATGTCATTAAGCGACACCTCTCCGTCTCCGACTTCGTCCGTTATTTCCGGAGCCTCGGAAAGCGGACTGAGGGGCTCCTCCTCGATCGGTACGGGGTCCGAAGAAGGAGCTTGATCCCTCATGATCGCTTCCGGGGCTGGTTCTTCCTCTACGATGGCGAGATCAGTCACAGGAGAAAGAGAAAGCTCATCAGCAGGTACGGGATCCGCAAGAAGTATTTGAGCAGCAGAAGCAATATTAGTAGCAGATGTAGAAGAGGCAGGGTCATCAGCAAGGAGCAAGTCATCAGCAGAATCCGTAACGGCAACAGGATCTTCCAAAGGAGCAGGCACAGCAGCTAGATCAACAAATGGAGCAGGATCATCATTAACAGGATCAGCTGATATAGCATCCTTTGGCAAAGGATCAACCGCAGGATCGGGATCAGCAGCAAGATTAGCATTTGGGCCGGGAGTCTCTATAAGAACAGGATCAGCAACTATGTTATCCTCTGATACATGATCAACCACAGGATCAAGATCAGCAACAACAGCAGCATGAATCACAGAATCAACCTCAGGAGTAGAATCCTCCAAAACGACAGGACCAACATTGATATCAGGATCATCCCCTAGCATAAGGTCAGAAGGACTAGAATCTTCTAGAATGATAGGGTCAATTTTGATATCAGAATCAGTCCCTAGTATAGAGTCAGAAGGGTTGGAATCTTCTATGGTGACAGGACCGGCATCGAAATCAAGGTCACCTCCTAGCGTAAGGTCAGAAGGGTTAGAATCTTCTAAAATCACAGGACCAACATTGAAATCAGGATCAGCTTCTAACGTAATGTCAGAAGGATTAGAATCTTCTAAAGCCTTCTTGAAATCAGGATCAACTTCTAACATAAGGTCAGAAAGAGGATTAGGTGTCTCATCAACGATGAGATCCTGAGAAAGAGAATCCTCAGTCAAGATCAAATCCTCGCTAGCAGGGATGACGTCATCAGAAGAAACGAGTTCTTCCACAGGTGCATTTTCTTCAGGAGTGAAGCTGACCTCAACAGAGGAGCTTTCTTCAAGAGCGGAGCTGACTTCGGCAGGGGAACTAACTTCGACAGGAGCAGTGGGTACCGACGTGCTGAGTTGAGTCTGCGGTGGAAAAGAAGGATAGTTAGTCCAGAGGGTACTAGAATGGTTAGGGAAGAGGTTAAGAATGGGAAAGGGTACTGGGTGATTTTGAAGGACGAGGAATTCTTGTAAACGAGGGAATGGTGGGTGTCGATACAAAATTACCTGAAGATTTATTTGTAGTCTTGTGCAGCTAACTGTATGAACCAGTCAGTAGACGACTGTGGATGGTCTGAAGTAATTTATTTTCAGATAGACACGCATGCAGACATACATACGAGTGCTAATAAAAACACGGATACGTGTGTTCACTTATGCAAAGTAGACCACTTGGAAAAAGAAACTAACGAAGCAGAGCGCTTTCGTATATTA
>NC_134789.1:60395186-60412686 GCF_046742065.1 Oratosquilla oratoria
TATGTATGTATGTATGAACGGATGGATGGATAATTATGTGCGCTTGGACGCCAAATGTGAGTAATGTCGACCCTCTCCACACCCTTTCAGATCTAAAAATCACGGTCAAGGATGAGCTGACCTATTCGGAAGTGGTGCTTGAGGACGTAGAAGCGTGGTGGACGGTGATGCGCCTCAAGAAGGAGATCGAGTCGAGGACGGGAATCGCGGCCAAGCGGCAGCGTCTTCGGCACGAGGACCAACACATGCTTAACGACGACACGCTCGAAGAGCTGGAGATCCCTGAAGAAGCCACGGTGCATCTCATCTACCGTCAGAAGAAGAGCAAACCCAGCAAGTGGAGACTCATCTAGCTCGATGGAAGGTGAGATAAGAGCTTTGTAGTGGAGGTGGTGGTGGTGGCTCGACAGGAGGAGGAAGATGAGGAAGAGGAATAACTTTGGGAGGTTGTTAGAGGAGGAAGAGGAGGAGGAGAGGACGAAGTGGAAGAAAAGGAAGAGGATGATGAGGAGAAACAGGAAAAGGAGTAGGGAGAGGAAGAGAAAGCGGATATGAACAAGAGGAAGAGGAATAAGAGAAAGTGTAAAATCAAAGGGAGAAAAAGGTGATAAAGTAGAAAAAGAAGAAGAAAAGGAGAAATAACAAAGATACAATGTGGACTAGGAGGAGGAAGATAAGTATTTTTCAGTAATAACCAGGAGATGGAATTGTAAAGAAAATATTACAGAAGGATAGCAGATGGAAGAAAGTAAGAAATACAAGAAGGAAATAGGGAAAAATAAAAATAGATAAAAGTGAAATAAACATAGATAGGAAAGGAAGAAAACGTAGAAAAAAAAGAAAAAAGGAAAGGAGACGAAAACTCAAGCAAAAGACGCTGTCGCTTTGTCACACTAGCTGACGTTGTCTAAACTGCCTACATGCACCCACCTCCGCTCCCTCCCAGTGTATATGATTGGTGCTTCGTAGGGGTGGAGAATATCAGGGACCAATCGAAGCATTCTTCAATTGACAGTCCACCAATCACGGGCATCATAACGTGGCACGGAGGGAGGGGCTTCCGTGTTAAGATCGTTGAGAGTGAGGAAAACCCTCATTGGAGGGAGTCACCGCATTGGGAAACAGTGGAATACAGTGCAGGTGTTTGTTATATTAACCTGATGTAAGAAAAAATAAAATAGAAGAAAAAATTGTGTATATATGTATATATATACATATATATATATATATATATGTATATTATCAGAGTATTTGGGCAGAAGTTTTTCTCTAATGAATATATCATTAAAAGTGATGGCTACTTTTGCATTAATTATTTTCCTATAGGTATTTTCCCTCTACCTTATTATAGATTTATGTTCCTTAGAAAGGAAATTTATGACTTGGCTATATGTAGTCATATTAGCTAGATCGCGATTTCGGGTTTAAGACCCTTCTTCAGTAGCTATAGCGATGTACTGCCTTATAGGATAAGAATTAATCCGATGAAAACTTAGAACTTTCATAAGACTCATCGGATTAATTCTTATCCTATAAGATAGTACATCCCTATAGCTACTGAAGAAGGGTCTTGAACCCGAAATCGCGATCTAGCTAATATGACTACATACAGCCATGTCATAAATTTCCTTTCTAAGGAACATAAATCTATAATAAGGTATAGGGAAAATACCTATAAGAAAATAATTGATGCAAAACTAGCCATCAATTTTAATGATATATATATATCTATATATATATATATATATATATATATATATATATATATATATATATATATATATATATATGTTATCCCAGTCCTCTTTGTTTGTATATAGGAACACTGCGGAATTCTCTTGATCATATTTGATGGAGTTTTTATTGGGGGCAAATAGGAAGAGAGTTGACAACAAGAATTAAGGAACAAAAACTCCATAAAATTTGGACAAGAGAATTCCGCGGTGTTCCTACATACTAGCAAAGAGGATCATCGCATATATATATATATATATATATATATATATATATATATATATATATATATATATATATATATATATATATATATATATATATATTGTATATTTAGGGCGCAGATTCTCACTAATACACACGGAGTTAAACACAACAGCATTTTGGCACTGGTTAATCTTCTTACTGAGATTTTCAATTTTCCTCACAGTAGGTCTCATTTCAGGAGGGTGGGCAAATACAAGCCTTCCAAATTCTTCCATATTTAATTTAACGTTTCGACTTCAGGGAGTCATCATCTTCAGAATGGTTACAAGAGAAAAGTCACAATTTTCAAAGCTACATGATTCACAATTGACAATGGTGTACAGACAACATGGGTTTAAATATGGGCCGCTTGGGAACGGTGCATGGTTCGTGGTCCGTTACGTAGCCGGATACTACGTCTTGGAAGGGAAGGGGGAGGAGGAGGGGGAGGAGGAGGAGGGAGAGGGGGGGAGTCAGGTAAGGTAGGTCTTCTCGCTGGGTCACCACGCTGGTCATGTGGGGGTTGGTGAGGTGTAGGAGGGGGAGGGGGAGAGGAAGGAGGTGGGTGTTGCTGTTGTTGGGCTGCAAATCTCGTGGAAGAATTAAATAGCGGGATGGCGGAAATCATATTACATTGAATATTAATAATTGGAGCTCTCTCCCTAATGTGGATGGCTTCAAGCATTTTTAGTTCCTTAATTTTGGCACAGTGTGCAACTATCCTAGTGTTATCCACGATTGTCTTCCTATCGATTAAAGCCTATATATATTCTTTGTACTACTGTTTTAGGCCATGCAATATGTTCGCGGTTCGAAATGGTCTGTCAGTCAAGACATGATGTAGCCTTGGCATAATGTGTTGAGAGTCTAGAGAACAATACAATTATTTCAACTAATTTGCAAAGTAAAACCTATTAACATGGTGACGCTCTTTATGAGTTTTTTCTGATCAGTTTCAGGCGCTTTTTTTCAACTGAAGGTTAGTTTGGCGCTACCCTTTTGGTTGTACATCAAATTTTGTCCATAGTTTAATGTCTTTAATGCCTTTGGATCAGATCTGTCAGCTGCGATAAAGGAGATGCTTACCCCAGGAAGCGACTTAGCTACAGCCTTTGCCCTTTTGGTTTGGATAGCCGGGATAAGTGGCATTCACAGGCTTAACTAAGGATTGAACCTGAACCTCCTTACAGCGGCAAGATGGAAACCACATCGCCACAACGGTAACAATGGAACAATAGAATAGTGTCTGTTATCGAAAGATGACATTGTAATATATATGATAGTTGTATATGTATGACATGTAATGTAAATGTGATAAATAGAATTATGATATACGAGATTTTATGGTAGTTTTCATTGCTCACGTAGAAGTAGGTAATAGATCCTGTTCCCGTGTGACCTTAATGGTGTGTAAAGAACAACGTATGCACCCGTATGTTATAAAAACATTAACGAAGATCCAAGTCAGTCAAAGGATCCATTCGGCAAGAATGGTTATTTTTACGTATATTTTTGTGGGTTATTCACCCTTAAGCACACGATCATAAAGAAAGAAACCTCGAAACAAACATACGCACATACACACACGAATTCAAACAGAAAAACACACACACACAAATGCACACACACACATACACACACACACACACACACACACACACACACACACACGAACTCAAACATAAAAACACATACACACAAATGCACATATACATACACACATGAGATGGCGCGCGCACACATACACGAACTCAAAGAGAAGAACACATACACACAAATGCACACATACACACACACACACACATACACACACGCGCGCGCAGTCAAACACAAACACATACGCACACATCATAGTGAGAGCCATCTTGACAAAATGTAAAAATAAGAAGAAGAAGAAGAAGAAGAAGAAGAAGAAGAAGAAGAAGAAGAAGAAGAAGAAGAAGAAGAAGAAGAAGAAGAAGAAGAAGAAGAAGAAGAAGAAGAAGAAGAAGAAGAACAACAACAACAACAACAACAACAACAAAACACGCCCAGAAGGAAGCGGCGGACCGACAGTCTCTCACACATCGTATCATCATCACAATCGAGCGCGCGAGAACACGCTTGTACAATAATAAACCTCTTGGAGTAAGATGAATTAAACCACACCGTACACTTATGCGACGCTATCACCGAAATAACATGCGTACCATAAACACATACATACATATATATTTACATATATACATATTGAACACAGATGCATAAATGAATAAATTGATTAATAAATAATTATATAAATAATAAATGAATAAATGAATAAGTTATATACATATATATATATATATATATATATATATATATATATATATACATATATACACGCGCGCGCGCACATACACACGCATATATATACATACATATATATATATATATATATATATATTAACATATATATATATTAATATGTATATATATATACATATATATATATATATATATATACATATATCAATATATTGATATACAAAATTACTTAATCTTTCTTATAAAGAGCGCGATCGAGCCTACACTTATTTTGTTTTGCCTTGACTATTCGGAGGAAAGAATACGACAAAAAGTGGAGTCCACAGTCTCTTCCCTTGCTCCTCCTAATTCAGTCACAGGAAAGGCGGAGGAGAAGGAGGTGGTATATGCACACATGCATGTAGATGTATATATTCATGTGTGTGTGTGTGTGTGTGTGTGTGTGTGTGTGTGTGTGTGTGTGTGTGTGTGTGTGTGTGTGTGTGTGTGTGTGTGTGTGTGTGTTTGGATGGTCGTATAGATTTGATCATATGCAATGTGATAGTTACTAACACACGCCTAAAAGGTTTCTAATGATAGTTACTAACACACGCCTAAAAGTTTTCTAATGATAGTTACCAACACACGCCTAAAAGGTTTCTAATGATAGTTACTAACACACGCCTAAAAGGTTTCTAATGATAGTTACTAACACACGCCTAAAAGGTTTCTAATGATAGTTACTAACACACGCCTAAAAGGTTTCTAATGATAGTTACTAACACACGCCTAAAAGGTTTCTAATGATAGTTACTAACACACGCCTAAGAGGTTTCTAATGATAGTTACTAACACACGCCTAAAAGGTTTCTCATGATAGTTACTAGCACACGCCTAAAAGGTTTCTAATGATAGTTACTAACACACGCCTAAAAGGTTTCTAATGATAGTTACTAACACACGCCTAAAAGGTTTCTAATGATAGTTACTAACACACGCCTAAAAGGTTTCTAATGATAGTTACTAACACACGCCTAAAAGGTTTCTAATGATAGTTACTAACACACGCCTAAAAGGTTTCTAATGATAGTTACTAACACACGCCTAAAAGGTTTCTACAGAAAATGAATTCTGATATTCTAAGCATACATAAGCACTCTATCTGTCTTTCAGTATGCGTGCATACGTGTGTGCTGTGAATAATTTGGCCTGTGTTCAGATACAAACGAGAATGATATTCTATTTACAGGAGAGGAACACACAAGTTATCAATATAGGCTGTGAATTACTGAGAACATCTCGTATTTTTTTCGAAGTAGATACTTGCGCTACATTTTGATTTTAACTGACGTTAGACAATGTTGTAATGTAGAAAAAATAGAACGAAGTTCATCAAAAGCAAATACAATTGAATGAAATATGATAGGATGAACGATATCAAGATAAGAACAAAATAATATAAAACTAAATCAAATCAAACTGAATGAGATGAGATGGAATGAAATAAAAAAAAAAATCTAATATAGTAAAATTATCGCGAACTCGCACCATCCTATAAAAAAAGAAAGTATTGTTCTTTCTTGTCTCGGAATCGGCCAAATCTAAGCCCATTTTGGTAAAGTCTCCCCTTCATTACTGCCTGATGATGTGCTTGTTCCTGATGTGGCGTGACGCTTCCGTCACAGGTATCAGATCCTATAATTGTAATTATATTATCATTACATAATTCCAGTATGCGCTTGCATGAAGTGAGGCCAAGTAGAAATTAATGAATCCCCACATTCTGCTGTTCTTTATGCCACGAATGACATTGTAACAGAAATTCATTATGCCGAGAGTCGTCCCAAATAAAGTTCAAAAGACTATAAACTAACCGAGCAAGTGGGTCTGCCCCACATCTATCATATCTCTATCTTCCTTCCATTTCATTGTTTCCTTCCACTAAACCCCAACTCCCCTCCCTCCCTCTCCCCCATCTTATCTATCCTGCCCTCTAACTAAATAACAAAAAAAAAAAAAAAAAAAAACGAGCAAGTGGGTCTGCCCCACATCTGTCATAACTCTAACTTCCTTCCATTTCATTCTTTCCTTCCACTAAACCCCCAAATCCCCCCTCCCTCCCTCTCCCCCATCTTATCTATCCTTGCTCTAACTAACTAAATAACACACACAAAAAAAACACAGTCCACGAGACTATAAAAATAACCGAGCAAGTGGGTCTGCCCCACATCTATCATAACTCTAACTTCCTTCCATTTCATTCTTTCCTTACACTAAACCCCCAAATCCCCCCTCCCTCCCTCTCCCCATCTTATCTATCCTGCCCTCTAACTAAAAACCAATTACAAACAGTCCACGGGACTATAAAAATAACCGAGCAAGTGGGTCTGCCCCACACCTATCATAACTCTAACTTCCTTCCATTTCATTCTTTTCTTACACTAAACTCCCAAATCCCCCCTCCCTCCCTCTCCCCCATCTTATCTATCCTGCCCTCTAACTAAAATATACGAGACTATAAAAATAACCGAGCAAGTGGGTCTGCCCCACATCTTTCATAATTCTAACTTCCTTCTGTTTCATTCTTTTCTTACACTAAACCCCCAAATCCCCTCTTCCCTCCCTCTCCCTTACCTTATCTATCCTGCCCTCTAACTAACAAACAGTCCAAAAATAACCAAGCAAGTGGATCTGCCCCACATCTATCATATCTCTAACTTCCTTCCATTTCATACTTTCCTTCCACTAAAACCCCAAATCACCCCTCCCTCCCTCTCCCCATCTTATCTATCCTGCCCTCTAACTAACTAACAGTCCACGAGACTATAAAAATAACCGAGCAAGTGGGTCTGCCCCACATCTATCATAACTCTAACTTCCTTCCATTTCATTCTTTCCTTCCACTAAACCCCCAAATCCCCCCTCCCTCCCTCTCCCCCATCTTATCTATCCTGCCCTAAAACAAACCGAAAAGAAGAATAACCGAGCAAGTGGGTCTGCCCCACACCTATCATAACTCTAACTTCCTTCCATTTCATTCTTTCTTTTCACTATCCCTCCAAATCCCCCCTCCCCCCTCTCCCCCATCTTGCCTATCCTGCCCTGTACTACTCTTCCAAGTTCCGACGGCTGGGTGAACTTTCGTCCTCTCGACACTGTGATAAGCTTGATCATGTCACCGTGCTTTGGAGGGTAAATCCGTCTTGACTAAATTCTTCACCATTATGATATTTTGAAGCTTTTGGTCTTTTTTTTTACAGCAGCAGCATGCCACTGTTGTTCCTCCTCAGCTAAAATTGTCACCGAAGTAAAGAGCTCAATCTATTAGTGATTTTTTCTATGATGATCTTTTCGATATAGCTCATCTATGGACCGCGGTGAATATTTCGTTGTGGACTTCGACATATCGAAAAGCATTTGCAGAGTATCATGCAAGACGTTTCCCAACCTGTTTCCTCTTCATTTCAGTTCAAGTTTTCTATGCAGGCTTCATAGGGACCACTCGAAGCTCTATGATTGAAAAGTACCGCAACAATTAGTATGAGGAAATGGATACATGATAGTCTTAAATATCAAAATGACGCCGGATAGGAGAAAGCGAAGGGGAGAGGTTTAAAGAAATGATATATAAGAGAGAATAAAAATAATGTAATCGCAACATTTACAAATACTGCTCTTCGACAAAATATCGACTTTTTTCCAATTTCCTCGATATTTTTCACACTATTGTCACTTGTCGGTCATTTTTTGGAGCCCCATGGAATGTCATATAGTTTCAGATGCGTAATTTCCTTATGTCTTATTTGTTCCTCATCCACTTTCACTATGTGCTTGGTCTTCCACTCGCTAATTCTGCTTTATCTTTTTTATCGTTTTACAAAAAGATTTTTTCCCTTGTGACTTCGCACAAAAAATATTTATTGAAAGTCAGCAGTGAATGTAATGTTCTCTGGATCTGCAAGTTCATTGTGAACCTCCAACGCTTCCAGGTCAGGTCTCCGCCTCTCGGAGAGTTTGACCTTGAGCTTGAGCTAACACTTGACACGTCATGTAGCAGCATCAAGAGGTTCAAATTGCGCCCTCTCTCTCTCTCTCTTCTTTCTTGTAGAAGGAAGTGTCTTCTTTATGTCTCCGAGTACACCTCCCCCCTCCCCCGGAAACTCTCTAGAGGACCTCTGACACTCACAGTCCTGTTTATCTTTTACTTCATATTTCTAAGTGACTAGCGCGTTTTCTTTTCTTGTACTGAATTTTGTCTATTGATCACCCTTCAAATCGAAGGCTGTTATGCCTGAATAGTTGGAGCTCGGTGGAGTACCTGACCGAAAACTTTCACCAGAGTTTTCCCTTCCCCGTGGGAAGTTCTGAGAGGTAATGAAAGCAGTGTGGAGACGCGGAGACGCCTGGGCGACTTCTTGGTCCCCTCGTTCCGTAACTGCAACTTCTCGCTAAGCAACAACAACCGCGTGTTCTTGTGAGTCGGACGTGACTTGCTTATTGAGCGACCATTCTTTACCTGCCACTACTTGGGAGGGGGGATTCTTCGTCCATACGCTATCGGACCATAATTCACCCAAACTCAGCGTGTTGGGACGATATCAGGTAAGGCGTCTTGGAACAATATCAGGTAAATGATCTCTTTAAATATCAAAAACAGAGGGACTCAGCACTCTCCTCCTGCATGTTCCTAAGCCGCTATCTCTAACTTGTTATCTGTTAAAAACTGTGCTTAATTGAAATATTCCTAAAAATCGAGTAACGGTAACTGTGAGGGCCAACAACTGATTTTGGCTACGTCAAGTCATAAGAGTCATTTGACTCGATTCATTTGGAATCATCGCCGCTTACAGGAACATTTTTTCCTTTAAAACACACACTGGAATAAACTTTAAACGACGAGTCCAGTGTGTGCTTTTTTCCAAAGTATATGTATGGATACATGTACATGTATAAGTATATGTACATATATGCTTGTGTGTGTGTGTATGCATGCGTTATAGGTGAAATACTGCTGGAATCAATAATATCTAATAGAATCAGAATTCACATCGAAAGTCATAATCTGATTTGTGACTTACAGCATGGGTTAACCAAGACTAAGTCATATATAACTAATCTTTTATCCTTTTACACTAATGGCGGCAGATAACAATGACAGTTACGATATTATTTACTTTGACTTTAGAAAAGTGCTCGACAGTGTGCCCTACCAGAGACTACTAAATAAAGTCAAAGCCCATGGACAGGAGAAAAAACGTCTGGATGGATTTGTGACAGAAAACAGTGAATCGCCATTAACGGTGTAAAATCGAAATGGGGGAGTGTTATTAGTGGAGTTCCCCAGGGCTCGTTTTTGGGTCCCTTATTGTTCACCATAGATATAAAAGACTTGGACAATGGGATCATTAGTGATGTTAGTAAATTTGTGGGTCACCCTAAAATAGGACGGCAAATTTAATGGCCAGGAAATGACGCTGGGATACTGCAGAAAGATCTAAAAAAATTTGCGTGGTCGGTGAAATGAAGTGCCTGTATAGTTCCTCTTTACAAGGGAAAAGGGGACAAGTGTGAATGTAGTAATTTCAGAGGGATTAGCCTGTTGAGTGTAGTAGGGAAGGCTTATGGGAGGATCATAATTGAGAGGATTAGGAGAGGAACAGAAGGAGTAATTGGTGAGGAACAGTGTGGATTTAGGACGGGTAGAGGTTGTGTAGACCAGATCTTTGTGGTAAGACAGATATGTGAGAAAGCTATAGGAAAGGGGAAGGATGCTTTTTGGGTTTTTTATGGATCTGGAAAAGGCTTATGATAGGGTAGACAGAAAGGCACTGTGGGAGGTTATGCAGATATATGGGATAGGAGGAAAGGTTCTTGGAGCTGTCAAGAGTTTTTATGGGAGTAGTAGAGCATGTGTTAGGATTAGAAATGGAGAGAGTGAGTGGTTTTGAAGTAAAGGTGGGACTTCGTCAAGGATGCGTTATGTCGCCCTGGCTGTTCAACTTATACATGGATGGGGTGGTGCGAGAGGTGAATGCTAGGGTAGTGAGTCAGGGATTGGAGATGGTTAAAGAAAATGGAGAAAAGTGGGAGGTGAGCCAGCTGTTGTTTGCGGACGACACTGCGCTTGTGGCAGGGTCAGAGGAGGGATTGAGGAAGCTGGTGGCAGAGTTTGGGAGAGTATGTGATAGAAGAAAGCTAAAGATAAATGTGGGTAAAAGTAAGGTGATGAGATGTACAGAACACCATATTGGAGAAAATTGAACGTGAGAAAGTCTTGGGAATGCTAGTGAGTCCTCATCCAGGAAACAGTACATTAGCGCCAGGAACAATGCTAACAGGCTTTTAGGATTTATTGCTAGGATGGTTTCAAACAAAAGTGCAGATGTAGTTATTAAAATCTGCGCGGTACATTTTTGGTCTCCATCCCATAAAATTGATATTAATTCGCTAGAATCAGTACAGAAGAATATGACCAAAATGATACTTGGGCTCAGAAATTTACCTTGCGAAGACGGGCTCAGACACTTTAATTTACACTCTCTGGAAAGACGTAGAGTACGGGGTGATCTAAAAGAGCTATTCAAATGGGGCATGGGCTTTAACAAGGGTGATGCAAACAAGGTCATCATATTAAGACAACAGGGCAGGACTCGCAGTAATGGATTTAAATTAGACAAATTCAGATTTAAAAAGGAAATAGGCAAAAACTGGATTAACAATAGAGTGGCGGGTAACGAGTGGAATAGACTTGGTAACCATGTAGTGAGCGCTGAAACTATCGGTTGTTTTAAGAGAAAGTTAAATAACTTTATGGATGGGGATGATAAGTGGTTGGTAATGGGGATGGAACTGCCTAGTGTAGGCCTTATGGTCTCCTTCAGTCTCCTTCATTCTTATGCTCTTATGTACGTATGTGTGTGTACTCGTATGCATGTCTGTATGTATGCATACATGGATGCATGCATGTCTGTATATATGTATGTTTGTATATATGCATGTATATGTATATGTATGCATGTCTGTATGTATGCATGCATGCATATCTGTATATACGTGCCTGTATATATGCATGTTGTATGTATGTATATATGTATGCATGTACAGTGTATATGTATGTATATACTATGTATACATATCTACACGCGTATTGCATTCTACACAGTTTTGGTTCGGGATGTAAAAATCAAACTAATAATTAAACATACAAATAACCACATAAATACATAAACAAAGGCATGAATGACATAGACAAACAAATACATAGATAAATTAGCTAAAAAAATAAGTAAACAAATAAACCAATGCCGAATATGAGATGTATGAACATATAGATAAATGACTAGATGAATAGATAAGTCTTTAAGTAGATCTTAGTGACAGTTAACCCTTCTCCTCCGAGTCACTATCAAGCAAAGATCCATACGGTGATATTCTTAAAAAAAAAAAAAATCCTTAAATAAATCTTATATGCGAGTAAATCCTTGGAAGGGAAAGATTTATATAAGGAAAGAATTTTTTAAGAATACCACCGTAAGATTCTTACGGTGGTATTCTTAAAAAAAATCTTTCCTTATATAAATCTTTCCCTTCCAAGGATTTATATAAGATTTATATAAGGAAATATTTCTTTTAACGAATACCACCGTAAGATTCTTACGGTGATATTAAAAATATATTTCCTTAAATAAATCTTTCCTTTCCAAGGATTTATATAAGATTTATATAAGGAAATATTTTTTTTTACTTTTTAAAGAATACCACCGATAGTTGCTTCGTCATCTGTCGACGCAAAGAAGTTACAGATAACTGAGTACGCGAGGCTCGTTCGCCCACCCACAGGGATTCGCTATTACGACTATGGATGGCGTCGTTAGATGCGCCGGGGAAAGCGGACACCTCCGCAAAACCACCTGTCAGAGATGCGTACTCCCCCCCCCCCCCCACTGCCTCTCCCCTCCCCCTAAGTCGTGAAACCCTTAGGTACAACATCTGCCCACGTTACGTGAGGAAGAGTTCCACAAAGGATGAACCCCCCCCCCCTCCACTCCCGTCCCTGACACGCCATATGCTGCGAAACTGCGCGGTCTAATGATTTAGTCCCATGATCCGGCGGTTAAATTTCACCTTAATTCTTTCTTTATAATAAGATGAATTGATGTGACTTATCTCCTTTTCTATATTTTTTTCTTTCAACTCTTATTATATATTTCTCTTATTTAAGTCATCCTGTTTAAATTATAGAATGAATAGAGCTACCAGTAAATCAAAAACTGGCTCGTGAGGTAAAAATTAAGTAAGTGATATCAGCAATAAAGACTTATTTAACGAAACTTTTTTGCAATTACACCTGGAAGGTATGAGTTATGAACACAGAACACACGTTCTTAAGGAATATAGACACACTTTCCCCTGAAAAATGCCATCAACGGATTTCAGTTCATGAAGCATACGACTCGTTTCAAACGGTTTCAAAATGGTAGATGATGAAATGATGAAATGTTGGGATGGATACACACACACACACACACACACACACACACACACACACACACACACACACACACACACACACACACACACACACATATATATATATATATATATATATATATATAATAATAATAGTAATATTGATAATAATAATAATAATAATAATAATATTAATGATAATAATAATAATAATAATGATAATAATAATGATATTAATATACGGTTTATTGGGTATAACAGCATTACTGCTGAAAATATACAGCCTACAGAATTATAGAATTATAAAATATAACAGTGAAAAAATTTTGTTACAAGTATTGAAAAAAAAGAGTTAAGGAATAGCCGTGTTGTACAACAATGTTATTTATTGTTGTTGATTAATTCCACAAATGTTGATATGGGGCTCTTCTTATACCGGTCATAGCGTGCTCTGATCGGCTTGATGGTACAGTGGTGCCGCACCTGTCGCCGTGGTGGTGGTGGCGGGGGGGGGTGTATGGTATGTATATATGTATATATGTATGTATGTATGTATGTATTATTTTGCTAGCAATAACTATAGTTTCTATCCTTCGGGACAATACCGCACCGAAGAGCTGAGGTCATGGAAGAGATCAAGGAGTGATTGAAAGAGGGCAGCTGAACGGAGGGCTAGCAGAAATTAGGAGAGCAGCCATCTTTTTTGAGGGGGACTATATAGCCTCCACCCATCAAAAAATGCTGTGTGACTTGGTCCGCGGAGATGTCGCTGGAAAAGAGAGAGAGAGAGAGAGAGAGAGAGAGAGAGAGAGAGAGAGAGAGAGAGAGAGAGAGAGAGAGAGAGAGAGAGAGAGAGAGAGAGAGAGAGAGAGAGAGAGAGAGAGAGAGAGAGAGAGAGAGAGAGAGAGAGAGAGAGAGAGAGAGAGAGAGAGAAGAGAAAGTTATGAGGCGAGCGCGATTCCCAGCGCTCCATAGCATCATTTGTATGAAGAACCTGGTTTCATTTTTCTAAGAGTTCTGAAACACGAGTACCTGTTACTTATCTCGCTTAACCTAATCTCTCATTTAAAAAAATCTTTTCGGAATTATGTAGTAACTCTCTCATCTAGATTAGGTTCACGAGCCGGGTGTACTTCAACGTACTTTGTGGGTTTTTGTTCTGGGTTGATGTTATGGGCGCCAGCCGACTACGCTTTGCCTACCCTTGGGTGAAATGATCGATCGAGATTAAGATTTACTCCTTCAGTCCTCCCCTCCGGTTGCCATAATCCACACAAATAAAAAGATAAATGAAAACAAATCTAAACAGATAGATTGATGATTTAGTAAATAAACAAATGGATGAATAAATATATAAGTAAATAAATAAATAAATAAAGTAGTACATAAGTCAAATAGATCAGTAAATAAATGAATAAGTAATTGAAAATTGGGTCACTTTCTTGGGGGTGTAACTATTGCCTAACATTCTATAGTACTGGAACAACAGATGACGCAAGACGCAGGGTATGGGTAAATAAACAAATAGATGAATAGATATATAAGTAAATAAGTAAATAAAGTAGTAAATAAGTAAAGTAGATAAGTGAATAAATGAATAAGTAACTGAAAATTGCGTAACTTTCGTCTGGGTGTAACTGTTGCCAAACGTTCATTATTACGGAACAAGAAACAGATGGACGCAGGGCACAGTAGCTTGTACAGTAAATTATCATCTTTGCGAAGAAATGGTTTCTCTTCACTAATCACAACGTCTTGGCAGAATCACATAATAACGACTCGAACAAACGAGTTTTTTTCTTTCACAAAAACTGGAAGTTCGTCGACAGTAAACTTTTCGGTTTGAGACGAAACTGAATGCAGAAATATCACATATATCATGCAGGACACTTCCGCCATTTTTGTCACGCACCACATCCATTTTTTACCCTTTTCGCTAATTCTACGAATTCAGATGAGAGTGTGGGATTGCAGAGTCCTTGTTATTTTCTCCTATACTACTTTAATTCTATTACCCGTTAAATTATAATTTGCAATCAGTGAGTAGAGATAGCGCTACAACAGCGCCGGCCAAAATCTTACAAGTGTGTGCATAAGATCAGGGCAATGAAGAATTAATACTGACATAAAATGCTATAAGCGCGGTAAGTGATATTACTCAGTGCATTGTAGAAGCATGGTGTACCGAAATATACATTTTCAATAATTAGAAAAAATATTATGTATGATCGTGTTTCCCTTGCGCAAAAACGAATGATACTTTTCTTGAGTAAATTTAATGCTACACACACACACACACACACACACACACACACACACACACACACACACACACACACACACACACACACACACACATAAGCGCGGTAAGTGATATTACTCAGTGCATTGTAGAAGCATGGTGGTGCGCGTAGTGCTTGTTCAATAATTAGAAAAAATTATTTCGGTTTACAGCTGCGCTTCGGGTCGTTACTCTGACTCTCGTACCGGGAATGATATGTGTAAGGTCTTCCGCATTACCCATAGATCGGCCCACCGAGCTCTGAGCTCTCTTCCAGGAGGGAAATACACACACACACACACACACACACACACACACACACACACACACACACACACACACACACATATATATATATATATATATATATATATATATATATATATATATATAGAGAGAGAGAGAGAGAGAGAGAGAGAGAGAGAGAGAGAGAGATTCAACAACAATAGTAACAGCAACAAGAACAACGACGACGACAACAACGAGGACGACAACAACAATAGCATTAACAATAACCAGATTATCAACAACAAGCATATCATTAACAATAACAACAGTAATAATAACAAAAGTAACAATGAAAAACACGTAAAGAGAAAAAATACAATAAGTCAAAATATAAAATAGGCGAAAGTACCAACATCTCGACGAAAGACATCATCTTTTTAGTCAGTTATGACACCACTTGAGCGTTAGGGACGAGACTGTTAAATGACATAATTCTTTACATCACTCCCAGAGGGTGAATACAGTTTGAGAAACTATGAGGAATACTCCTATGAATTCGTAGGTAGTGAGCAAATTCACCCGTGGCTACGTCATTAGGTAGACATCTTCCTTTGGATCGGGCTCGCGTATGCGCGAATTCTGACACGCGTGGATACGCACATACACAAAGAGATTGAAAAGGAGATTGCAAATATAGGTTTGGCAGACCACAAAGAGGTTCGCACACGTGTTCATGTACACATACGGTCACTCTCTCTTTTTCTCTCTTTCTCTTTCTCTACCTGTCTGTCTCTTTTAAGTACTCTTTCCCATGCAAGCACATACGCACAAACGCGCGCACACACACACAAACACACACACACACATGCACACAAAAATACACACACACGCACATAAACATATGCACACATGCACATACAAACAAACACATGCAAATAGACGCACACACGTATACACTCGTACGCGTGGGCATATGAAAATCTTACACACACACACGCACGCACGCACGCACACACACATATATACACACACGGGTACATACATAAACTATACATACAAATAAGAATGCAACCTCCCTCGTACACATACACACACGTTTTAATGGCATTTTTATGACATCACCTGTAGTCATGTCACAAATATGGTTGTATCATACATGTAACCAAATGATGAAATATCTATTACGTGCCAGACTTAGCCGAGACTAAACAAAAGACGGAAATAAATTATCATACCAATAGTGGACACCTGACATAATCTCACGCGCAGCAGTAAGCAAGCTGGTGCGGACGTTATATCCCCCCCTCTCCTCACCTCCTCCCTCCTCCGCCACCCCAGTTTGCCCCGCGCCTGAGTGAGGTCAACTGTCCACATCTCTTCTTACTGTAGTTTATAAGTCCCCTCTGTTCTCTAACTTATGTACTTTCCTGAAGAGGGCTACAGTTGATAGCCGAAATATAGGATTTTTCTTTATTCGAAGTTTATTTTTTTCTCAGTTTGGAAAAGAGCCTGTGTACAAGATGAATATACAGTTTATATATTTAGCTACCTACCCTATAAGGGGGAAGAAGCCATTGATATATATATATATATATATATATATATATATATATATATATATATATATATTATATATATATGTGTGTGTGTGTGTGTGTGTGTGTGTGTGTGTGTGTGTGTGTGTGTGCGTGTGTGTGTGTTTATGTGTATGGCAACACACATCCATTCTTTACCGCGAATAAGCTAGGAAGAGATTAAAGATGGCTGAATAAGTTTTTATTTATTTGAATAAACCTTCCATCAGCATACAACTACAACCAGAAGTTTCGCTCTCATCTATGAGGAAATCTCTCCAAGCAACCTACGAGCAACTTGATGGAGCTCCGTGGGTAGCTACAACCGACATCCTCTCCCATGAGTTCTTCGTGAGTACAAAATCCCACCCGTTACGCTCTATATTCAATTCCTGTTTTTGTATTCACGTTATTGTAACCGTTATAACTCCTGAAGATGACCCCTGATTGGGTCGAAAGACGTCTCGAGTAATTTATCAACACTCTGGTTTTCAACCATCGCTCTCTCATAAGACGTATTGAGAGTATTTCATACAAATTGAACAATGCGACCACTGCTGTAGACTAAAACAACGACTGCATTCAAAATGGCCTCCTCCCAATATATATATATATATATATATATATATATATATATATATATATAATATATATATATACATATATATATATATGTATATATATATACACTATATATATACGC
>NC_134789.1:60420186-60510186 GCF_046742065.1 Oratosquilla oratoria
CGGATAGTATGGACAATTGACAGGAGAAATACATTATGGCTGGCGTTAATCTTAAATTTCCATATCTGAAAACACTGCGCTGCCTTTGAAATTGTGACGCGTTTGTGGAGCCCACTGGGGCAGTTCACTTGATTCCACCGCTGTAATGTGGTCTAGACCAGCATTTCCCAAACTGGGGGAAATTTTAAGTTATCAGGGAGGGGGGGATAATTACACTACCTACTAGCAAAAAAAAAAATTATATATATATATATATATATATATATTGGATTTTCTCATGCCTGAGATGGAGTATGCCTGTTGTAGATGGGCGGTGTAGTTTACTATGTTTATCAGTTTATTTGTACATTTTTAAAATAGATCAGTAAATAGTCACAGTGTGTCTTATCATGAAGGGAGAAATCTGCATGATCAAACTGGTTGTAGGGGGGAATGATAGAAAAAAGTTTGGGAACCACTTGCACATTTGCTCAGCCTCCTAACCGTCCCTCTGATTACAAAGGACTACAAAGAAGGGGCATGACGACAGGAGACCTTTTGGTCCATAACTAGATGAATGGAATCACCTAAATCTATCTATTGCACTAGTGCTAATGCGGATGACTGCTAAGACCTTGATTTGCATTGTAATTAACTAAGGGTTACGCACTGAATTAACCATAACGGCATATATCTTGTACTTATGTAATGTTAAGATACCTCATAATCATCACGTGTCCCCAGATTTCTTATGAAAGCAGCTCACGGTTTAGCAAAGCATAAAGGGACAAAAAAGAATATTATTATTATTATTATCAATTATTATTATCATTATTATTATTATTATTATCAATTATTATGATTATTATTATTATTATTATCATTATTATCATTATTATCATTATCATTAATATTATTATTATTATTATTATTATTATTATTATTATTATTATCATAATCATCATTATTGTTGGATTATGGACATAGGATACGCTTCAGGATTTCCTTCGCCCGTTTATTTTATTTTTTTTTTCTCAGACTGCTATCACTAATACCGATACTTTTAAGTGCACAAGGTATTGTTAACATCTGTCATGACAAAAATGTTACTGGTGGCTCATGTATATAGATATTACCCCTATCTATCTGTATACCAAAGTCTTCTTCCTTTTCACAAGAGAGGTAGCCAATCAAGGCATGTACCCATCCCACTCCTATCCGTCACCTATTTCTTTCCCTTTTTATCTTAGTTCCTCGTGGATGAATGATCATGCCTGTCTTTCACCCACTGCCTGGGTCAAAAACAATGCAGCAAGAGAGCACATCGACAGTTGGCCCCCATCGCTTCATTTGCATGGTAATACTCCATCCTCGTCTCTCAATGCAAAAATAGAGAATATGAGGAGAAATACCTTTGGACCGCGTCAATTTATTTTCCATTCAAAGCCATTTTCCACTCTCCCTTCCCTGCTCAACAGGCATTCCCCTTTAACTCAAATGCCCCTCACCCCATCCATCCATCTCATTCTCGGTCTTCGCCTTAAGTTCACTCCATCCACCTTTACATTCCACACTCTTTTTGGTCATGTTTCCTCTCTCATTCATCAGCCCTATCTGCTACCTTCCTTTCCACCCTTCCTTACCACCAAAAATATGTTTCTATCTAAACCCCGCTTGATGAACACCGGATTCTCTTTTTGGAATCTTTTGAGGTGGTTCTCACTTTGGTCGTCCCATTCTGTATGATACCCTTGTGGAAGTAGCTCTTTAAATTCTGCAAGACTCGTAAGAAAAAAATATCAAGTTTGGAAGCGAGGGACTGATTCTGGATAATAATTCTCTACTACCAGTTCTGTTTCTGGAAAGCAAAAGTAATTTTTTTTTATGAAGAAGTTTAGTAAACGAAAAAAAAATTGAAAATTAAATTGAATGCCTGAACACTTTCCATTCATTCTGGAAATTTGGATGCTGGTAGATTTTTTCTTCCCCGTGTGAAGAATATAATTCGTAAGCAAGTGCGGAAATAGGAAAATAATGTTGTAGACTCTTCAACTATCTTGCTTAGAAAAAAAATAATAAGTTAGTTGTAAAAAGAACCAAACACTTACCACAAACAAACTCATCGTTGAAATTTTCATTGTTTCCTTTAAAACATAATGTTCAGGCGAAGTCTAGCATAAATGACCTGACAATGCAGGAGACTTCAATGCTAAACAAATGCTTATTCTCGGACAACCAATCCGTGACGTCTTCCTCGGGGTCGCTAAACAAAATCCCTGGAAGAAGGAGAACCAGGTACTACGCTGAATTTAACACGAAATAACCACCCTCTTAATCTGTCCTTTCTTAATGAAAAATTCCTTCCTTGATTTCCTGGCGCGATACGCGTTGAGAGACAATGCCTGCCCGAACTGAGATGAACAAGGAGGCGAGGGCGAACGTACAACTGGTCGTTCACCAGTGCTGCGCGTCCTTTTTATGATGAGCTTTCACCCTCGTCGTTGTCAAGTAGCACTTCGGGGGGGCGTGCCGCCGCGACGTGGTGTTAACGGCAGACGCCTCCCGCGCATGCGCATGATCGAATGTGCAAGAACGCTTCTTCATGGTGAAGCAGATGCTACTAAGAATGTGAATCCCTCAGACTAAGAGGCGTTTAGCAACGACCAAGGCCATCTTTACTCTCTGTGGACAAGGTTGTCACTACCGAGCCTATATGCCCGGACTTCCAGGGTAAGTAGAAGTCACCGGTAGTTACTGGATTCGAACACGGTTCCACGTGCTGGGAGGCACGACTAGAACCAACAGGCTACGAGGAAGATATTCCACTAATGTAAGCCTAATACTGTGTGATTAATGCTACAAGATTAATGTGAAATAAATAGAAGAATAATTAGCTAGTTAAAGATAGGCAAACAGATAAACAAGCAAATAAACAAAAACAAATGAATATCCCAATAACAATTAATAGTAAGTACATGAATAAATATATGAATGAATTAATAAATGAACATTTAAATGGTTAAATAAGAATTGAGTAAATGAAAACGTAGATATATAGATGACTAGATGATTAGAAAGCAAATTGACAAATGAACAAGGGGCTATATGAATAAATGGATTAATTGATAAGTAAATAGATAAATAAACGAACAGAAAAATAAAATAATTAATTGCTGACATGAAAGTAGACGACATAGGACTACATCACACAGAAGGGGACCTGGATGTTTTAATCCCTTTCTTGTGATGGTGCACTTTACTTTTTAATAATTATAGTAATAATTAATAATGATAATAATAATAATAATAATAATAATAATAATAATAATGATAATGATAATGATAATAATAGTAATAATAATAATAATAATAATAATAATAATGATAATAATAATAATAATAATAATAATAATAATAATAATAATAATAATAATAACAATAATAATAATAATAATGATAATAATAATAACAATGATAATAATAATAATAATAATAATAATCATAATAATAATAATAATAATAATGATAGTAATAATAATAATAATAATAATAATAATAATAATAATAATAATAATGATAATAATGATAATAATAATAATCATCATCATCAATCAATCATCATCATATCAGTCTGCCATGACAAAACTTATAAGTACATATCCCTCCTCGATTGGATGAAATAAATCACCTGCCAACCAGTGGCAATTCATGGTGAAGTGAAATGAAGGGGAATGGAAAGATTACTTAAAACATACGACAAGAGGCCAGAACGCACAAATATTCCAGGGATCTACGGCCGCTCCTGGAGAAGGCAAAGTGTTGACACTGTGCCCTTTACATTCCCTCCCGCCCCCCCCCCTCGCCCTTAACCGTGAAAGTATATTGTAGTAGTTGCCCAATTACCAACTCAACTAATTGAGTAAGGTGCCTCCCGGCGGGTGAGGGAAATTGTATGGCGGTAATAGGATTAATGGCGGGCGAAGGGTTAAGTAGAACCTCTTGGAGGCACATTTAAACATTCCAACACGATTTTTTTTTTCCAGTCGCGACTGCGTACCGCTGGCCTGGACCAGATCCCAATAGTGGCTGTCACTTATTTTGGTTGTCCAGGTACATAGGGCAAAGGTGAAAGGCAAAGGCAAAAGTTTCAGAAGCAGCTTAGACCTTGCGAGCGTAAAATCTTCCTCACCCGCTGGAGGCCATACTGTTCATGCTGGAATGATGTTCCGTTTTAATTTTGTTCCTTTCGTTTCGGTAGGAGGGGGACTACATTCATAATTCCCAGGGGTCCGGTTTGCCAATAATATTCTTTTCCTTCTATATTATGAAAAGTTCTGGTATTGCCAAGCGTCGTCTTCACTTCTGATCGGGTAATAAAATGTTAGCCTCACACGGGGACGATCTTTGACAAACAAATATAATTGAAATACAACTCTGTTTTTCCTAGAAACGTATAAGTGACTTTGCTTTTACTGTAATTATGCAGAGTTAACCCTCTACCAGGTCTGAGGTTAGATGTATAAACACACCCAACAACAGCCACAAAAAAATTCACTTAAAGTTTCATGACGATCATCATACAAAAGATCTTCAACTGATATCTGGACCAAGGTACCCACTCTCACTTAAATGAAGTTGTCAAGTGACAACCAGGATCATAAAATGCTCATCCCCAAAGGAAAGGAAAGTTCCAGCTGTGGATCCAGACCTGACACAGTTACATTCTGTATTTGTACGGTGGTGTTGTTGGTGGTAGTGTTGTTATTGTTGTTGATGGTGGTGGGTAGGGTGCTGTCACAATTAGGGAGAGTTGGGTAGACGCTGGTGGGTATAATTTGAGCAGAAAATATTGCCATTATCAAAAGGTATTTGTATCACTAAACCTGAGCCCTACTGTATCTATCACTATTAATTTTGAATATATAATTTCTAATCCTACTAATTTCTAATACTGGACAAACTTCGGGATATAACGGATCTGTCCGGTATTTCCATCGGATATAACGGATCCTTGGTTATAACGGATCTTCGGATATAACGACAGACCCCTGTCCCCATATCGTCCGTTATATCGAGTGTTTACTGTACTGACATCTCATATGTGCATCTGTATACTTAGTTTGTGTGTGTATTTTGTGTAATTACAGATGCATACTTATTCATGTATTCATGGGTTCATACATTTCGATCTGGCATTCGTCTTGTCCTAAGCTTAGTATTTGCTTACAACGATCTCTCTCTTTTCGTTGAGAGGAATTATTATTATTATTATTATTATTATTATTATTATTATTATTATTATTATTATTATTATTATTATTATTATTATTATTTTATTATTATTATTATTTTTCACTCCTTTGACTTCTATGACTTCATCTGTCAATTTGTTCCATTTATTAATCATCCTATTTGGAGAGTTGAGCTTTTTGACATCTTTGATTTTCTTTTCAGCATTTTAATTCATGTTTTTCGTTCAACCCATTGACACATTTACATATTTTTGTTTGTTTATTAATTGCAGTATTTCATTAAGACAACCTCTCATAGCGTGATCATAGTCCTAATCAATATATTTTTTTTTTTTTTTTTTTGCTAATCTTCCTTCAAATGGCAGTCCCTAAAGCTCATAATCCTGTTGGAGTGTTTCTAGATCTTTTCCTAGATTCTTTCATATATTTTCAGAAGTTGGTTCCATACCAACACTGTATAACACAGGTTGGGCCTTAGCCACTGTACAACTGATAGTGTTGATATCTTTAGGCCTATATAGCTGAAATCAGGTTCTTCCGACCGTGTTTGCTTGCGTATTCTACTAGATCAAAATTCTTCGTAATTCTTATTTCTAATCTTTCCGCTCCGCCATTTCAAATCATCTTCCTGCTCCTCTCTTCTAACTTTCCTTCCTAAGCGTACAGCATCAAATTTAATTGTGTTGAATACTTTTAACCATTTTTGGCTTTTGCTGCATTTTCTAGTCGAAAGCCACGGTCAGCGGCCGGGAGGAATTTTTGGGGGGGCTAATAGTAATATGATAATACACATATATTATCCTCATTTCAGAAGGGGAGGGGGTTAATGGTTGGGCTAGCACTGATGGCTGACAAATCTTTAGCCCTGGCAATTAATAATTCTACTTAATAAAATTATTTCAATGAGTGTTATAAATTATCAATTTGCTCATTTCAGTTGGGGGGGCTAATGGGGGGGCTGGCCACTTTTTGGGGGAGGCTAAAGCCCCCCCCCCCCCAAGCGCCGCCACGGGCCACGGTCTCAGGAAATATAGTCATATCTACGTCATATCCGCACATGACACTACTATGTGGCTACAAATGCCTTCCTCATAGGGACCGCTCATTTGTTGCACATGAATATTCAATAGACCAGACGTCCATCAGATACGTCACGTGGGAAGGGGCTGGCAAAGGGTCGCGGTATCGTCAACAAAGAGGGAGAGAAAGTACAAATGGCGTAAGATCTCACCCAACACTTTCATCATTTTCTCTCTTGTAGGGAAAAAAATGGGGAGCCCCGTACACCATTATAAAAAAGGATAAGTACCCGAGCTGTAATCGGATTATGGTAGCGCACGGTGTGGCATGATTAGACTGGCGAGATTACATTGCGGTAATTGAGACCGACTTTTTTTTCTTCTGTTTTAACGAATCCGTGACACCAATATTGATTAAAAAATTTCACTTTTTATCCTATGACAAATATTTGTTAAGGAAGAGGCGATAGAAGACTTTACCTAGAATATATTTTAACGGGTCAGGGTATTAAGATGCAAAGTGTAGGTTTCTTGTAAAAGTAATGAAAAATATGAATAAAGCCATACGTTGGAGACACGTTATCGAATGACCTATAATTAATACTAAATATGAATAACCACCAAGATAGTGTTGGTATATAGTAGACAGAAAATTTTCAGAGAATGGACGAATGACCTATAATGAATAATAAATATGAATAACCACTAAGATAGTGTTGGTATATATTGGACAGGAATTTTTCAGAAAACGGAAAGGAATACAAAATTATTAATGTGAAAGGTACATTATAGTGCAGTGGCTTAGCTGTGGAGTAAGGACACAAAAACTATAAATGAGAAAATTATAGCACTTTAAAGATATCTAAACTTAAAACTCCATTAGATGTATTCCTATACGCCATTTTTTGGGTCAACTCAACTAAGAAAAGGGACTAGAATATTAAACAAAAGAAAATGACTGCATCAAAGAGGAAGACGGCAGCAAGTAAGGAAAAAAGTGATGCATCAGCAAATTGGTCGTACTTTCTGCTCGGCCCCATGTCTGAATAATGTAAGAGGTTGTTAGTCTTGCAACAGTCACAAGGATGAATGCCTTTGAGTCTTGTATAAACATAAAAACATAATAGCAAAGAATTAGTTCTTTTTGCATTTAAATGTATGGAATGCAATGATGAAGGGAGAATCAATATCAAGGAAATAAATCTAAGTCAGTTGGGAAAATACTATAAAGATACAAAGCTAAATAGAGAACATTTATCAAAATTCGAATTGATTAAACCAAAAACTAAATAACAAAATAGACTCTAAGAATGAAAACCTTCATCATACTCAAAATCATAAAACAGGGGGGGGGGGATAAACGAGAAAGATTCCTACGGCAGCAAGTTAGACACGAGATCGAAGAACACGTTGGTGATTAAAACGAACCAATGAAAACATTTTAATAAGCAAAGTTAAAACTCAAATTGAAAGTGTAAAATACATTTTACAAGGCTACCTAATGGTGAACTTAAATGACAAACTGGAAAAAATGGGATTGAAAAATATAGAGAAGGGATAGATACATGAATTTACGAAAAATTATATCAAGAATGGTACTATAGTAACAAAAAAGTATTCTTAATTTTTTTCTAGAATTTTTAATTAAAGAGCAAGATAGTTTTTGACTTGAGATTAGCATAGAACAAAAATGACGACGAAAAACACTGGATCTCAAAATACATTTCCATTATCAGGAAATCCATTTACGAGACAGGAGGTAACGTATATGGAAGAAATATAGGGTATGACAATTATAGCGTTTTTCAATCAAGTATCCATTTTGGCCAGTGCTAGAAACTGTTCTATGAGTAGACATAGCTATAAACTCTACATAAATTGTTAAAAGAGGATATATATACATATATATATGTGTATATATATATGTATATATATATATATATATATATATATATACATATATATATACATATGTATATATATGTATATATACATATATATATATACATATACATATATATATAGATATATAGATATACATATATATATATATAAGGCAAAGTCGCCTTACGAAAGAGAGAGAAAATTGAAAAAAAGCTTTGTCACAACAAGCTTGCCATTTCATTCAATGAAATATGCTTGCGAGAGAATCTCCTGCCTATTTGTACGAAAAAAGCGTTTTGGCTTTCGACTATTCCTATTTCTATATCATGGCATACGGCGAATTACTTGGACTCCTGCCTATGGAAGGCAAAATCGCCTTACGAAAGAGAGAAGATTGACAAAAAGCCTTGTCACAACAAGCTTGCCATTTCATTCAATGAAATATATATATATATATATATATATATATATAAATGTGTATATATATATATATATACATATATATATGTGTATATATATATATATACATATATATATATATATATATATATATATATATATATATATATATATATATATATATATAATGCGGAGTAAATAATATAGTATGTTTAAAAGAAATCACAAGAATCAGGAAGAAAACGGGTCACAGCTTCTAGAGAATAAATGTTGATTGGAAACAAACAATTGAGATAAGAAAATCAGTTCGAGAATTTTTTTATATCTGTGTATCAATCCAAATGAGACTATAAGGTTAAATGAGAGATATGCTAAAAAAAATGGAGGACGAGCGAAAGATGCACACAAAAATAAACAAGAAACCAACATGAATATTTGATCGCTTAATATGAAGTTATACCTACACGCTAACAATTAGAATAACAGTATTACATAAATTGCGAAATTATATAGATTAATTTTTCATACAATAAACAGCCTATATCTAAATTATGTAAGCGATGATTTCAACATTAGGCGAGATGACG
The DNA here is from genome assembly GCF_046742065.1 of Oratosquilla oratoria. Lineage (NCBI taxonomy): Eukaryota > Metazoa > Arthropoda > Malacostraca > Stomatopoda > Squillidae > Oratosquilla > Oratosquilla oratoria. The sequence continues at coordinate 60,429,307 of NC_134789.1, forward strand.
CAATACAAATATTTGTCAAGAAGTTAGAAAAACTCATTGATGCATGATCTGATAAATGGTGTATTAAAACTAAAATAATGGTGAAACATATTCACTATTTATAATTAGAAAGGTTATATAGTAACATATATTTATTCTCAAGATAACCTTAGTATATCCTATTTCTATAGATTGATAATGTTTCATCAGAGAAAATAGCGTCTAGAAACAAAAAACAGTAAATCTAGATAAACTTAATGAATGGAATATAAATAATATGCTAAACACAAATAATTAATGTAAATGTGAAAATGTAAAGAAAATTGACCTCCATCAACTGATATTCTTCAAACTATTGGAAAGTATTTTATATGAATGGAAATAGATGTGCCCTCTAATAGAAAATATAATAATATAATCAAAGAGAACGCTTAGTGGACTGATAATGACATTACAGAATTAGAATTAAAAAGAGCAGGAAAACTGAAAAATAAAGCAGAGAAGAAAAGACCGATCAATCAAAAATAGTATACAGGAAAATAAGAAATGACCATAACAATCTAATTAATAATATGGACAAAAAAGAACTTAGGACTATACCTGAAATTTTAAGAAAAACAAAATACAGACGATATCAAAACATTGGTTGGAAAAATTATCATATTCTTTGACAATAAACCTAATGAGATATGTGACAGCAAAGAACAAAGCTAAAAACTTCACCGAAGTAAATTGTGACGATATACGGATAATCATGAATGTGGTAAACCTATACTTACGGCAAGAATAAGTCATTTACATTGGTAGCATTGGAAAATCGAAAAAAAGTAAACAAACACCGACTGACACTCTCTCTCTCTCTCTCTCTCTCTCTCTCTCTCTCTCTCTCTCTCTCTCTCTCTCTCTCTCTCTCTCTCTCTCTCTCTCTCTCTCTCTCTCTCTCTCTCTCTCTCTCTCTCTCTCTCTCTCTCTCTCTCTCTCTCTCTCTCTCTCTCTCTCTCTCTCTCTCTCTCTCTCTCTCTCTCTCTCTCTCTCTGACCTCAGCCTTGTCGGTGATCCGGAAGTGTCCATACAGCAACGCAACGACGATATCCGGAGGAAGCCGATGCATCTCTCTCTCTCCCTCTCTCTCTCTCTCACACACACACACACACAGAGCAGTGATGCCCAAGTTACCTCAGATCCTGAGGTGAACAGCGGTCGGGGCCATTGTTTTGTGAAATAGAAGTTCCATGTAAATTAACTTTGGCCGTATGGCAGTGTACCGTGTCTGTCACTCTTATATATAGATATACCTCTTGCTATTTCCATCCATTTATTGTATATTGCATAATATCAATTTAATGAACGGCGTGTCCTACTAGTCACGAATTATCTACGAGTATATATGGATTCCTCATGTGCTTTCATGTCTTTCACTCTCAGAGTGTAATAAACCTGATAAAAAAAATCCTGATTTTCTCATTTTCATTTCAGGAGTTAGGTCATTGTAACAAGGGGCAATTGGATCATATTCTACTACTTCTACTACTATTACTACTACTACTACTTCCGATGCTGCTTATTACTACTGTTTACTACTACTACTGCTACTATTACTGCCATTACCTTGCAATTACCACTGCTACTTAGTAACGTGCACAGACATTGCAAGGGGCAGGTGCTTTGGGCTGGAAATTGGGCACTTCACTCTTTTGTATTATTCGTGTGTGTGTGTGTGTGTGTGTGTGTGTGTGTGTGTGTGTGTGTGTGTGTGTGTGTGTGTGTGTGTGTGTGTGTGTGTGTGTGTGTGTGTGTGTGTGTGTGTGTGTGTGTGTGTATGTGTGTGTGTGTGTGTGTAAACTCTGTACAACACTATTTTCCTCATTATAATTTCTGATTGGCAAGAAAATGGAAAAAGCCTGTGAGAAATAATTTTTCATTCATTTTTATATATTGTTGTGATGAAGGGCACTTCTGGGGCACAGGGCAAAGGGGCAGGTGCTCGGGCACCCCCAGCACCCCCCCCCCTCTGCACGGGCCTGCTGCTACTACTGCTATTTCTACTACTACTACTTCCACTACTACTAATACTACTACTGCTACTACTACTGCTACTACTACTACTTTTTTCAAAATAAAAATGCTTCCATCCATATGGAACTGTATAGTGAAAGCAATCAGGATCTGTCTCCCAAAGACACAGTTCATTGGCCCCTCTCTCGCCAACGACTGTGGTCGACGACCCTTTTCTATTCTGTATCATTTTACTTTAATGAAGCCTAATACAAAAGTTTACTTATCCTACTTTCTACTACAGTCTGATCGAAATCGAGGTTTTTGTATATGTGCTGATTTAAGGGGTGGGAACCTGGTACCTCTCAGGCACAGGAGAGCTGATCTTATGAATGAGAATGATGGTCTACATCTCATCCACGCTACAATGCTGCTCTCTTTGGTTGTTGTTTCTTTTCTGCCATCACCTCTGCTAGACGAGCGTAGAATGCATTTGCCCTCGGACCCATCCCGTCTGAACTCGTGAAGATTATCGGAGTGAACCCTGGTCCACATTCTTTATACGCTCCTCGTACATCCTGGTTTTCTCATTTTCATTTCGGGAGTGGGACGCCTCAATAGTTCGGTAATTGTAACAGGGGGCCATTGGATCAAATACTCGTATGTCAAAGAAGGCCAGTTGTCCCCGTGTCCAGAAACCTCTTGCGTTGACGTCCACTCGTGCTTCATCTGTGTTGGAAGTGCGATGCCTGAAGTTCTCCCCTCCCAGGGGGAGTTTGTTGGTTCGGTGGTCACATCCTTGCATACCACCCGATGTATTTGGGCAGTGAGATCCCTTATCTCGTCATGTTTCATGTAGACGAATCCACCCTACTTGCATATCGCATGGTTTGGATTAAACTGTGTACCACAGGGACATCTTTTAGGCAGCTTTTCCTATGACCATCCGTACCTCAGGGCAATAGCATCCATGAATTCTCTTTTGTTTATATTGAATCCCTTTGCCCTGATTGGTAATGCTGTCAGCCAGTTGGACGCCCCATCTTCCTGTGCCACTGCTACATTTCTTTTCATATGATTAGCTGATCTAATAGGGTGCGAAGCTCCTTTTGCCTCACTTCCCTGCCCTTTGAAATGTCTATTCTAATTTCTCTGATTTCATCCACGTTGGTCTCCTTCTGTTGATCTTTTGACACGATGTTGTTTGTCAGGGAGGTGTGATGTGTGTGATGTTCAATGATGGCAAAGTTAACAACAGCAACAACAACAACTACTGCTACTATTGCTACTACTAATAGTACTATAACACGACAAACCAAAGCCATTTCAACCACGATAGTTTGTGATAGATCATTATACAGAATGCTCTTCCAGTAAGCTGGTGAAAATAACTAAATAATTTCTTCGCAAGAAATATCCCCTCACACTTGCATACTCCATACCATCCCAGCGTAATAGATTAATAAATATAAACTCTTACATACAACTGCCCGGGATTGTAGGTTCACCTTCTTTTCTCTCTGTGTGCCTTTTTCAAAAATGGTAACCAATAAGACCGTGCAAATGCAGTATACTCACCAAGTGTGAAGTTCTGTTCAAGTGTTCCTCACCCGCTGCTCCGGAAAGTCTTCCCATCGAAATACAAACGTGCTCTCCGTTGGCCACCAACGTGACCAACGTACCCTGGCTAACAGACACCTGGGATTTGGCCTTGAACAGTTTGTCTTCGAAGTATCACCCGCTAGGACGATGGGGTTAGTAGAAAACACGACTGAAAGTACCGTACGATCATAATACATGGTGTCATTTGCGCTCCCATGACGCATACCTGAAAGTCAAGTTGGCCTCATATACATAATCAGTATGACTGCGCACATTTTTTTTAATTAACAAAAGTTTTACCACACATGTAGGAAGCTCATACACCAGATCCATGTAGCCTAGCCCTCTCGACTAGACAGTAATTTAAACTGCTAATACAATATTAGCACGAACCGTCAACAAAAACAACACGACGCGATCTCCAAACTCTGATTGTCCCATTGAAACAAAAGTTAATATTGATAATAGAAGGGCACGAAGACAAGGGGAAATGAGGTAAGTTTTATATAGAGGACACAAATCTTTACCCACTGGCAAAAAAATCATCTCCAGAGACGGAAGATATGAGCGCAGTTGAAGTAATTAATTTCGAAAAAATCGGCGCTCTGGAGCAAGTCCACACGCTTGGTCGGAAACTACGAGTACAACTGTATTCGCATCCACACACTAGACTTTATTATAAGTTTCTTAGGTTAGTTCAATTTCGGTTAGGTTAAATTGGGTAAAGTTAGGTTAGGTTAAGGTAAGGTAGAACTAACTTCTTTATAAATGACAAGTGAAATGACTTTTAGATATGTAAATATCCTTCCGAAACGAGTACAATATTGCAATGTTACAATCACCTCAAATTAAGATGACAAAAATAATGTAGGTTTGATGCATTTCGACTTTCATGAAACATGAGAACACGATAACATTAAAATGGAGGAAACTGTAAGAGACTATAAGGCCTACACTAGGCAGTTCCATTTTTCTTTACCACTTTTCACTGCTATCTCTAGAGTTATCTAATCTTCTCTTAATTTAAAACAACCAATTGTTTAAGCGCTCACTACATTGTTACTAAGTCTGTTCCATCCGTTAACCATTCTATTGGTAAACCCTTGATAGTAGCCCATAAAAGACGTTAATGACCTTGCATATAATGTTGAAGGACTATTTTTCCATCTACATAAAAGACTGGTTAATTAAAAAAACATTTGTGAACAGAAAAGGAGAGTGAATTAACGAGTGAAGAGCCTCAAGATTCCGTGTTTCGGACGCTTCTGTTACCCACAGTATGTAAACAGTTGTAGAGAAGTAAATGAAATGCATAATTCACTTAAGGTAGGGAAGTCTAGTCTGATATCAAATACAAGAAAATTATCACATGAATTAAGGGAAGAAAAACTTGATTAGCCACGAATATTATTTGTTGTTGTTGTTGTTTTTAGACGGATGACGTAGTAACACAGGTAATTCATCCTTGAATATGGTGAAGAAATACTGACGTTTCGACATATTTCACCACGCCATATGTAAGACAACAGTACAACCAAGATGGCGTCGGTTTCACTTTTTAAACATATGGGAGGGAGGTTAACACAAAACAGGACTGGTGATAAAGTCCTAAAGGGTGGGACAAAGAATGTATTATGTTGGTTTTAGTGTTAGTGTTATCGCTACTGTTGTTGGTGTTAGTGCTTGTGATGGGGTTAATGTTCGTGTTATTGTTATTGTTAGTGCTCGTGTTAGTGCTAGTGTTACTACAAATTTTATTGCTAATGTTAATGTTAGTGCTGGTGTATGTGTTAGTTTTATTTTCAGTTTTAATATTAGTGCTAGTGTTAGTGTCAGTGTGTGTTAGTACAGTATAAGTGTTATTGTTAGTGTTAGTTTTAGTTTAGTGTATGTATTAGTGTTACTGTTAGTATTAGTGTTAATTTTAGTGTATGTGTATGTTAGTGTTACTATTAGTGACCGTTAGTTTTCGTATTAGTGTGTGCGTGTGTGTGTGTGTGTGTGTGTGTTAAGATTTTTTTTGCAAAATTCCAGAATCGTACAGCTACTTAGTGAAAGCCGTCTTACTCCCTCATTTCCATAGCCCCCCAAAAAAGTAGTCACGTTGTGTTACGTAACAGAACAGACCTAACAAAACCTCTCCCGTGTTTTACGAGATGACCACCACAAGAGGGAGAGACGCTCAATGCGCAATCCGAAACTAAGACTCGATTAATAACGGACCTTACGATGTGCCCTCCGCGCTCCCCTCGACAGCTGTGTCCTGTTGACAAACACCAGGGAAGGATGGCGACCTCGACAGGATTCTTCTGTATCTAGCGAAATTATTACGCAATCTACGAAGGTCTGTTTTTTATATTTATATGAAAAAAAGAGAAAAATATCATCCTTCTTGCTATGCTTGATGACGACGACGATGATGGTGGTGATGACGATGATGATGGTGATAATGATGGTGATGACGATGATGATGGTATTGACGATGATGATGATGTTGGTGATGATTATGATAACGATAGTGATGATGGTGAAGACAATGACAAATGTAATGATGACGATAACGATGATGATGATGATGATGATGATGATGATGATGATGATGATGACGATAATGATGATAACGATGATGATGACGATAACGAGGATGACAACAACGATGATGATGAACAAGAAACACCCTAGAAAAGGCTTTGCTGTGGCCAAAACATTTGCCTCATGTCCAGCTACCGTTGGCACCGATTTGCAGCAAGGAATGTGTCATATGTTACGTCAGCGACGCGGAGTGAAAAAAAAAAAAAAAAGATAAAATGAACAAATACATTAATTAATTGACAAACGAATATATATATATATATATATATATATATATATATATATATATATATATATATATGCAAAATAACCACAGGAGAAGGGAAACTTGTAGACAGTAAGTACTTTCGTACATTACATCTGGAGATGGAAAATACGAAAGGACTTACTGTCTACAAGTTGCCCATCTCCTGTGGTCATTTTGCATATATATATATATATATATATATATATATATATATATATATATACAAATATATATATATATATATATATATATATATATATATATATACATATATATATATATATATATATCAACCACAATTCACTTTGATTCTAAGCCATCAACATCGAGAAACTCGAGGAGGCATAAATGCAGAAATTGAAACTTGGTACAACTATGTACTCGAACCTCCGTTGGTACGTGACAAGTGATATATATATACATATATATATATATATATATATATATATATATATATATATATATATAATTATATATATATATATATATTGTATATATATATATATATATTTGTATATATATATATATATTTGTATATATTTGTACATACATATTTATATATATATATATATATATATATATATATATATAATAACAGAAAGATAAAATAAAATTACGCAATACATCTTCACCTGAAGCAATCGTTGTCAGTCGTATCAGCAGTTTGAGATAATTAAATAGGAATGTATTCGGAGATATGAGTTGGGGTGAGGGAGGATGCGAGGGAGGGGACAAAGGTGTCACACTCACCGTTTTCTCTTGCCTGAAGAAAACGTGACGTAACAGAAAACCATATGGCCTCTCTTTCAAAGCGGTGTGGGTTGTTGCTGTGCGTTCTTTGATTGTTGCTATGCATACAAATGGCCTGTTTAATGCTGAAGAAAGCATAGCTTTAGCATTAATCATAAGAGCAAACTTTTTCCAGATTTACATAACCATACGTACACACACACACACACACACACACACACACACACACACACACACACACACACACACCCACACACATATATATATATATATATATATATATACATATATAATATATGTATATATATATACATATGTAATATATGTATATATAATATATATTTATGTATATATATATAATATATATGTATATATATGCTGGGACATTGTGACAAGTTGATGAAGGTAGAAAAAGAAGTCACGGGTCTAGTTCCGAGTTTGTGAGTTTAATTCCTGACCGGTTTCGCTCTATGCTTCTTCAGAAGCATAGACTTTTCGTAGCAATTTTATTTTTACATGAAAGCCTGTACTGTAATCTACTTTTCAACATACTTACGGAATCATCTGACCGTGTTTAAGTTTGCGAGTATTTGAAATGTTTCCTCCGATTGAGAATGCCGCCGACTGTGAAATACGCGCTGTGATTCGTTTCTTACTGCTAAAGGCGTGAAAACGGCTGAAATTCGTTGTCAGATCAGTGAAGTGTAAGAAGAAAACATTATGAGTGATGGGATGGTGCGGAAATGGGTAAGAGATTTTAAAGATGGCCGTACAAATGTACATGATGAGGAACGAAATGGACTACCTTCCACTTCGTTCCTCATCAAGTGAACAGTGACTTAAACCATTGTGCTACGAGCTGGGTTCGAGTCCTTGGCTTCACTACGTATCAGTTTCCGTATATGTTTCCGTCGAACTCCTTGCCAGTCTCGATCGTGATGACACGGAATTAAAGTGAAAAATTAAGTGGTTGAAAAAATATTAATATATATATATATAAAAAATAAAATGAAATATATATATATGTGTGTGTGTGTGCGTGTGTGCGAGTGTGTGTGTGTATTTACCCAGTTGTATTTTACGGGACGAGAGCTATGCTCGTAGTGACCCGCATTCGTATCTCTCCACGTCCAGTTTGTTCTTAAAATCGTGTATAGTTTTGACATTTACTGTTTCTCTGTTCAGTGTGTTCCAGACATCAATCACTCTATGTGGGAAGCTATTTTTTTTTCAGGTCTCTTCTGTAACTGTCTTTCTTTAGTTTCTTTTCGTGCCCTCTTGTTTCTCTTCTGTCCCACTTAAATAGGTCGTCTCTATCGATAACTTCCATCCCTTTCATAATTCTGAAAATGGTCAACAAATCGCCTCTTTGCCTTCTCTGTTCTAGTGTTGACAACTGTAATTTCTCCAATCTTTGTTCATATGTCAGATTTGACAGTGTGAGTGCCATTTTTGTTGCTGCTCTTTGGATTCTTTCTAATTTTCTTATGTTCTTTTTTGTGCTAGGTGCCCACATTGATACAGCATATTCTAATTTCGGTCTTATCAGTGTAACAGTTATTTTTTAACCACCTCCTCATCTATGTAATCGAAGGCCACTTTCATTGATCTTAATAAATTGTAAGTCTCTCCAAATAATTTATTTACATGTTTGTCAGGTGTCAAGTCACTTGAGATGATTACTCCTAGGTCCCTCTCTGAGTTTACTTTTTTGACTTCTTTGTTTCCAATCTTATATTGTCCCGAAACTCTGTTTTTACATTTTCCAAATTCCATTATGCTACATTTTTTGATGTTGAAGTTCATCACATATCTCCGGCTCCATTCCCATATTTTATCCAGGTCATCTTACAGCGATCTACAATCTTCTGTTCTTGCTCTCCTGAGTAATTTGGCATCGTCAGCAAAAAAGTTCATGTAACAATTTACTCCTTCATCCACATCATCTATGTATATGGCAAACATTAAAGGAGCCAAAACAGAGCCTTGTGGGACGCCACTTTTCACATCTTCCCATTTCGAATTTTTGTCTCTAAGTACCACTCTCATTTTTCTCCCAGTTAAGAAATCCTTCACCCATTCCAACAGTTTGCCTTGAATTCCTCCTTTTTCAATTTTACTTTTTAATTTTTTGTGTGGGATTTTGTCAAATGCTTTCTGCAAATCCAAGAAGGCGCAATGCTATGTGTGTGTGTGTGTGTGTGTGTGTGTGTGTGTAATAATTTCTTATCTCAGTGAATTTTAAAACTTGGAATTATATTATATTCAACTGCCTCCGCAGGAAGTTTATTCAATTCATTGGCAACGCAATTGGCAAAATTGTTTCTGTATACTTGTAGGATAAGTCTACGTCCTGATAAATTGAGGCCATTATTTCTCGTCCTATTAGTATTTAAAGGGAATTTTTTTTTCATTTTGGTGTCATCAATTCTCTTTAAAATCCTAAAGGATTGTATTAAGCTAACTAGAGAGAGAGAGAGAGAGAGAGAGAGAGAGAGAGAGAGAGAGAGAGAGAGAGAGAGAGAGAGAGAGAGAGAGAGAGAAAGTTAAAATGTTTAAAGCGACTTCCGTATTTTGTTTCTCATAGTCGGTATGGATTTTGTGGTTCAGATGCACCCTCTCCAGTCTATCATTGTCTTTAATGAGGTTTGTGGATCACACGGAAATGGCATATCCCAAGTGTGGGCTGACCAGTGCACTATGTAATTGGCTGCCGAAAACTGGACTTTTAAAAAAAATCGTCCTACTAATCCCAGTGTCCTATTTGCTTTCTTTGACGTAGAAGTACAATGCTTAATTGTTGTAAGGCCGTTACTTACAATTACACCAAGATCTTTTTCATTCTCCGATTTTATTTTCTAAATTATTCTAAGTCTTATCTAGCATTATTTTTATCTATATGTGTGACATTATATGTAGGCATAATTTTATTGGCCACTTTTGTGACCGTTTCTCTGGTTTTTCTAAATCTCCTTGAATATTCAGTTGAATCGTGTGATCATTTTTTGTTTCGCGCCGCTTAGTATGATCCACGAATTGGTAGACAGTAGATGAAGTCCGCAGTCATTTGGAAATCTCAGCACTATACACCATAATACTTCCGTGTAAAAGAGTGAGGGAAGAAAATTAAAGCATTATGCAGACGGCAAGCTAAAAAAGCGCGTGACAGGAAATGATGGTGTATGATAAGCTACTCTCGAACCAGAGAGAGGGAGGAAAGTGAAAGTGTAGGGGAATTAAATTGCTATTCTTTGCACAGAGAAGGGTATGGGTGAGAGAGTGCAAGTGGAAAGGAAAGCCAAGATGCGGAAATTTCTGAAAGTGGACAATTACGCCGCACGACTTCGGCCGACGGTAGACGAAAATAAGTAACAGCTCCTATAGTCTTAAGGAATGACCCAAACGTAAAGCACAACTGGAACTAGGAGACACGAAAACGAATCCATATAGAGCTAGGTGAAACGACTTGAACAAAATCAGATGAAAAGAGAGATCGAGGATAAGCATAACTAAAAGAATTTAACCACCTCAATAACAGTCAAAACAGCGATCGCAAGGTGGGACAAGATCGAGATTAACATACCTACATGCGAAGAAATTATAAAACTGCTCATATAAACAATATTCGAGACCAAGCCTTGACTAAGTACAAATGATTTGGAGATCTTGCCTGGAGAAAGGGTCGAATAAACTAAATGAGCAAAAAAAAAATAATAATAATAATTATAATAATAAATAAATAAAATAAATAAATAAACAGCGTGCTTTCAAAACTAAGTATAAAGAGTCAATCCCAAGTGAAAAATTTAGAATATAAAGATCATCTCTAGCATTACCTTAGGTCTGTAGGATACAAATAAGTATGTAACCCACTCATGTACACACACGCATACACACATCCACACACACACACACACACACACACCTCTCATGGCGCTGTGGTTAGAGCTCTGGCCTGCCACTACGGAGGTCCGGGTTCGATCCTCGCCCGGTGCTGAAATAATATCAGTATCGCAGCGCTGAGGGGTGTTACTCCAACTCTCGTGGGCGGGGAGTTGGGTGTGTGTGTGTGTGCAAGGTCATAGCATTACCCATAGATCGGACCTACGAGCTCTGAACTCTCTTCCAGGAGGGAAATAGCTGTCGATCACGAGTCCAACACGTGATCCAAAGACTAAGTAAGTGAATAAGTGAATACACATCCTCATAAAAGATACACATTTGCACATAAACACACACAATATCCACACTCATAAGGATAACTCTATGAAAATAATTTCCTGTAATTCCATTTTGGACAGAAATAATTGAATGTGGTCATATAAAACATATATTTGGTAACAATATGAACTTAAGCTTAGGGTTGTATAAACTTAGTAATTTAATCGCCGAGAAGGTGGAGGCGTGGCCATAAACATGAACACGGGCAAACATAAACACAGATACCAAAAGAGTAACGCGTTTTGTTTCGTTGTAAAGAGCGGCGAGTTTTGTTTCATAATTTACATTATGGAATTGAGTATGGACACGCAGTATTTTTTAACTATATTTAAATTTATAACTAACAAGAAGTGATGAATTATAATAACTAATGTTACTTATATGGTTGAGTCTGCCGGTTGAGAATGCAGGTGTTCCCGGCGGTTGAAGAGCAATGTGTCACATATCTTCATAAGAATTACTACATTTTCAAAATTGTAGAACAAGTTCACAATATTATTGAGTGATGAGTTATGACTGGTACCGATTTTGAAAGGTTCTAGGAAATTAACGGATTTGCGCCCTTTCAGTAATGTTTGGCGAATCCCAGCTCACAGGAAGAGACCCCCAGACTCTTGGTGAAGAACTGTCTATGGCAGCAAGTCCGTGGTCTGTTCATCATGTCTGAGAAACTGCTGCCACCTACCTGGTAACTTATTGTTCCTTTCAACCCTGCGTCTGATCCCCATTCCTCCACGGCGTTTTCTGGTTTCAGCTTTCAGGCTGTTGTCAGTGTACTGGTCCCACACTATATCCACCCTATTTGCTCGTTCCAGCATATTTTCATTGAACGGCAAGAAGACTGTTGCTGCATACTCATCAAATGTTTTGCAAGCAACTGGCTTAAGGATACTGATTATCACAACACCATCTAGGATGATCACGTCAGAATCCAGGGTATAAGCGCGGCACTCAACACTGCTAGTGAGGCAACTAAGAAGATCTGACTTCTTGCACGATCATATGAAATAGACAGTCCAAGTTCAAAAAGTTTGTCCATAAGCTATCGCTTGCGCGTTTTGTTATGGATATTTAATTAATCGATTTTTTCCCGAGAAATGTGAATTATAAATATGAAATTCCTTGAATATTTGTGATCTGTTGATTCCATATAACTATGAAAACTTGATTTAAAATCTTTTACCCATTGCTATTTCTCCTACAATTCTGGACAACTGAGAGACATTTCAAGAGTTATTATTAAAATCGTTTCACAAGAAATGACACGGAGCCTTTTCAACCAGATATACTATTTTAACCATCATAAAAAGACACTGAATTAATAATTTTACGTGCAACGTCTACTCTTTCGAAAGCGCACGCCAATTTTCTAATACAGTAGTAGGAATTTAGCCATTTTAATTTAGTAGAATTAATAGTAGGAAGTAGGAATTTTGATTATTCCAAACATCTATTTGGAATACAATATTCCTCATTTTGGTTCTTCATTCAGAAAAAGATTATGCAAAGGGTGATTTGATTTGATTTATGAAACTTTTGGCTTGAAGGCCAAGCGCCGGAGCCGGCAGGCCATTCAGCGTTGATGTAAAGCTTTACAATGTGCACAGCAGTGTTTTGAAAAACACAAAACACCTCTCAGTAATATTACTGCAGTATCTACTGATGGTGTACCAGCAATGGTTATCCGGTACAGAGGATTTGCAAGCCTACCCAAAGAAAAAGTGCCTGATGTAATTACCGTACACTGTGTACTGCACAAACAACATCTGTTAGCCAAGAAACTCAGTGGTAAACTGCATCATGTCCATATAGAGAATAATGACTATATATGAAACAGCCATTTGTAATTTGTGGTTATAGCAATATAGATAAGAATATTGGATATATGGATATATATGTGTGGGGAATCTGCATGCAGAAATGTGTAAGGAGTGACGCTATACAAAATACAAGAAATACTTATGGAATACAGATATGGAACCAGCGCATGGACCTATTGCGCATGAAGTAGAGGTAGTGGTTGCATAAGGTTATATAACATAACAGTGCTCGGGATTGTGTAGATCTAACTACGCATGTAAGTGCTACATAGAACAATTACTATATAGAGAATAATGACTATATATTGAACAATTAATATATCTATATATATATATATATATATATATATATATATATATATATATATATATATATATATATATATATATATATATACACACACACACATTATGTTGATCTACTTAGTGATTTAATGGAGATCTGTTTCAACTTTGGAGTGTGAATCTTTCTCAGTTGGGGAAAAATGGTATCTATTTCTAAAAAAAAAAGTAAACTGACGACTACAGATAGGAGTATCACTATAATATATCTTGAATGTTTTAAGGATTTGAATACAAGTCCATAATAACCAAATTGTAATGCAGGTGTTTATGTCACATATAACTTTATCTTGCATGACTCCTCTCACAATACGTCGGAGGGGTTCATTAATCCTTTTGTTCCGCAGGGTCTCTCCCTTGGCCGAACAAAATGGCCTGCACCGTGACAACCAGAACAAGTGTGTGTCCTCAGCAACAGCGAAAGGATTAATTGAGATAAGTTTAATCCTTTCCATCGGCTGGAGCTTTCCTCGGTTGAGCGAGATGGCTCGGCGGTAAGACAAGATTGGACGAGCCGTCATCTGCAGTGAAAGGGTTTCGTCTGTTCTCCCTCAACCCATTGACCTTCGATGAGTTCAGCGACTGCCAACTCAGAAGACTAAGGCCGGCCACACACGTGCAGTTTAAACTGACAGTTACAACTGTTCAGTTATAACTGTCAGTTGAAACTGCACGTGTGTGGGTATCTCAGTATCACTGAGGTACCCACACACGTGCAGTTTCAACTGACAGTAATAACTGAACAGTTGTAACTGTCAGTTTAAACTGCACGTGTGTGGCCGGCCTAACCTAGAGGGTATGCGACCGCCCTTCTCAACCCGGTTCGAATCCCCGATTGACACATTGGATGTAATAGAAATAGAATACAGTTTATTCATTATTCCCGTTCTAGTCTCAGCCCGATGGAATGCTAAACTCTCGTAGTATTCTGAAGGTTCTTCATGGTATAGAAGATGTAGAATTTATTCCCTGAACTCTTTATACGGTACAGCCAAAAGTGATTTGAATAAAGGCTGTATTAGCAGCGATCTTGCCAGCTACTCTGGAGTTGTTTTTTGCTGTGAGTCGAGAAAGGTCACATGTTTATACAGTATTTGGAGAAGAAAGGACAAATAAGAGATTGAGTGGTGGGAGTAAAACGAAGACTATATGGGAATTGATTTACTCTAACGTTTCGACCATCTTGGTCGAAAGAAGACCAAGTTGGTCGAAACGTTAGAGTAAATCAATTCCTATATAGCCTTCGTTTTACTCCCATCACACAATCTCTCATTATACAGTATATTAATTCTGAAATTCACAGATTGTTTATTTTCTAATTTTCATTAAGATTCTGTTATTCGGGTTTGTTAAACTCAACCAAAAGTATCTCATAGCACGAGTAGTTAATTAATGAACTCGAACTCTTTACTGAGTTATTCATTGTTTTCACACAAATGACTCCACTAACAAGTTCCCCATACATCGACAAAGATTCGAGAAGATTTGCGGTCGTTTCCACATTGGAAAGCAGTGTGGTGTGCCGCACTGATGTGCACAGCTTTCTCAGAGGGAAGAGTGAGTTCATGGTTGTAGGGGAGAGAGGCTTGGGATCTGGGACGTTCTCTTACACACACACACACACACACACACACACACACGTCATATGGTAGCTTTAATTGCTTTTAATGTCCACAGGGGAAGGATGGAACCTCGCGGTTACCAGGAAACGTCTTCACCCACAAGTGATCGCAAAAGCACGCTCGTAAACTGTCGTAGCATTCTGTCTGAACGAAAATCGACGAGATGAATGAGGGTAATGGTTGGGTAAGGTGGCTTGGAAGATGACGAAAGCAAAAGAAGAGTTATACATAAAACAGAGTAATGGTCATAAATAGGGAACCAGAAAAGCGTGAAAGGAAAAGGACAGGGATGTGATAGGTTGGAATAAACAGAGGAGAACCGACGAGAGGCTGGGAGAAAAATATTAGACACCTTATGAACAAGAAAAGGCTCCGGCCTGATATAAACAGAATGCCGATGGTGAAGGAAGGCATGGAGGATGGTGTCGAGAAAAGGAAGATACAGTAACAGTGTAGGAGGAAGTGATGAGAAGGGAAAGATCACTTGAAAACTATCTAACGCAAAGAATATGGAGAAAATGGAATTAGAATGAACGGGTGTGGAGAGGATGAAAACAAGGAAGGAGAAATACGGACTAGGGAATTAGGTAAGTATTGGGGAAATTGAGAAGGGTAAAGGCACGCAGAGAGGATAGACTAATCGGGAAAATGTTACTGATGAGAGAGGAATAATGAGTTGATGTACAGTTGCAAAGAATCTTTGAAGAAACCAGAAAGGAGGAGAGGACTCTGTGGTCGTCTTGAAGTGTCGATGGACAGTGAGAGAAGGTCGCTCACACATTCATGGTTACTGAAGCAGTGGTGAAGATCTAGGTTAAATGAAACAAATGACATAAGTCCTGTTCAATGGAAACAATTTCTACGTAGTTAACACTTTACAGGCCAGGAGCTCCGGTACACTGATAAAAGTCGCCTAGCGTAAGCGATTTTTTTTTTTTTTTTCAAGTGACCACGATTTTTTTTTTCGACAAGGCGCTCATCGACACAATTTTTAACCCCTTCCCGGGCAGAGGTCCCTCCAACTTGAATCAAACCTTCTGGCGCTAGCCACAACAAAACCCTTTAAGTGATCATAATAGGTCCTTTGCGTAGAACGGAGTTCGACAAGCGGTATCAAACGCAGTCACGTTACACACTTTTTGGGTCGAACTGTTTTGGTTTCCGAGTCTCCAGATCTTCAAGAACGACCGGCCTGTCCGGATATAAATCTTTGACTGATCCTATGATAACAACGTGTGTGTGTGTGTGTGTGGTGTATAGTATGGAGGTCATATACTTCATAAGAATCTTGTCCTGTAGGGGCTAACAAACAAGCAGGAACCGTTAAGATTTCTGGCTAGACACACGATGCTAATGCAGCAGATACCAGATAGGAAGCGGCTTGTTGCCACCCTAGGTGATGATGTTCTTTGCAACCCACCAAATGACAGCATCACTGTAGCCCTGAGCCCCTGTACTCAAGAAGAAGCTGACACAAGAATGCTGCTACACAATGCCGAAGCTGTCAGTCAAGGCTACCTGAAGATTGTCATACGGACAGTCGACACAGATGTGGTGGTACTCTCAGTCGCTGCGATGTCTAGGCTACACTTAGATACCTGTCCGCGAAATGGCAGCTTCTTTTGATCCTGAAAGAGCCATCGGTCTGCCTATGTTCTATGCTTACACGGGATGTGACATTGTTTCATCCTTTGCTACGAGAGGGAAGAAGCTGGTATGGCTGACCTGGAAAGAATTTGATGAAGCAACAGCCACTTTTCGTATCCTGGACCATATGCTCCTGGAGAGAGAAGCTATGAACATATTGGAGCGCTTCACCATCTTATTGTATGACCGAACCAATGACATAGACAACATTGAAGAAGTGCACCGGTATCTCTTCACTAAGAGGGGCATGTCAATGGAATGTCTACCACCAACAGAAGCAGCACTAGTGCAGCATGCCAAGAGGGTAGTCTATCAGGGTGATCACATCTGGGGACAAGCCTTCAATGCCACTCCTGCCCTACTATCTCATGGAAAGTGGGGTTGGACAGATCCACCAGAATGGAAACCTGTAGGAGAGAGGCCAAACGCAGAAAAAAAAAAAATATATATATATATATATTTATATGTATATATATACATATATATATATGTATATATATATACACATATATATATATATACATATATATATATATATATTGGATCCCATACTCTGCGTTTGGCCTCTCTCCTACAGTGTTGTTGCAGTCGTTGCTGCTTTTACTCATCTGTTCGTAGAATGGAAACCACTATGGATTACCCTTCCTGAAACCAGCATTTTCTCTCGACAGCTACCATGCTGTGGATGTAAAAAAGACTGCAGAGGTCATTGCAAACGTAACAAGGCAGACTTGAGGTGTACTGCTTTCTGTCAGTGTGGGGGTGATTGCGCTGTCTAACCAGTGACACCTGTGTGTGTTGAATGCATGGTTGAATAAATTACCCTGAGTTAAATCATATATGTGTGTTACTGCATAGGCGGATTTGAGGGGGGTCGTTAGCCTCCCCCCACCAGGAGCTATACTGGCGCCTCTAAGTGGCAAAATAATGGGATAAAGTCTTGATATATCTGATAAATTCAAAGCTTCTATAGCGCTCCCGTTTTGTTTGCCCCCCCATCCCAGGACAGCTATCTAGATCCGCCTATGTGTTACTGAGCAACTCTCTTAGATACATTTCATTACTACAATACACGGTTTATAAATATGAAAGCTTTAAACCACTTGAATCATGTAATGTTGAAGGTAGTGTCCAGATTTATCAATCCTATAATGTTTACTGGTGACCATTTTGAAAAATGGCTGCCATACGCTTCCTGGGTAGGTTTCGAGATATCCCCATATATGAAAATCGTACACATACACACACACACATATACACGTACATATATATATATATATCTATATATATTTATATACATATACCAATGGCTATTTCCCCCCTTACAAGGGAGGTAGCCAGATAAATTAATAAATAAAATAAATAAATAACAAAGGCATAAAATCTACCACCCATTCCATCCCCACATCGCTCCAATTCACCCCCCTCCCTCCCTCTCATCTTGGCTCCTCCTGGATGACAGGTCATCCCATCTTGCCCACTGCCCTGGGTCAGAAGCAGTGTAGCAAGACACAGCATATCTACAGCAAGGCCGCTTCATTTAATCGGCGACCCCTCTCTCTGCCCAGTCATGCAAAAAATAGAAGATTCAGAGAAATCCCTTTGGGCTGCATCAAAGTATGATTCACACATACTCTCTCGCCCCCCTCCCCCACTGTACCACCAATTATGACGTCAAACAACAAAAAATAGGCCGTAACATAGAGAGGATTCGTTGAAAAAAGAGAGGAAATTTTTAAATGTGTTTGAGATGAAGTGTCTGAGAAGTATGGTAGAGGGTTAGAAGGTTGGATAGAGTGAGAAACGAGGAGGAGAGCGGGAGTGGAAAAGGAGATGGCTGATGAAAGATTATTGGAATGCTTTGGGCACATGGAAAGAATGAGTGATGAAAGATTAGTAAAAGAGGTGTGGAAGGCAGAGGTGGATGGAGTGAACTTGAGGGGACGACCGAGGATGAGATGGATGGGGTGAAGGGGGCGTTGAGCAAGAGGGGAATGTCTGTTGTGCAAGGAAGGAAGAAGGCAGGAGATAGGTATGAATGAAGAGTGACTGTGTATAAATGATACAGTTATGCAAAGAAGGAAGAGGCGGAGAATGGGGTGCTTATGTGCGAATGAAATTTTGATGTAGCTCGAAGGGATTTCTCCGTTTTTTCTTGTTCTGCATGAGGGGGGGGGGTCGCCGGTTAAGTAAAGCGGCCTTGCTGTGGATGTACTGTGTCTTGTTACATTGCTTCTGGCCAAGGGCAGTGGGCGGGATACAGGGATGACCCGTCATCATCCATGAGAAGCTAAGATGGGGGGGGGGAGGGTCGTGGATGGGAGTGGAATGGGTGAGAATAGGTATATGCCTTTGACTTGGCTACCTCCCGTATAAAGGGGAAAAACTCTTGGTATATATATATATATATATATATATATATATATATATATATATAATATGGCGTAACATAGGAATCGTAAAAAAGAAAGCTGCTTGTGGAGACATGCAATAGCAGCCGTCACTCATCTTGCCTGAGATAAATATTAAAGGATAAGCACTCAGCATATGTACCACATTGCATAAATGTATGGTAAATCACATCCAGAAACTAAAACTATTATGTATTTATTTGCATCATTAATTGAAGATATCAAGCTGCTTTTTGTCTCTACTTTGCCCCAACACCCATCGTCTGAAAACTTGTCGCCAGCCATCTTCCGTTGATGACGTAAATCAATGAATTGTCGACCATGGTGGATTCGACACAAACGATATATTTCTAGGAGAGCGATAATGAAAAAAACTAATTCGAGTGAAACTGACTGGTCAGAATCGGTTTCTCTCACCTGGGTCGCGAGGGTATGTGCGAGCCCACATACAGGGTACATTAGCGACGGTAGTTACTCCGGTTCAGACCCTGAACATGGTGATGACGACGACTTAAAAAATATAAAATAAAAATAAATAATAATAATAATAATAATAACAATAATGATAATAATGATAATGATTATAAGAAAAAGGACTCGTTTATTGAGCGACGTTTCGTGATTCATATGCCCGACGCCAAGGTTCCTTTCTGAGATGAATCTGCCATTTCATGTCTTGCTTGTTATGGACAACACTCCTGCCCCATCTTCCAAGTCTAGAAGATGACCTCCTTGATAAATCTCAATTCATGAAGATCCAGTTCCTGCCTCCCAACACCACTCCTTTACTCCAGAACCAGCAGGTCATCTCACTGAAGCGTTCTTCGAGCGTCGTTTTGAGGTGACCGAGACTAACCTCACTCTCAGAGAGTTTTGGAATGACCACTTCCACATCATTGCCTGCCTCAAGACGGTCGACAAGGCATGTGAGGGGGTCACCAAGAGAACCTTTATTTTGGCTTGAAGGGAGTTTTGGTTGGATAACGTTGTCGAACGCGACTTTGAGGGGTTTGAGTCAATGCCTGTGAAGCCTGTAGTTGATGAGATTATGTGTTTGTAGAAGAGCATAGACAGGAGCTGACCACCAAAGAGTTTATGGAGTTGCATTATTTTTCACAGCAAGAAGTTGTGGAGGTGATTTTGTCTGGGGCGAAGCATGGGAAACTGTTTCATTGTACATCGAGAGGTATCACCCTAAGGCAGTGGCTATGTGCCCTACAAATTTGTTTAATAATAATGCTGTGTTGCCTTTTTCCCAAATTTTGAAGTGTAGACAAAAATAAATGTGTCTGGACAGATTTTTGGTGAAAAAGGATTCTAAAGAGAGTTGTGCCAATGTTTCTAAAAAGATTTAAAGTTAGTCAGTCAAAACTATTATGGCAGCAAGTGAAGAGGAATAATCTCCTTCACCTCCATAATCCTCCCCCCATCCCGTCTCTGTCTCCCTTGTACCAGGAGCTACCTTATTTTCATAAATTGGAACAGTATTTATATTCTTATTTTATTTTACTAATTATCTATTCATTCCTAGGTTCATTTACTGTATATTACAATATTTTTATTTTATGCATTAAAAAAAATAGGTATTACAAATTATTTTTGGGTATTTTTTCTTAAGCATGGGACATATTATCATATTTTACATTGATTCCTTTGGGAAAAATAGCTTCACTTAATGAGTGTTTTGCATTATGAGTAGAATTTGGGAACAAATTATGCTCATTGTGGTTCCAATGTATTTCTCAATGAAAGCAAAGAGTCAATTTTTTTTTTTTCACGTAGACATTTTAGCTATTGGCTTGCAAAATAATTAAACAGATTTTAAAATTTGTATTTAATGTCCCTATTGCCAAAAGAAAATGGGAAAATATTTCATATTTTGTTTACTCTAATGAAAAAAATTGTCGCCTTTATGTTCACTCCTTCCACACCTCTTTTACTAGTCTTCCTTCACTAAATCTTTCCAGTGTTCAAGCCATCCCAATACTCTTTCATCAACCCTATCTCCCAGCTCCCTTTCCACCCCCGTTCTCCTCCTTATTTCTCACTCTATCCAGCCTAGTAGCCCCTTATCATACTTCTCAGGCACTTCATCTCAAACACATTCAAACTTCTCTCTTCCTCTCTTATTTTCCATGTTTCTGCCCCATATAGTGCTGTCGGCACAACCACTCCTTCATACAATCTCCTCTTACCATCCATTCCCAAATGTCTACTTCTCATTACACTTTTTAATCCCCCTGGTGCTCTCAATCTACATTCTACCTCTACCTCCACTCCTTCCTTTCCTGCCACATTTGCACCCAAATATCTAAAACTATCCACTTCCTCCAATCTCTCTCAATACTCACTTCCAGTCTGCTGCCACTTTCCCCCATTGTACATCTCATCACCTTACTATTAACCACATTTATCTTTAACTTCCTTCTTCCACATACCTTCCCAAACTCTGTCACTACCTCAATCCCTCCTCTGATCATACTACAAGTGTAGTGTCATCAAACAACAACTGGCTTATCTTCCACTTTTCTCCATTTTCTTTAACCATCTCCAATCCTCGATCCATTACACTGGTCAACAAAATTTACTAAAATACCTGTCCTGCAAGCAAAAGGAGGTGAACTTGATTGAATTTTTTCTGCTGATTTCAAATATGTTTTCAGAATTTTTCTATCAGGAATGTTTTCCTGTGATAGCATATTAAATTTTAAACAATTGTAACTAATGAGGCTGATATTTCAATGAAACTTACCTTTAAAATGTAGAAATGTATGATTTTCGAGTGCATTTTGCTTCTGGGAGATCCCTTTTTAGTGTCCAACAGTAATCAGCCAACACTAAAGAGATCCACTTCCCTTGATACCGGGTTTCTATGTTCAGAATGTCTTGGTGAAACCTCTCACCATGCTTGTCACCGACAGCACCAAGATTTGCAGGGAAAAAGTCCAAGTGAGAGTCTAGAAAGTGGATTTTTAGGTTCACATTGCATCCCAAGGCCTTGTAGGATGTCAGTAGCTCTTTTAAGATTTCAGAATAGTTATTTGCTTTATGATTTCCCAAAATCCCTATGATATTTCCCAAAAACTCTACGCAAACTTTCTTAAAGGACAACCAAGCACCTTTTTCAAGATCATTTAGCTCTTCATCAAAATTTTGGTCTCTCATCAGTTTCCTAATCTGTTGTCCAACAAAAATACCTTCTTTGATTTTTGTGTCACTTTAGAAAACTTATTTTTCAAATAAATGAATTATATGAATCCCTTGCCAGTTCTATCCATACCTTTAACAATTTTTTTCATTATCCCTAGCTTAATATGCAAAGGAGGCAGATAAGTTTTCTCTGAATCAACAAGAGGAGGATTGACAACATTTTTCTCTCCTGGGGTCATAGATTGTTTCTGCCACACATTTTTTTTTTCCATAATGATTATTCTTATCCTGACTGTCCCACTCACAGAGTAAGCAACAAAACTTTGTGTAACCCAGGTGCATTCCAAGTCAAAGTGCCACGACCTTTAGGTCACCACAGATATTCCATTTACAGTGCTCGACAAAAGTTCGCGGCGCCTCAGCGAATCTAAACAAAAATGTAATTAATCATTATATTTATTGGATTTTTACTCACCTAATACTTGGTTGGGAGTCCTTTGCGCTTTAACACAGCCTCAAGACGACGTGGAAGTGAAGCAGCTAGGTTGTGGAGGGTTGTAGGCTCAAAATTATCCCAGATTTCCTGAATGGCTGCCTCGAGCTTGGGTGTAGAGCTGACGTCTTTGCCTTGTAACCTCTTCTTTATAATGTGCCACAAATTTTCAATTGGGTTCAAATCAGGGCTATTACCTGGCCAGTCCTTTATAAAGTTCACTTCACAGTCGTTGAGCCAAGTAGTGATGGATTTAGCAGTGTGGCAGGGGGCACCGTCCTGCTGAAAAACTGTGGCACCTGTTTTTTCAAATGATTCAGGTAAATTTTCACACAGAAGCTCCAAGTACACGTTTTGGTTCACTTTTAAGTTCTTGGGTAACACTACTAATGACCCCAAGCCCTTGCCGCTGAAACAGCCCCACACCATTAAAGTATCAGGGAATTTGACAGTACCCTTGACGTACCGAGGGTCAAGCGGGTCACTTCCATGTCGCCAGTACACCTTTGCACCACGGTTACAGGTGACACTGAAGGTGGCCTCGTCAGACCACAAAACGTCAAGCCAGTCGTCCTCAGTCCAGTGAGAGTATTTCTTGGCAAATTCAATCCTTCTGGCTTTCTGCTTCTTGGTGACAATTGGCTTAGCAACAGGCTGGTGACTCACGTACCCAAGCTCATGCACCCTTCGTGACAGTCCTCACAGACACCTCACCAAACACCCCAGGGTTCTGTTCCTTCACTACCCTTGCTGTCTTACGAAGAGATGCCTCTAGAGTTCGTTTTATGATGGTATCTGCCCTTGTAGAAGTCTTTCTAGGGCGTCCTGAGCGTGGTTTGTGAGCAGGCAAAATGTCATCTGGCAAATCTCTTGCACGTGCACACCACTTCCTCACTGTAGACTTTGCACAGCTTAACTGTTCACTTATTTCCTTCGTTTTCTTGCCTGATTCACGTAGAGCAATGATCTGGGCTATTAACTGCTTGCTTCTATAAGCTGCATCGGCCATGGTAAGGTCACAGGATTGGAGCTACCAAAAAAAAATGTACCGCAGACACTCTCTCACAATGACAGCCACGTGGCAACTGAGTGGTGTTGTCTGGCATATCTTCGTAAGACTGGACTGAGGACAACTGGCTTGACGTTTTGTGGTCTGACGAGGCCACCTTCAGTGTCACCTGTAACCGTGGTGCAAAGGTGTACCGGCGACATGGAAGTGACCCGCTTGACCCTCGGTACGTCAAGGGTACTGTCAAATTCCCTGATACTTTAATGGTGTGGGGCTGTTTCAGCGGCAAGGGCTTGGGGTCATTAGTAGTGTTACCCAAGAACTTAAAAGTGAACCAAAACGTGTACTTGGAGCTTCTGTGTGAAAATTTACCTGAATCATTTGAAAAAACAGGTGCCACAGTTTTTCAGCAGGACGGTGCCCCCTGCCACACTGCTAAATCCATCACTACTTGGCTCAACGACTGTGAAGTGAACTTTATAAAGGACTGGCCAGGTAATAGCCCTGATTTGAACCCAATTGAAAATTTGTGGCACATTATAAAGAAGAGGTTACAAGGCAAAGACGTCAGCTCTATACCCAAGCTCGAGGCAGCCATTCAGGAAATCTGGGATAATTTTGAGCCTACAACCCTCCACAACCTAGCTGCTTCACTTCCACGTCGTCTTGAGGCTGTGTTAAAGCGCAAAGGACTCCCAACCAAGTATTAGGTGAGTAAAAATCCAATAAATATAATGATTAATTACATTTTTGTGCATTTTTGTTTAGATTCGCTGAGGCGCCGCGAACTTTTGTCGAGCACTGTATCATCATACTTAACTTTTTGTAATAGAAGCTTCAGACTCTCATATGTTTCCTTTATATTAGCTGAATGGGCCAGAGGAACAGAAGCAAACTTATTTCCATTGTGGAGCCAAACAGCTTTCAGGCTCACTTTGAAGAGTCAGTAAACAAGTGCCACTCATTCCTGTCATATTCGTGGTTAACTTCCTCCATAACAGAATATACATCATTGCAAAACACCACACCATCCTCAAGTGAGAAAAACTGTTCAAAATTATAGTGTTGCTTATGATAAAAACTAACTTTGGATCCTTTCTGGAAAAGATTCTAGCCCTTTAACCTGGAAGTATGAAGTTCAGATTGCTTTTTAGACAAGTTTAAATTCTGCACAAGATCATTCAGATCTCCCCAACTCAATAAATGTGGTTCACTTCAAGAACATATTGGTTGAAAATGCATGTTTTCCATTTCTTTTTCCATAACCTCCTCACTTGACTTATCATCACTTAATTCCATTTGTTTTGGAGGGTCAGGTACAGGAAAGTTTTGACTGAGAGGTACTGGTCTCACAGCAGATGATAAATTATGATATTTTACAATATGCTTGGATGTTGATGTTATCCCTTTTATATTTATAACGCAGAAGTAGCAATCTGAAGTATGATCTTTTGCTTCTCTCCAAACAATAGGGATGGGAAGAGAGATATGGAGTTAACCTTGCCCATGCAGTGAGAAGCCTGACCCAGGTTACATAACACACACGAGGGGCCCAGCTTTTATCTTGGTCCCTTCACTTTGTAGCCAAAATAATGTTCATAACATTTTTTAAACAACGGTGTGAAACACCGTCTTTGTGACTTAAATGTCAATATACCAAAAATAAAGCAAAAATTGTCTAGGTGGTTTATACAGTTTCTTGGCATTGTGAAGGTGAATGGCAGGTACACTACTGTACAATATAACAAACTTATTGCCACACAAATGCGCACTGCACCTCACACCAACACTTCAAACACGGTACTGTTACATGTATAACAATCTCACACAGTGTTGCCAACTGCTTGACTGAAAGTTATCCCATGTAACACACATAATGTGTAGGTGATAGAAAAAATTGGACATTATTTTTGGATTCTGCATGCAAAAATATACAATATACAGCTACTGTTTTCCTTAGGACAAATTCTTTGTTGACCAGTGTTACCCTTGCATTTACCTCTCACTACCCCCATCCATGTATACATTGAACAGCCAAGGCCAAATGTGCTGTAACATATAATGATTTGGGATGTGAATTTTCTTCAGCTGAATAAATTCAGCTAGCAGTAACTAGAATATATACATATACAAAGTGGTGGTACTTCTAAAAATGCTAATACTTGATTCCTTAAAGTATGTAATGTGAAAGTTTACACTTGAAGGCACTTGGCTCTTGCAAAAACTGTCCCCTGTATTCCATGTACTTAGTCAGAGTAAGCTGCAGTCACCAATCACTCTTCAATTAGAAACCAGACTAAAGTAGTGCAAAGGAAGATAAAATACTAATTGGTGATGTTGGTGTTGAAGGGACGACCAAGGATGAGATGGATGGATAAGGTGAAAGGGGCTTTGAGCGTGGGGGGAATGTCTGTTGAGCTGAAAAGGGCAGTGGATAGGGGTGACTGGAGAATGGTTGTGTATGGTGATGTTTTCATGCAGCTTAAAGGGATTTTTCTCTGTCTTCTCTATTTTCTGCATGAAGGCACAAGGAGAGAGGGTTGCCATGTAAATGAAGCAGTCCCGCTGTGGATGTTCTGTGTCTTGCTGCATTACTTGACCTGGGCAGTGAGCAGGAGACAGGGATGACCCTTCATCCATGAGGAGCTAAGATGAAAGGGAACCAATGGGTAGTGGATGGGAGTGGGTGCATGCCTTGATTGGTTACCTCCCTTATATAGGGGAAGAGGCCCTTGGTACATATACAGTTATAGACTGTAGTTTATAAGTGCTTCTATCCTTGTGGACAATCTCACATCCCAGTAGTATGTTACATTATATTTCATGTTTTGGTCTAATTTAATGAGGGTGTTTATAATTTGGTGAAGGGGTTCCTGAAAGAAGTTGTGAAGAGATGCTATAGCTATTGTTGAAGAGTCATTATTCAAAGGGGTAGATGGCAGACTAGGTGGTTGTTGCATGATATTGTGTAAATTGGATATTTTTGTGTTGTGTGCCATATTGCAAGGGAATCTTGACATTGGTAAAGACGAGGGTTGTCATTTCCCGAGAAGAGGTGGCTATGCATAAGGTTGGTATGTCTTTTCTTAGTGTACTAGTGCTGCTTTAAAACATTAGTTATATTGATGTGGTTTGTTGGATGTGTTACTAGCATATTTGCCAAGAGTTTAGTATTCTTCATAGGACTGGGCAGTAGTCCCATGTATCACGAGGAATAACTCTCTGTAGCACTAATTTTACTTAACTGCTCCAGTAAGTAAATATATTTCTATTTCTTTTATATCGGTTCATCACTCAGAAGTATTTTCTTTTCAAGTAATTTAGTGCACATATGAAAACTAAACTAAATGCTTTTCTGATAATTGGTGTTTTAATGCAAAAGAAAATTTGAGTGTTACAAGTACAACTACATTGGTATAAACAATGAAATTAGAAATTGTGATAGTTACAATATATATTTAGCAACTTTCACATAATTCATGCCACTACACTCATTATAATTTGGCGATTCGTTCCGAGGGGCTGCTTTCATCACTGCTAAAATTGGCTTAAGGATAACAAGCACACTTATAGAGTTGTTTGAATTTCTTTCTCCACTTGTGCTCTGTATTCCTCAAAGCCACCTTCCATACAAATGACTTTCTTGTTTCCGCAAACCCAGAGTTCCGTGCACACCATTCGGATCAGTCGTTCATCGTGAGACACCAAAACAACACCACCCTGTGAAGTAAAAACAAATACATAAACCAGACTGAAAAAATCCATAATAGCTTATAGACACAAGTTTAATCATGGATAAAACATTTATGGAAATTAAATAAAAAACTACACCAGAAAAAAAAAGGTTTATGAATACACCCTAGAGAGAATTAGGAAATATTAGTAAGTATTAGGTTGTAGCTGGGAGATCATATTGGATATTGCAAACTTGGGAGTGAAATTGTTTGAGGCAGTATATGAATTCCACTGATAAACTTCTAATTTATAATATAAATCAGAAAATACTCTCAGCCTCAGGGTTTCTTTTAAGGTTCCCCAAGACAGGAGCTGTCCACAAGCCACAATGACTGTGCTAACTTACAACAGTGTTTAAGAACAATAACCACCTTCATCAACTTACATTTCTGTTAGTCCTAATATCACAGCTCTTAACTCCAGAATATTATTACAATTTTTTTCTAATTATCAGTGTTATACACCATTTATCATACATGCCTTTGTTTATTCATATTCTGGCTTGCTACAGAAAGATCCTTATCACCAGAAGAGTCATTCCAACAAACTTTACCTTAAAGCTGTTGATTGCATTGCCGAGAGCTTCTATAGTTTCGATATCCAAATGATTGGTAGGTTCATCAAGAATAAAGAAGTTTGGATTGCCCATACACATAAGAGCAAAGGCCACACGACTCTTTTGTCCTCCTGAGAGACTGGCTATCTGCTGGAGTGCCAAGTCACCACTGACACCAAAAGATCCCAGTTGTCTACGGTATTCTTCTACTGACTTTCCTGGATAGGATGAAAAGGCATTGGTTATATGCTAAGAGAGTTATGATAAAAAGGTATTGGTTAAAAGCTGTGTGTGTGTGTGAGAGAGAGAGAGAGAGAGAGAGAGGAGGGGGAGAGGTTAAAAATATTACATTTGAATTTCTATTTGTACATTTAACCACTCCAGTACAAGTCAAATTCTTGTACGCAGCATTGGCTGCCATATGTATGATGCATCACACTACTTGCATTATGAAATATAAAGTCAATGCTGTATTACTTGTTCTCCTTTACTCTAAGTAGTAATAAATACAAAAAACGTGATAAAGCCAGTTCACAGAATCTGTGGATAACTCATATACAACTACAACACACACACATATATATATATACATACATACATATACCAAGGCTTTTTCCCCCTTACAAGGGAAGTAGCCAAACAGAAAAAGGCATAAAACCATTTCCACCCATTCCATCCCTAAATACACTCCACCACCCTCATATCTTAGCACCTCCTGATATAATCAAGACGCTGGTGCTGGCATCCTCATGTACCAACTTGCACCTCATGATCCCTACCTAGGCATGATTGTACTGCAGTGGTTAACTTCTTATGTCTTGGGTGGCACTTATCATTTTGCTCTGGTTGTCAGTAAACCAAGCATTCTAGACTCGTCTCTCTCCTCTTTACTATATCCAAACTGATAGAAAAATTATTCCTAGAAAGAATTAACGCAAATATACTTTGTCAAATCAAGATAAATTCAAAGTGTGTCTAATGAGCACAATCAATCAATCTGTTGCTGCAATTCTCTCTTGCAA
Organism: Oratosquilla oratoria; assembly: GCF_046742065.1. NCBI lineage: Eukaryota > Metazoa > Arthropoda > Malacostraca > Stomatopoda > Squillidae > Oratosquilla > Oratosquilla oratoria. The sequence goes on from NC_134789.1 coordinate 60,458,500, forward strand.
AAAAGACCCATGGTCCCTAGGAAGACAGCCATGGATACTAATTCAGTCTAAAAGTCACTCAGTGAAGAGGTTTTGTATTTACCTAGTTGCATTATACGGGAAGAGAATTATGCTCGTAGTGACCCGTGTTTGTATCTTTCAGCATCTAGTTTGTTCTTAAATTCTTGAATATTTTTTGCACATACTGTTGCCTCATCCAATTTGTTCTAGATATCTACCACTCTGTGTGGGAAACTATTCTTTTTCTGATCTCTCATGTTTGGGCTCCCTTATATTCAAAGTCTTTGCTCCATACAATGTTGTGGGCACAATTACCACTTCATATAGTTTTCTCTCTGCATCCATCCCCCAGATACCTATTTCTCATGATGCCTGAATATACACAGATGGAACATAACAGAGGCTCAGACAAAAACAGAAGGCCTCCCTTCAGCAATCATCAATGACACTGCTTATCCTAGACATCCATGAATCAAAGAAACAGCCAGCAGTCAAACTGAATGGCCAACTCCTTCCATTACACAAGTCTTAAAATCCTGGGCCTAACTTTTGATACTCTCACATCCTGAAGCCCATACATCATGATTTTATGTGAAAATCAAAATGAAAATCAATCAATCAATCAACTCACTGCTCCTGGTCTCTTCTGTAGAAAACCTGCAGTCTTCAGGTAAATGGCAATGGACTCCGTGTGTGTCCACAAGGTAATCAGGGAAGATATTGTGTTGCTGTATAAGGATTGTTTGTGTGAGGCATTGTACTATTCTGTGTCCTTTGTGTGGTGGTTGCATCTGAGGCAGTTACAATGTGTGGCCAGACCTACTCTGTGCTGGTCATGTTTCAATGGTAGATGGTGTCCTGAATCCAAGGGTACAAGTGTGGTTGTTACATGATGATTTTTTTTTTTTTTTTTTTTGAGTAGTATGCTGCTGGTGTATTTCATTTTTATCTATATTATTTTCTTAAGGAAATTAGTGGGAGAGTTTGAGGTGTGTGAAAGAAGGAAGTTGATGATAAATGTAGGTAAAAGTAAGGAGATGAGATGTACAAGGGGAGAAAGTGGCAGCAGACTGGAAATGAGTATTATGGGAGAGAGACTGGAGGAAGTGGATATTTTTAGATACTTGGGTGTGAATGTGGTGGGAAAGGGAGGATTGGAGGTGGAGGAAGAAAATAGATTGAGAGCAGCAAGTACATGTGTCTCCACTACAATTTTTCTTTTTTTGGAACCACTTCTATTTGGTCATCTCCTACCCTAGCATTAAGATCTCCCAATACCACAATGACATTTCTCCCTAAACCCTCTATGCACTAATCTAATTCTATCCAAAAAGCCTCCCTTTCCTCTACACTCTTCTCACTATCAAGCCCATATGCACTTACAAAAACCCACATCTCCCTTCCCAGTTTCACCTTCATCCACATTAACTTTGACGAAACCTTCTTCCACTCTACCACATGTTTACCTATCTCTTCACTTACTAATATAGCCACCCCTTCTCTCCCTCATCCTCTCTTCACTCCTGACACCCTCCCAAACTCAAACTTGCCCCTCCCTTTCAATTCAATTTCACTCAATGCCAACACATCCATCTTTCTTCTCACCAACCTATTACCTATCTCTTCCCTTTTACTTTCATCTGTACCACATCCACACACAAAAAACCCAAACCTTAGGGTTCTGGTTGGAAAACTCCTCTCAGTCCCTCTTATGCCTTTGCTTTTTTTAGGAATGTCCCTTTTGGGGCTACAGAGAGTAGGATGCCTAGTCCTATCCCAGTCCTGTTTTTGTTGTCTTTTACGATTTAAGTGGGAACACTTGGTGGCAGTATTCTCCTCCCTACCACAGAGTTTGTCAAGAAAAGGAAATGAATATTAAAAGAAGTGGTACAGGGCACTATTAAGATTGGGGGGACAGTCGCAGTATAATAAAGTGTCATCATTTTTCTATGAATAGAGATTTCCTCTATCAAAGACAAAATGATATGTGGCTCTGGTCTGTAGGGGTCCCCCATATGTACCATGAAGTATCAGCTGCATTCTACTGAGCAGCTTTTAACCCCACACTAACATGCAGCCAATACCTCAGACGGGGTATTAATGATATGTAATTAGAATCTTACAAACATATTACAGCCTTCTCCCTATTATAAGGAGCATTGCTGAATTAAAACATACATTATCCCAAACCCATCAAAATCCACTCATCAACCCTCCCATCTTGGCATCTTGTGTATCTCCCACCACACTGCTTGGGTCAAGGGCAATGCAGCAAGACAGTGCCTCCACAGCAGGGGCTGACAGCCAGAATTGATTTGCCCTAACTGCTATGGTCACTCACCCCTAATTCACCCTAAAATTTTAAAGAGCAGACATGAACAAGCTTTCAGGCAATGTTACTCCTTCATCCATACACTGGAATCAGTCACTTATTGCCAAAACTTCCCCTGGCTTGAATTTTTTTTAAAGCTATGACATTTTATTTTCTATGGTTTAATGTCACAGACTCCCTCCTATCGGAAGCCTAGGATGGTGCCCCTCACAGAGGGCTTTGTAGCATGGAACTTGAACCATGCTCTTGGTTCAACTTTGCCGGTGGCAGGATTCAAACTGGCATCCTCTCAACATTTGCTGCAAGTAATGACACCCTAACCAGCTCAGCCAGCTATGATAATACTTTGCATCAAAACTATAGATTGTCACACCCCACTTTTGCTGTACAGAGGAAGCCAACTAGTGCTTACCTGGGTATTTGTGCTGCAGAAGTTCCACTGGACTGAGTCTCATGTCCATTTGATCAACATGGTGTTGTGTGAAATAGCCAATTCTAAGTGATCTGCAAGAAATCCAATACAGAAAGATATGGATCACTGTAATGCAAATAATCATGATGTCTACCTTTCTATTACCCTATAAAAACTTTTCAACTTGCATATTTCAAACAGGTAATTACATACAAGAATAGAGTAGAACTAGGAGTGGAGGAATGGGGATGGTTCAAGGAGGCTGTCATAAGGTGTGCAAAGATGGTGTATGGAACAAGGAGGACGGGAGGAAATAGAAGGAAGGGTAGTGAGTGGTGGGATGAGGAAGCAAAGGAAGTTGTAGAAGAGAAGAAGCGAGCTTTCACAGATTGGTTACAAAATAGGATGAGGGAATCATATGAGAGGTACAAAGAAAAGAGAAGTAAAGCAGAAGATAAAGGATCCAAAGAGGAGAGCAGATGGGGTAAAACTATGACAAATTTTTTAAGGTAATGAAAAAATGTTTTGGAAAGAAACTAAGAGAGGAAGATTAGGCATATGAAGTAGAGAAGAAAAGATAAAAAGTGCAGATGGAGAGATGATACTGGAAGAGGAGGTACCTTCACAAACTCCATTGCCAACTCCCCTAATCCCTCCTCTGACCCTGCCACAAGTGCAGCATTGCCAGCAAACAACTGTCTCATTTCCCATCCCTCTCCACCATCTTCAACCATCTCCAGTCCCCTGCCCACTCCCCTCTCCTCCACCTCCCACACCACCCCATCCATGTACAAATTGAACAGCCATGGCGACACGACACATCCCTGATGCAGTCCCACCCCCACCTCACCACTCCCTTCCTCCACTTCCCATTCTGACACAGGTTCCTACTCTCTCTCTCAAAAAAAAAAAAAAAAAAAAAAAAAAATATATATATATATATATATATATATATATATATATATATGCGTAAGTAACCACTAGGAAAAGTAAACTAACGAAACAGAGCGCTTTCGTATAATTACATCTTCAGTGCAGATACAAAGAAGGAATTATTACCTTCTTTGTATCTGCACTGAAGATGTAATTATACGAAAGCGCTGTGCTTCGTTAGTTTACTTTTCCTAGTGGTTACTTACGCATTTGTGAACACACGCTCCTAGTGTTTTTATTGCATATATGTGTATATATATATATATATATATATATATATATATGTGTATATATATAATATATATATATATATATATCCTGACTCCCCCCAACAGCTCTCCACTTATCCCATACTAGTCCAGGGGCATAATTTACCCTGACTTTGGGAACCACTATTCTAGATCCTTGCCTCAGGTTTACTCCATTTCTACCTTTCAGTTTCTTTGTCATTCTTCATTCACTCTTTTTGTATGATCAAAACACCTCAGCACTCTTTGGTCTGCCCTATCTGTTTTATTACAGCACCTCTCCTCTGCCTCAATTCATTTCCCACTTGTAAACTTGAAAGATGTATAATATTTCTCAAACACTTATCCCCATTACATTCTATCTGTTCCTTTTGACCTCTATTGTGCTGCAAGCCTCTAGTGTATACCATACCTTCATAAATGGTATTAAATTCCATATAGAAATAACAAACTTGAAAATTACCTAAGCCTGACAAAGTTTAGCTATACACTTAAAGAATAACAATGGTTTTAGATCATTATCCCACCTGTGGCAGAAACGGTTGCCTTTGGTTGGGGGATTTTCTCCGAGAAGAATCTTCAGAAGTGTTGTCTTTCCAGTTCCATTTTCTCCTACCTGCAAATTGTTAAATAAATCATATATCAAAAAGCTTATCTTTAATACCTGTTAGTAAAATAATTGCCCTTCTTATTCACTATATTCCCATATAATACATGCAACTAGTTATACCAAATTCTATAGGATTTTGGAAAAGAGCTCTCATTACAAAATTGGGCAACATATCACAGTAAATATGACTTCATGTCACAGTCTTATTGGAATGGTGTTTGTGAAAAACATAATATACTTATGGATATATACAAGCTGTATATAATAAATTTCTAGAATTTTTCCTTCAAAATACCTGGTAAGGCAAAACCTTTTCTAATTTTCTTCTCATCAAGTTTGATAGCTCAGACAAAGCACTTTGATATTCCACAATCACCCTACACTTGTTACTTTTCAAATTTTGCATACCAAACAAATCCTGGCATCCATGGGAGCATTCAGGTTCACATTGTCAAAAATAGTCTTCCCTTCCACATAAAAGAAGGAAACTTCGTCTAACTGCAAAATCGGCGGAGATAACTTCTCAACTTCAGGGAACTTCAAAACAACTTGGGTCTCCTTCTCCACAGGCTTCAGCTCAGGACTGAAAGAGTAAACCAGCACTTTGAACCTACATGACCAGATTTTATTTCAAAATAAATTGACAATCAATTAAATTGTATGTCAAATGTTACATACATATCAAAAGGCCTTTCCCCCCTTACAATGAGGGTGGCAAAGTCAAAGCATACACACACCCCAAGCCCGTCTAAAAATTATTCATTGCCCCTTCCATCTTAGGAACTTCATCCATGGAGGGGTATCTTTGTCCCACAATGCACCACTCAGGTCAAAGGCAAAGTAGTGAGGCATTGCCTACACAACAGGGGCTCACAACTGGATCTAATTTACTCTCACAGCTTCATCATAAAGTGGCCACTCAAAATATTTTTGAAACAGACATGAACATCCCTTTGTGCTATTACTTGTTTATCCATTTACAACCATTCCCTATACATTCTTATGTCTTCCACCCTCTTCCTAGACTTTCCTCTTGCATCCAATGCCTCTTTTACCCCTTCCATTCACTTCATTCTTGGGCTTTCTCTCAAAATATCACTCCATCCACTTGTGGTTTCCACATTCATTTTAGTAATCTTTCTCACTCATTTGTTCCACATGGCAAAACCACCTCAGCACTCCAATCTACCCTATCCATCGGCTCTATCTCCACCCTTGTTCTTTGCCTTATCATCATATTTCTCATTCTATCTGTCCTTATTACATTAACATAGGTTTTCAAATCCATTCATGCTTTCTGCTTCCTTCAAATTCTAAGTCTCTGCTCAATACAAAGCTGTGTACAATCACTGGCTCATATAACTTTCTCTTTGTATTCCTCTCCAGATACCCATTTCTGTTATTTTCATTCCCTCCAGAAACCTATTTGCCAGGGACTGATGACAGATATTTGCATGACGGACACCAGGATTTGAAGATGGGTGGCAGACACTGCCACACTGGTTGACAGGGCTGCCCTCAAAACAGTCCTTAAAATATTGAATACATGTAACCATGATGTCAGTAACCTATTACGGGGTTACAAAACATAATGAAATAAAAGAAATTTGCACTACTTACAGTTTTTCTAACATCTTGATTTTAGATTGTACTAGTGATGCTCTGCTTGCATTGTAACGGAACTTATCGATGAAAGTTTGCACATGAGCTCGGAAGGCCATTTGTGATTCATATTCACGCTGCTGATTCAACATCCGTTCTGATCGCGTGTTGGCAAAAGCGTCATAATTTCCTCTGCAAAAAAGAATATTCAGAACACATTTATTCCAAATCAATATAAATTTGAATCAAACATAAAATACAGTACTACCTCTCATTAACGGACTAAAAGGGGGGTAACGGTGTCTGTTGGTGTGAATAATCCGTTGATTTGGAGTGGTTTTTGGGTGGCATAGTGATTGCACGCACTAAACAACAGCACCAAAAACACTGAAAACACAGCGAAAACACCGCAAACACGGCTAATTAATGTCCGTTAATGAGAGGTCAATCTGTACATACATCCACATACCAAAAGGCCTTTCCCCTCTTACATGGGGAATAGCTGAGTCAGGGCCTACAACCACCCACCCATACAAAAAACCAATTCATTGTCCCTCTCATTAGAAAAATAAAAATTTAGAGTTTTGTAATACATACTTTAACTTTCAATCCAAAGTGATTATGTATTATGTGGACCTTCTGCCTAAAGGCAGGCCAATTACAAATAATTGGTAGCTGATGGATTTCAACATGGGTCTGTATCATAGAATGACTGAAAACTATCTGGCAGTAAAAAAACAACTGAAAATGACGAGAAGAAGGGTAGAGAGAAATGAAGGATGGAGGGAGGGCAGGAAGAAGGAGAGAGGGAAACTGTGAGAGAGAGAGAGAGAGAGAGAGAGAGAGAGAGAGAGAGAGAGGAAGAGAGAGAGAGGAAGAGAGAGGTGAAAGGGATAGGAGAGAGAGAGAGGATAGAAAGAGAGGAAAGAAAGAGAGGTGAGAGAGAGAAAGATAGGAGAGAAAGGAGAAAGAGAGGGGAAACAGAGAGAGAGAGAGAGAGAGAGAGAGAGAGAGAGAGAGAGAGAGAGGGGAGAGAGAGAGAGAGAGGGGAGAGAGGAGAGAGAGAGGAAGATGGGGGGAGAGATGGAGAGAGAGGGGGGGAGTGGGGAGAGAAGAGAGAGAAGAGAGTCCAACAAAGAGGCACAACTGCAATGCATCAATTCTTGATTTACCTGTAGCAGTCTATACTCTGAGCATGAAGATGTAGGACATCTGTGGGTACGATGTTTAGGAAGTGTCGGTCGTGGGACACTACAAGTAGAGTAGAAGCCCACGTGAGCAAATAGTTTTCCAACCAGATGATGGCCTTCATGTCCAACATGTTCGTCGGCTCATCAAGTAAGAGGAGGTCGGGTCTGTTGTCAAATAATGCCATTTGTCAAATCTTCCTGGTACATGTTATCAACATTTCCTATACATATGCTTTTGGTTATATGCTTCATAAAATATATAGAAAATACATATTTCATACTCTATACAGAAGATATATATTTCACTCTATAGTTTATCTATTCTATATCTGTTGTCAAATAATGCCATTTGTCAAATCTTCCTGTTACATGTTATCAACATTTCCTACATGTGCTTTTGTTTATATGCTTCATAAAATATATAGAAAATACATATTTCATACTCTATACAGAAGATATATATTTCACTCCACACTTTATCTATTCTATCCATATAACTGCAGAAATAGAGAAAGGTGTCTTGTGTACACCGATATGTGGCAGAAAGCAGTAATACAGTGGCAGACCTCCCACCCCACCCCCCGCATTTAATAAAACACTTTAGGGAGAATAATTGGAAGGATATTAAACACATCATTGAGGGTAAATCTTTAAGAATGTAAGATTAAGTATTACTTTTGTCCAATATTGTGAAAGAAACTAAATCAAGGGAGAACATACATACATACATATACCAAGGCTTTTTCCCCTTGCAAGGGGGTAGCCAAAAAGAAAACATGAGGGGACGTCCTAGGATGAGGTGGATGGATGGGGTGAAGGGGACTTTGGGAAAGAGGGGAATGTCTGTTGAGGAAGGATGGGAGAGGACAGAAGACAGGGGTGAATGGAGAATGGTTGTATATGGATGATGTTGTGATTGCATGAGGTAGAATGGGCGGGTGGATGGGGGGTGAGGTAGTATGTGTGAGCAAAATTTGACGCAGCCCGAAGGGATTTCTCCCCGTCCTCTCATTTTATGCAATGGGGGGACGGAGAGGGGGGGTCGCCAATTTAATGAAGCGGCCTTGCTGTGGATGTGCTGTGTCTTGCGACACTGCTTCTGACCCAGAGCAGTGGACAAGGTGCAGGGATGACCCGTCATTCAGGAGGTGCTAAGATAAGAGGGAGGGTGGAGGGGTGTGGAGTGTATTCAGGGATGGAATGGGTGGGAATGATTTTATGCCTTTTTCTTTTTGGCTAAGGGAGAACATATACTTGAATATATATTCAAAACCATCCCATTGTATTCATGCTACAGAGTACATCTGTTTAAAAGTATCATCTATATTTACAAAATTCAGGTTAGCCCCCTCCCCCCCAAAAAAAAGGAGGTAGCCAAAAAAAAAGGCAAACACCCATTTCACTCTATCTCTACAACAAGGGCTTTTCCCCCCTTATAAAGGAGGTAGCCGAGTCAAAAGGCAAGCAACACCCACTCCCACCCACTTATATCTGCAAGGGGATAAATGAGTATTTCCATCTGCAGCAAATTCTTTTAAGCATAAAATCTTCTACAATTACATATGAACATGATCAATCAATAAACAGTACTCCAGGTTTCTCTAGCATGAGAACCATGGCACCTAGATAACTGGCAGTGGTCACTGGACTGGCTCATGTCATTCTCAAAAGAAATATTGTATTGCCCGGGAATAGCTACTAGGGGTCAATGATAAAGATGAGATGTTCAATGTTCTCTGTGTGATGGTTGCACCTGGGGCAGTTTGATTCTGTGGCCAGGTCTATTCTGAGTATGCTAGCATTGTTCTTGCTTCTCTTGGGGGTATTTGGTGGAGTAACGAGTTTGGTGGTTTATCTTGAAGAGCTTGTTTTGTGATCTGAGTGTGGATGTGTTTTTATATGGATGTATCATGTGGTACAGGTGATGGAGTATTGTATACAATTGAATAGTATGTTTCTGTGATGTAATGAGATGGGTGAGTAGGGTTCAAGGCTTTTGCATGTAAATGCATTCTCATAGTCTGCATATGATGTCCCATGCAGAAAAACCTTGGTTTCTGTTTGCACATATCCTACTGGAGTGGTTTTGGTATATCCAATTATTACTCTCACTGTTCATCTAACAAAAAGCACACTGGCACACCTAACCTCAGGGCATCTGACAGCATTAAAATCGTTCCAATACAGAAAATGCCTGGCAACATATTCAAACTATCCTAGATGTAACCACCACACAGAAGACACAGAACACCTCATACTACAATGCTCCACACTAACAATCCTCAAACAACAACACAATATCTCTTCCCAAAGTGACTTATGGTCCTGGCCAGAGGCTGTTGACAATTTCCTGTAGGGCACAGATCTACTGCTAGTGAAACCAGGGGCAATGGATTGAATGGTTGATACTTCTACCCCTTTTTACATCTGCATTCATCTTTGCCTTTTCACTTTGTGTTTTGTTTCTCCCCTCTTCTTTTACATCTCATGTACTTCCTTTGTTTTACTTTGCAACCAATCCTCAAATACCCTTCCATGGCTGCCTTCTCCTCTTCGTCTCACTATTTGCTGCCACTCTTTCTGTTCCCTCCCACCTGTGTCATCCTGCATACCATCTCCAAGTACTCAATCACTTCATCTTTAAAACACCCATTCTTCTTCTACTCATTCCATTTTATCCCCCATTACCTCCCATACTTCTCTCAGTTTCTCATTGTATTCCTTCTATTTATCCTTCTCATTCAATTTGTTTACTTTTTCTATCTTCTCCACTTTCTCTCTATTCTCAATTCCCATTCTACCAATCCTCAACACATCTCCCAGGAAAACATGATCATCCAGAACCCTTCCATTCCTCTCTTTGGGTATCAATATATAATCCATTAATGCCTTATCAATCACCCTTCCCTCTGCCATCCCCTCTCCCATGTGTACTTATGGTTGGCTCTCCTCTTAAACACTGTTATCATCAACTTCCTTTCTAAATATATTTCTAACATTATCTCTTCACTATAACTTACTTGGCACCCTATACCATATATATATATATATATATATATATAAATCTCAATACTTACTGTGAAAATAAGGCTCTTGCTAATGCAATTCTCATTCTCCAGCCACCAGAGAACTCCTTTGTTGCTCGTCTCTGCATTTCAGGATCAAATCCAAGACCAGAAAGAATGACACTAGCTCGAGCGGGTGCCTTATCTGCTTCAATAGCTTCCAATTCAGCATAAATTTCTGTAAGTCTCCCGCTCAAACCTGTTTCACTGAAATGGAATAAAAATTATGCTGAATATGAAATCTTTCACTCATAATTTATACACTTCACAATATAGGAGGCACTTGCACATAATGGAAGTAATCGTGAAATCATGTCCTTTATATGAAGACTTCATAATTAACAGCCCTTCAGGCATTGGAATGACTATACTTAGTCTAGACTACTTTATTTAACTTAGGGGATACTTTTGGCAATGAAAGTGGATGGAGTTTATCTTGGAATTTGATTGATTTTATTCAATACATAAACCTACTATTCAGGAACCAGTGAAGGAACCTGTGCAAGCTGGTTCTGCATGAAGGGCATCAGTTATCTCCCTGTCAGTTTACTTCACTTTACACTCGGTGTTACTGGATCCAAAATATCTTTCAATCAACTTCATCTGTATTCCCTCCACCTTTAAACACAAGGACAGCTAATAACAGGCAACTGCTCTTTTCCTTCTACTCCTATCAACTGGAGACATAGGAACAGTCCCAATTTGATACAATGCAGACAACTGTCCAAGGTTTCTTCCTAGATTTAAGAGAGCTCATGAACTATTGCCAGCTGCTGAGGGATTATGGGTTACCAGTCAAAGAAACTCAAGGTAACAAATGACTGATTGAATGACACCTACTAATCAAAGATAAAAAGCAACATTGCACATACTCACCCCTGATTAATCGCTAGCTGGAGAGCTTTTTCCTCATCTATTAGGCCTTTTCGTACAGTATCACACTCGAGAACACTTTCGAGGGCTATTGTTTCATTTCCTAAAACTTCCTGCTCTACGTGCAAAACACTGATGTGTCCTGGGATGCGAAGGTTGCGACTGTTTGAGTAAAGAAAGACAAAGAACTTGAGTGATGATAATATGGTTTAATATCACAAACTTCTCCCAATTGGAAGGCTAGGATGGTGCCCCTCACAGAGGACTTTATAGCATGGAATTTAAAGAACCATGCCCTTGGTTCAACTTCACCGGTGGCAGGGTTCGAACTGCCGTCCCCTTGACCTCCGCTGCAACTAAGCAAAGTATGCATTCAACTTCCTCTACTATCTCAGCACCTCTAGAAAAAGGTTTACTGTGTTCCCCATCATACTGCTTACAGTGGCCGCGAAAAGTTTGGGCGCAAAATTATAGGCGCAACTTTCCCCTAAACTCAAAACATGCGAAAAATACAACTTTCCACCCAAACTTTTCGCTATTTTTCAATGCTAGCGTTTGTACCCGTATTTAGCCGAGACAATACACACTATTTGGCAACTCTGTTTAGGCGCACTCGATGTCACATGGAGTCACTTTCTAAACATCTCTCACGGAGAGTAGTCTTTTTTTTTGCGGTGGTCTCTGTTTTTGTGCCTTGATATCTCCGTAATGGGAAGTGGTAAAGAGCTGGAAAGAGACACAGTTGTTACAATCATAACCCTCTATAAGGAGGGTTATAAGTGTAAAGATATTACTACTCGTGTGGGAATTGGAGTGTGTCAAGTGCAAAAGTGGACCAAGAAATTTTGAGACGAAGGAAGTGACATCATTGCTACTCCAAAGCATCGCTCTGGTCGGCCAAGGAAAATATCAAATCGTACTTCTACGGTTCTAACTGCCTCCTAAAGTTATTAGGAGGCAGTTAGAACCGTAGAAGTACGATTTGATATCTTCCTTGGCCGACCAGAGCGATGCTTTGGAGTAGGAATGATGTCACTTCCTTCGTCTCGAAATTTCTTGGTCCACTTTTGCACTTGACGCACTCCAATTCCCACACGAGTAGCAATATCTTTACACTTATAACCCTCCTTATAGAGGGTTATGATTGTAACAACTGTGTCTCTTTCCAGCTCTTTACCACTTCCCATTACGGAGATATCAAGGCACAAAAACAGAGACCACCGCAAAAAAAAAAGACTACTCTCCGTGAGAGATGTTTAGAAAGTGACTCCATGTGACATCGAGTGCGCCTAAACAGAGTTGCCAAATAGTGTGTATTGTCTCGGCTAAATACGGGTACAAACGCTAGCATTGAAAAATAGCGAAAAGTTTGGGTGGAAAGTTGTATTTTTCGCATGTTTTGAGTTTAGGGGAAAGTTGGGGCGCCTATAATTTTGCGCCCAAACTTTTCGCGGCCACTGTAGAATGAAGGTAATACAAGATGGCACAACTACCACAGCAGGTCCTAACAGGATTACCCCAACCACTATTATATCCCTTTCCTCATCCACTGATAAAGCTGGTGAGAACATCCCTTCAACCATTCACAATCTCCCACCATTCACTACCTTTTGCATTCTCTTCCCCAAGATGCTCTTGTAGGTGACCCAGAGCCTCTGCCTCCAATTTGGCCAACATGTCATTTAAGTAGGATATATTGTGTTGTTGTATGGATAAGATGAGGGCAGGGCAGTGTAGGCTATGGTGTTCAGTGTCTTCTGTGTGGTGAGTATGTCTAAGGGAATTTGAATCTCTGGTCAGACTGATTATATAGTAATTCTTTAGTTAAGACATAAGATGATCTGGAAGGAGGGCTTCAATCAAAACACTAGTAACAGGATCATTAACTGTGCTTGGATGTAATACACATGAGGGTTTATGGGAAAAGATTGACAGCATGTCTGTGACAATATGGCTATGCTAGCACTGAGTGAAACTAAATTGAATGGGAAGGGTGAGTTTGAATTTGGGAGTGTTGTGGGTAGGGTATCAAAAGTGAAGTGAGAAAAAGGGAAGAAATGGTACTGCTGATAATTACACACACATATATATGTATATATATATATATATATAGATACCAATGGCTTTTCCCCCCTTACAAGGGCATCAAATCCACTCCTGCCCATTCCATCCCCACACATTCCACTCCCATTCATCCCCCTTTCTCCCTCTTATCTTGGTTCCTCCTGGATGACAGGTCATCCCTGCATTTAGCCCACTGCCCAGGGTCAGAAGCAAAATATATATATATATATATATATATATATATATATATATATATATTATATATATATATATATATCATATATATATATATATATATATATATATATATATATATATATATATATATATACACACTCACATATATGAATGATAAAATCTATATCAATGTATTTTACTCACCTGGAAATCATTCTAAGAAGCGTAGTCTTTCCTAAACCGTTTCTGCCAACCAGAGCATATCGTCGGCCAAAGGCTAATGTAACAGTTGCATCCTGTATGAGGACTCTAGGAAAAAATAATAAAGAACAAAAATATCTTAACAAACTTAGATGAATAGGCTAGTAATAATGTTACACAAATCTAATAACATTAGTCATTCAATATTTTGAAATGGATTCTTGTTACAAAAATAAAATGTCCCAGTAGTACATAATAACGGCAATTTGTAACAAAGCCAAGATGTGATTAACCAACTTTATAGCAGGAGGGATATATAGAGTAACCTATAACAATCAAATTCCAAGTACAATACTTTCACCATTATTTAATCTCTCCATGAGTGACCTAACTCCAGAACTTGAACAAAATACCAATGTTCTCTCATTTGGAAATGACCTGACAGTAATAACCCAGTACAGTAAATACAAAATAGCAGCATAATTATATAACAGAAAGTGCTGAGTAAATCCCTCCCCTAAAAACAAAAAAACAAAACAAAAAAACTCACATGCTATTGACAAGACAATAGCAACCTACCATAACTTGGGAAGCCATACAAAATCTCCCCAATAAAGATTACCATAACTAGTAGAGAAAATATAAACTTGAGAACATTCATAAATTAGCAAAATACAAACAGGCTAGAATACTCAGAGGAAGGTATAGGAAAAGAGTTACTCCTTTGAAATGACCTGTACCCATCCCTTGATCAATCAGTGAATGAAATAGTAACTACCATCCAGAATGCAAGTGGAAAAACACAAACCCAGATGCTGTAGAAAAAAATCAACACAAACTGCACAAATAAGATAGCCACCATCATAAAGAAAAAAAGAATAGAAAAGACAGAGAGAAAACAAAATACAACAAATAAACTAATAAAAAAGAAACACAACCCAAAAGAACAACTGTAACAAATAAAAACATCACAAACCACATAATCAACAAACATAGAGCACTGAGGAGAACTAACCAACAAAATACAAGGAAAATCAAAGGTCAACCTATACACAAGTATATATGGTATGCATTTACATATGTATTAAAACTTATATCAGAAGCAAATTATTTTTTAATATATGACTTCCAATAACATTTACATTTACCACAGTTACGAGTATATTATGAAGACTAACATCAATAGATAACTTAAATAATATTACTAACCTATCACCAAATGCTACATCAAAGTTCTCTATCCTGATGTCCTTAGTATTACAAGTTCCTTTGGCATCCATGGCTCTTTCCCTCTTGCTCACCACCTGAAGAATATACAAAATATATAAGAATGACATCTGAACACATCTCTGTTTTTGCGCACTAGCTATGGTACTTTTTGATTTCTGAACAATTATGTATGAAACTACAGTACTACCTCGCATTAACGGACTAAAAGGGGGGTAATGGTGTCCGTTGATGTGAATAATCCATTGATTTGGAGTGGTTTTTGGGTGGCATAGTGATTGCACAGCACTAAACAGCACCGAAAACACAGTGAAAATGCCGCAAACACAGCTAATTAACGTCCGTTAATGAGAGGTAGTACTGTATATCTGTCATTTACATAATCTACCTATTTATATACCAAGGGCTTTTCCCTTATAAGGTAGATAGCCAAATCAAAGACATGCATCCACTCCCATCCACCACCTGTTTGAAACAGTTAATCTACCTTCAGTTTCACAAATTGACATCACAAAACATCATAGGTACAGTGATGTGCTTTAAAAAAGATCCATTCTCCTAGAGTTTACTTAACTCATTTTGAGCCTTAACTGGAGCCCTTGCAGAGAGTGTAGCATGCTTCAACCAAGCTAATACAATACAGTAACTGCAACCTTACTGTGCCTATATAAATAAGCACACACCATAACTAATATATTCATCACATCCAGACTATTAATAATTACATCACCATACATGCCTTATCTCATGTCCCCTACTTAGGTTTCAATGCTCCTTACCTGAGAGGCAGTAGCCATATTAAGCGTAATAGGTCGTCCTGGATCCTTCTTCTCCAGGTTTTCTCTCTTTTCAGCCTTAGACTGCAACTTGGCTTCAGCTTTTTCTAGCTTTCTCTGGTCCACCCGCTGCATATAAGGGACACCAACATTTTTGTTAGTTAATACAGATTATACAAGATTACAAAAAAAAATTGTTTTTTGTTTTTTTGACACATGGAAGGAATGAGTGAAGAAAGATTAGTAAAAGAGGTGTGGAAGGCAAAGGTGGAAGGAGAGAACACGAGGGGGCGACCAAGGATGAGATGGATGGATGGGGTAAAATGTGCACTGTTGGGGAAGGGAGAAGACAGAGGATAGAGGTGAGTGGAGAATGGTTGTGTATGGATGATATTGTGAGGCATGGAAGGGAGTGGGTGGGGGAAGGGGGGAGGGAGCATGTTTGAATGCTATTTGATGCAGCCTAAAGGGATTTCTACCTGCCTTCTCTTTTTCTGCATGAGGGGATGGAGAGGGGGGTCGCTGATTAAATGAAGTGGCCTTGCTGTGGATGTGCTGTGTCTTGTTACATTACTTCTGACCCAGGGCAGTGGGTGAGATGCAGGGATGGAATGGGTGGGAGTGGATTTTATGCCTCTGTTTTTTGGCTACCTCCCTTGTAAGGGGGAAAAAGCCATAGGTATATGTATGTATAACTAATAATGAAATGTATGGAAACCATCATGGAGAGAATCTGTGGCTGTTGGAAAGTGTAGCTGCAATATACAATGAATGAATTATGGAATCATTTAATCTTTCAAAACAGGATGGGGTCAGTGGATTGAATGATAGTTCATGGAGAGATAAAAGTTCTGAAACACTTCATGTCTATCCTACTGTGATACTTACAGATACTTCATCTCTCTCCTTGATCCAAACAGACTTTATTTCTTCATCCATTTCGTCCATGTTGGCTGCCATGTCTGACAGTTTAACCGGGGCATCCAGAATCTTGTGCTGCTCTGGCTCCGCACTATCTCCATTGCATATCCTTAGCTTCTGCACTACCTTTTCACACAGATTTCTGGATTATAAGCAAAGGTGATTGTGAAAGAAGTGTCCTAAACCTATAAAACAACATAACAATTAACATAATCATATTTCCACAATCAACCGTGGCCTTAAAAAAAATAATGCACTTTGTTGTGACTGATGGATGACTGTAACTCTTGAATGGGTATAGACCATTTTTACATATCTAAATACTGCAATAAGATAATGCAAAGTGTACATAAGCATAAAAAGAACCCATGTCCGAAGGCTGGTCTTCCTTTACCCTTTAAATATGATCATAATGTAAAATTTCTGTTGAATGATAATGAAAGTACTGTTATCCTACCTGTCTTCACCCACAAAGATTCTGCTGTTATTGATGACAACCAAATAACCTTCTTTCACGATATATAATAATACTAATAGGGTGGTCATCAAATGTAATAGACTTAACAACCATGTAGTGCGTGCTGACACTATTGGTTGTTTTAAGAAAAGGTTAGACATCTTTATGGATGGGGATGACAGGTGGTAATATGCATGGAACTGCCTAGTGTAGGCCTTATGGTCTCTTAGTCTCCTTCATTCTATGTAACCCTTAACCCCTCCCTTTGCAAAGCAGTAGCACACAACAAAACAGCCCTCTTTGTCTAGATCGGGTTAAGTGAGATAGGTTTAATCCCTTATCAATAGGGGTACCGCATAATTGTATATCATAGCATGGTTGCAGTCAGAATAAAAGGACAAATACTCCGAGTCCAGTTTGTTGACAGGATTTGAAGTTGACTGATGGGGAGATGATTGTCTCAAATGTCCAACTTGCAGGACTGTCACAAGCACTTATTCACACTGGTCCAAACAGCTTTGTGTATACAGATGATACTATTCTATTTTCGGAGTGCTTGATAAGGATAGTAAGTTTTGTGTAGTATGTTGGACAATGATGATAACTGTTGCCTCGAGTTTCACTGGCTACATCGCTTAAGAAGCATGAAACCTTTTGGTATATACAATTTCACTGACTGGGAATCTTCACCCTCACATTGTCTTTGGGCCCTCCAATTGATCTCTCTAAGAAGAAACTTTTGAGATATTGCAATGTTGTATCGGAGTGGGCAGTTTTTATGTCAATAGTTTATAGTAGCAGGAAGGGAGACTGAATGTTATGTCCTTCATCAACTGAGAGCATACACCAGGTGGCACATTGCTCCAATCACACACCATTGCCAGACCCCCATGGTCTCTCTCAGAAGGCTCCCATGTAGTTACCTTCCCCACTCCAAACAACTCCTGACAAGTTCAATCAACTTACTAAAGCCACGAGTTCTGTGGCACCCCCTTATTTTCCTCCCTCAAGGGTTGTCTCTATATGAGACAACCATGTGAGTGGGGTCAACATTAGAGAAATGTGCCACATGCCCTTATAGCTTGAGTTGACATTCGCAAATTAACAGGCATGGACTGTCTCACAATACAGTCTGGTTTGATACAAAGTCATTCCAGTGATACCACTTGATTCTCCAAAGACACTTGGAACCAAAGACATCAAGATGCCTATTCAAGTCTGCATTCCGTGTCCATGTTTCAGAGCCATACAGCAAGACAGGGAGAGCAAGTGACTTGAATATCAGATATTAGTTCTCCTGTTTAAATATCAACAATGACATACATTCTGGTTGTGTCCATAACACCATGGGCAATGCCAATTCTTCAAAGTACTTTCTATCATGACCCACCACTTTACTATCATATGTGAAGCTTTCATAGACCTCAATGTCCTTGTCACATGCATGGACAGACTAAACTGTGTCATCCAGTAAGCCTCTAAACACCTGGACCTTGGAGTCCAAGTGGTCTTGCCTCCTTGGGCAGTGGCTCAAGGGCTGCAATCAGGAGGTCCAACAAATTTGTAAGACTGACAGAATCATCAGCAAAGAAAAGGTCAGTGACCTTAGTGTTGCCAATAGATGCTCCACAATGATATTGATTGACAACTCTGTCTAATACCCAGTCCATCCAGGTACTGAAAACTGTTGGGGTGAGGACATTTTCAAGTAACTGGCCTACAGGAAATACCATAAATTTCTCAGGGAATATATATGTATAGTTGTCTAAGGATTGTTAGTGTAGGGCATTGTAGTATTTACCTAGTTGTATTCTACGGAGGGTGGAGGGGTGTGGAGTGTATTCAGGGATGGAATGGGTGGAAATGATTTTATGCCTTTCCCTTTTTGGCTACCTCCCTTGTAAGGGGGGAAAAAGCCTTGGTATATGTATGTATGTATGTATTCTACGGGACGGGAGCTATGCTCGTTGTGACCCGTTTTTGTATCTCTCCACGTCCAGTTTATTCTTGAACTCGTGTATAGTTCTGGCATTCACTGTTTAGTTTGTTCCAGACATTGATCACTCTGTGCGGGAAACTGGTTTTTTTAAGGTCTCTTCTGTAACTGTCCTTCTTTAGCTTCTTGTCGTGTCCTCTTGTTTCTCTCTTGTCCCATTTCAATAGGTCATCTCTATCGAGAACTTCCATCCCTTTGGTAGTATGAGGTGTACTGTGCCCTCTATGTGGTGGTTGTATCTAAGGCAGTTTGAATCCATGGCCAGGTCTATTATGTGCTGGTACTGTCTTAATGCTGGATGGTGCCCTGAGCAAAGGCAGTGTATTTCTCGTCACATATGATTTTTTTCTCTTTTCTTTCTTTCTTCTGTGGGGCTTATGTTTGGAGGTTGGTGTTGTTGTATTGAGTTTGGTGATCATTTTTGAAGGGCTCATCTAGTGATCTGTATTGTAGTATGTAGAAAAGGAGCAATGCTCATTGTGTCCTAGCTCCTACTCTTCAGTTTATCATACTTAGCCTCAAATTCATGTACTGTTCCATATTTGTCTATATTCTTGATTTCCAATTATCATATAAAATTTTAAGTCACATCCTTTACATATTTGGTCTTCTTTAATTCATTCTCATAGGCTTTTTTTTTTTTTTTTAAATATTCTCATGGACTTTTTTGTTTTTATGTGGATGATTTTTGTGGTACATGTGGTAGGTTGTCATAGTTGCCGAAGTAATATGCTGCTGGTGTAGTTTGTTATATTCTGTTGGTGGTGCTTGTAAAATGTAGTGTGAAGAGTGTGTGGTGTTTAAGATTCAAGCATTAAATTGTGTCCTGTCATTTTCATGTGGTATTCTAATATGATGATTTTGGTTTCTGTATGCATGTGTTCAATTGGGGTGGTTTTGGTTAAGAATCCTCTCAGTAATCCCATGGATCCACAGATCCCACAGCAACATAAACTGCAGGAAACCTCTGTTGAAATTCATGTAAGTGTTCCACAAGAACACAAAGTACTGATGTTGCAGATATCACCTGCCTTTCCACCCTTCAACTTACTCACATCCTTTTTGACTTCTGCCCAAGTGGGTGGAGATTTGTCTATTGGTGGATCATCAACTACCATCCAAATACCATCAAAGGGAGGCTTTCCACTCGGAGGGTCACCTATGAACAACTTACTTAATACATACTTGGCAAAGGGGAAACACCCCTCCACGCTTGATAATAGCTCCCCATCAGCTGTAAAGGCTGTGCTCTTCTGGGTCATAGATTAGGAACAGTTTCCTTTGGGCACCCACCAACTGCCTTAGACCTTCCTCTGACTTAGTGAAGCACATTGTCATAAGCTCAATTCCCACTTTCCTCCATCCTCACTAACCACCTCCAATCTACCTAACCTTACTCCCCATCACCCTCTTCACTTCCTCCCAAAACATCCTTTTCTTTTTATAATTCTCTTTCAAACTCCCGATGCCATTTTACATCTGCTGTCTAATCTGCTTCCCTCTTGTTGTACCTCTCATATGCTTCCCCAGTTCTACCTCAATCAATCCTCATACAGTTCTTTTATACCACCTCTTCATTCCACTATTCACTACCCTTCCTTCTGTTCCCTCCCACCCTCATTATCCCACATGCCATTTTTGCACTTTGTCACTTCTTTATTCCTCACCAATTCCCATGTTTCTGTTTCTCCTAGTAATCTTTTTCCTTCTAACTCACTTCATTAATGCTCAGCACCTACCTTCCACCCTATTTTCTTTCTCCTTCACTTTTCCTCCACTCTCAATTTTCCTTCCACCAATAATAATGGCCAACAAGGAAGGCATACATGAAGAAATAGAAACATTCTGGTTAGGAAGATATGCATAAGGGGGTGCAAGACCAATAAAAGTAAAATTTAAGTCACTTAACTCAAAGAATCAATTATTAAAATATTGAAACTTGCAAGAACAAGAGAGAGAGAGAGAGAGAGAGAGAGAGAGAGAGAGAGAGAGAGGAGAGAGAGAGAGAGAGAGAGATTATGAGAGGTTTATCAATGGAAAGTGTTACATCAGAAGAGGTTCCTATATAAACTGTGCATCCACACAAGCATGACCTGGCATGTCTGAGTGAAGGTGGACTATGCTGTGTTGCAAAGAGAATACACCAGTTGTTCTGGGGTTTTCTTTTATGTGTCCTACCAAGGAGCAGTCAACAGTACAATGTGACAGGATGAGGAATAGGAAGAACAGGAGTACACTCTCCCTCTTCCACTCTATTTTACATGAAGGCTATTACAGATACATCCATAAAAGTCTCATTAGAAATACAGTGAGTCCTCCTTATACGGTATTTCTTTTATCCGGTAAATTCACAGTTCTTCGGTTCTATTTACAGTAAGAAAAATTCACAGATACGGTATTTGCTTGTTTTTTGTTTACACCGTACTGTAGCGCCACTACCAAGAATGTCTCGGAAGTATCGAAAAAGCCCTGGGTTCAGTATATGGTAATTTAAATTTGTGGTAAGGTTTTCAGGAAGGCATATGTACCATATAACGAGGACTTACTGTACTAGTCTTGTTCAAAGGTTTAATGTTAAACCACTGGACTACAAATACATTCTTAACTAGGGTGGGTAAATGTGGAAGTTTTGTCCCTTGGAAAATGGATAGTCCTGCCTCTCAAAAAAGCAATGGTACTGCATGAAGTCACCTTATCTTGTCACAATGATCTTTTGTATTTGGGTATATAATAGGTGATCAAAATATGTTGCATATATAATGAGTCAAACATTCTGCGACTAGTTACCTAATGGAATCATCCTTTTCGGCACCAACAGCTTCTGAGAGTATGCTTCCAATGGCGTCGTACACATCCTCGCTTGTGTCAAAATCTTCACTATTATCCAAGACCCCTGAAAGTAATAATAATACAATAAATGCAAGACAGAAAAACCAGCTAGGGGTAGCAGATATGACATGCTTGAGGGTGCAATGAGTTACAAATTGTAAGTAATGACAGTATGTGGATTTGGGAGACAGAGAACAGTTCAACCTAAGGTAGTTTGGTCATGTAGGAATGGATAAAACCAGATTCAGTAGTAATAGGGATAAAAAACAAGCAGATCAAGGAAAGAATGGACGGGGTGAAAGAAACCATACGAGTTTGTGGTCAAGAGGTCTTGTGGATGAAACTATGTGCAGGAGAGAGAGAATGAAGTGGAGAAGAATGTAAAATGGACACAACCTACTCTGAAAAGGATGCATTGGGAATGATTTGATAGTAATGCTGGTGTGGGAAAGAAGAAGAAAAAAAAAAAAAAAAAAAAAATCATGATGTTTAACATTAGTAAAAGGGAAGGCTATTCTTCTCATATGCCTACCCACCTTGTTTTAAAGGAAATAATACACATGCTAGGGAATGAAGTACTGAACTTTGTGGAACACTGCTTGTTACTGCTCTCAAGCTTGACATCTTGTCCTTTACTACTGTCCTCATGTATCTTTCCTTTAAAGTCTTTAATCCATTCTATTAGTTTGTCTCTCGGTCCTCCAACATGCTCCAATTTCCACATCAGTTAACTTTTAGGTACTTTATCAAATGCCTTCTCTAGGTCCAGGTACACACAGTCCACCCAACCCTCTCTCTCTTATAGAGCATCAATCACTCTGAGTAAAAGCTTTAAATGATCAACACACAATGAAAGAAATAAACGTAACACAAAAAGAAATCAGTGATCAAATTAAAACACTTGATGTCAGAAAATCACATGGCCAAGACGGGATTGCAAACTGGATACTGAAGGAATGTATGGAAGAATTAACTGACAAAATACATAATACAATTAAATCCTCACTTAAAGAAGGAAAAGTACCATTGGACTGGAAAAAGGCAAACATTGTACCAATTTATAAGGGAGGTGATAAAGAAGATCCATCTAACTACAGACCGGTCTCACTAACAAGCACAATAGTAAAAATTTGTGAAAGAGTTGTTAAAAACAGATGTGTTAAATACCTGGAAGAAAAATCTATACTGAACCCAAATCAATTTGGATTCAGACAAGGGAGATCATGTACAACAAATCTGATCTGCTTCTACTCAAGATTAGTAGACATAATACAAGAAAGAGATGGATGGGCGGACTGTGCTTTTCTGGACCTGCAAAAGGCATTCGATAAGGTACCTCATAAGAAATTAATAAATAAGTTAGAATCAAAGGGTGGAATCAGAGGAAAATTATTGGAATGGATGGAAGACTTCCTGATTGGGAGGAAAATGAGAGTTGTAATTAGAGAAAAATTCTCCAACTGGGAAGAAGTAAAAAGCGGTGTCCCGCAAGGATCGGTACTGGCCCCGATCATGTTCGCCGTATACATTAATGACATGAATGAAGGCGTGGAGTGCTATATGAATTTTTTTTGCAGATGATGCAAAATTACTTAAAAAGGTAGAAACGGAAGAGGACTGCAACTCACTGCAACAAGACCTGGACACGATATGGAATTGGACTCAAAAGTGGGAAGTGAAATTTAATATAAAGAAATGCAGTATAATGGAATTTGGAAAGAGTAAAAACAGAATATCAAAAGAATACAGAATTGGAGAAGAAAAAATAAAAAAAGCAAACTCTGAAAAAGATCTTGGAGTGATGATTGGAAAGGACATGAAACCTGATAAGCATATAAACAAAATATTCGGAGAAACCTACAACTTATTGAGATCCATCAAAGTGGCATTTACTTATATGGATGAAGAAATGATAAAAATACTAACTACACTAATAAGACCAAAACTTGAGTACGCAGCATCACTTTGGACACCCAGCACCAAAAAGAATATTAAGAAACTAGAAAGATTACAAAGAGCGACAACCAAACTAGCACCGACTCTCGCCGAACTAACATATGAACAAAGACTATCCAAACTGAACCTACCAACACTGGAACAAAGAAGAGAAAGAGGAGATTTGCTGACTATCTACAGAATAATGAAAGGAATGGAAGTTTTAGACAGGAACGACCTGTTAGTGTGGGACAACGGTAAAACGAGAGGACACGAAAAAAAACTGAAAAAAGATATAGAAAAAAATTGAAAAGGAACAGTTTCCCACACAGAGCGATTAATACATGGAACAAATTAGACAACAAAACAGTATGTGCAAACACTACACAAGATTTTAAGATAAAACTTGATGCGGAGAGATACAAAGACGGGTCACCACGAGCATAGCTCCCCTACCGTATATTACAACTAGGTAAATACACATGACCTTCCAGATCTGAAGCCAACTGTCTGAATGTTCATCTTTTCAAGATATTTGATCCATTGATCTTTCACATAATTTCATTATTGTGCTGGTTAGTGATACAGGGCTATAATTTACTGGATTTTCCTTGTTTCCAGCATTGTGAATTGGCACCATGTATGCCCTTTTCCAATCAAGTGGCACAATGTCTTCTTTCAATGAACATGTATGAAGAATGTAGATATTGTCCACTAGTTGTTCCCTACATTCTTTAACCTCTTCACTCTGGGGCACATCGCACGTTTGGCAGCATTAGTTGCCCGACGTGCGATGTTGCGTCATAATAATCGCATTATATAAAATAAAGTCACTGCTCAATCGCTCGTTCTCTTTCACCCATGAATTTTGATAAACATAGAAAATATGATGAAGCCTGTTTAGAGAGAATGAGGGTCACGCAGGTACGACTACAATAAATATAATCAAGACGCCGATGTCGGCATCATCGCGTACCCACTTGCTCCTCATGACGCCTATGTAGGCGTCACCGTATGGAAGTGGTTAAGTATCCAGTTTGAGATCCTGTCAGCTCTTGAAGCTTTTGTCACATCTAATGATCCCAGGAAATTGAGCATGTCCTTTACTTCTACATCTATATCTGCTAAACCCGTTTTTTGTTTTTTTGCTCCCCTCTCCTTCAAACAGTTGCACTCTTTTGTGAAGACAGATAGGAAACCTTTCCTTATTTTTGCCTGAGCTGAGGCCTCTTCAAAGACCTCACCACTATTAACTTGGTGATTTTTTCCTTGTGTCTTAACTTACTATTGATGAACCTATAAAACAGTTTTGGTTCATCTTTGCATTTTTCTACTACACTTCTTTCAAATTTGGTTTCTTCCTCTCTGCAAATTCTGGTATAGTCATTCCTATCTTGTTTGTAAGCTTCTTTTGCTTTATTGCTTCTTTTCTTTCTCTGTTTTCCCAAAGCCATATCCCTGGCCTTTTTCACAATCTCACACTTTTTGTGAAACCAGTCCTATTTTTGTTTATTCCTTTCTCTAGTCTTAGGCACATATGAATTTTATATTTCAAACATAATCTCACAGGATTTTATTATACTTACCAAATACTTTCCAACCAATTACACTATGCCTTTTTTTATTTCATTATCTTCTCCTTTTATGCATGGGGGGACGGAGAGGGAGGGTCACCAATTTAATGAAGCGGCCTTGCTGTGGATGTGCTGTGTCTTGCGACACTGCTTCTGACCCAGGGCGGTGGACAGGGTGCAGGGATGACCCGTCATCCAGGAGGTGCTAAGATAAGAGGGAGGGTGGAGGGGAGTGGAGTGTATTCAGGGATGGAATGGGTGGGAGTGATTTTGTACCTTTTTCTTTTTGGCTACCTCCTTTGTAAGGGGGAAAAAGCCTTGGTATATGTATGTACGTATCATGATTTTAGATCACTTTCACCATTTGGCCAAAATAATTATGCTCTTTAACCTCTTCACTCCGGGCCAAAATATCGTGGGCAGCATTATCTGCCAGACGTACGATGTGTTGTAATAATACTCGCATCATAAAATATAGTCACCGCTTATATCGATCGTTCTCTCTTTCACCCGTGAATTTTGATAACCATAGAAAATGTGAAGACAGTTTAGAGAGTATGTCATTACGCAGGGGCAACTACAATAAATATAATCAAGACGCCGATATGGCAGCCTTGCATATCCACTTGCTCCTCATGCAGCCTACGTATGCGGCACCGTATGGAAGGGGTTAACTTCTTCAAGACTCTCCCCATCAATTATAATCTCTTTACTTTGAACTTTCATGTTGAACATTACTTAGGTTTTACCCTTATTAATTTTTAAACCTACTTTAAGACTTTCCTTGTATATCACTCAAGATATTTTGCAAGTCTTCTGCTCTTTCTGAAATAAGAACAATGTCATCCACAAATCTTAGGTGGTTCAAATTTTCACCATTAATCTTGAAACCTTTCTCTTTGCAACTCAACCTTCTGAAAATCTTTTCCAAGCAAGCTGTAAATAATTTGTGTGAAATTGTAACACCTTGCCGGACTCCTTTCTCAATCTTGATCTTTTTTTTTATCTTTTAGTCAAATTACAGCCGTACCTTTTGCATAATTTTTTTCTAGAACCCTTACAATCTGTTCTTTTGCACCCTATTTGCATAGCAAGTTTAATATTGCTATTTATTCTACCAAGTCAAAGGCCTCATAATCTACAAAAGCTAGAATAAGAGGTATAATGTATTCTGTCATCTTCTCAATTAGTTGGTTCATTGCCTGCAAATGGTCTAGAGTCGAATATCTGTTTCTAAAGCCTGCTTGTTCTCTCAGTTGGTTTCCATCCAAAACTTGACTTAGTTTACTTATAAGGATCTTGGAAAATACTTTATGTACATTTGATATCAAGCTAATCTGTCGGTAGTTACTGAGGTCCTTCTGGTTTCCTTTTATATGAAGCAAAATCACTACAGCATTGCACTAAGATTCAGGAATGCTTTCTTGATGTAAGCTCTGGGTGTACAACTGAGCTAACTCAATATGAGCCTCTTTCCCTGCATCTTTCAAAAGATATACCATCTTCTCCATGTGCTTTTCTTTCATTTCATATTTTTTAGAGCAAACTCTACTTCTTCCTTCATAATTTCTGGTATACTACTAACATCTACAGATGAATTTACTTTGATGAGTAAAGCTCTTGGTAAAAATTTTCTACTCTTTTTACCATTCTGTCTCTGCATTTAATGATCTCTCCATTTCTATCTTTCAAACATATTATCTGCCATCTTCCTAATACATGTCTGCATTTGATCCCTTTAATACTTTTACCTTTCTGAATAATTTCCTCTATTTCATCTGTTTCTCTTTCTTTTCCCTGATCTCTGCCTTTTGTTGATAAGCTTGTTTAGTTCTCCTCTATTTTGTCTCTCCTGCTTTCGATCTGTATAGTCCTTCTTTTAATCATTTGTAGCTTTGGAGTATTTTTTTTCACTAGTACTTTTCATACTTCCTACTTTCACTGCTTAATCCCTAATGATATTCATCTAATTCAAATTCATACCTTTGATGATGTCTTCAATAATTCTTAGAGCTTCGAATTTTTTTTTAATTTCTAACTGAAATTCCTTCTGGTTATCCTTAACCTTTGCAAGGCTTATTTTCTTTTTTAAAACTAGTTTATTTCTCTCAGCTCTGAAATTAAATCTAGCTGTGCAACCTACCATTCTACAGTCACTATGTTGATTCTATGACTGTATCATTGCTAATGCTCTTGCTTTCATTTCCTAATATGAAACCTACTCCGTTCTTTGTTCTTCCATTTGGACTTCTTCAAGTCCATTTTTGACCTACATGCTTTTGGAAGAAAGTGTTCATTATTATCATGTTGTAGTTCTCTGCAAAATGGACTAACATCTCGCCTCTGTCATTTCTTTCACCTACTCCAAACTTCCCAATGCATGACTCGTCTCCCATCTTCTTCCCCAATTTAACATTAAAGTTGCCTATTACCAACTAGTACTTACATTTTTCTTGACCCATTACCTGTCTTAAATCATCATAGGACACAATTTCATTGCCTGAAATTTGTGAAGTTGGTGCATAAACCTGAATTATTTTTAGTGTACTTTTTACACAGCCTAATCACAATCCAAGCTACCCTGTCTGATAAATTACTGAATTTGACTATGTTACCAGCAATCTCTTGATTGATCAAGAATCCTACTTGACCAACTCTTTCTTTTTCTTTACCTCTATAGTAGAACAGGTGGTCACTATCTTGTAACTGTATCAGCTTTACTTCCACACCCAGTTCTTCCATTAAATTCTCCAGCTTGTGGTCTTCTGAGACGGTTCTTACATTTTAAATATAGATCTTTATTTCCTGTCCAAGACTTAGAACTGCTTGGACAGTGCTTACTCACATTCAGTGGCACACTACCCATAAGTACAATTTAAGGCAATGTGGTTGAACCTTTAGGAGACAATGCTCTAACAAGAACGCCCATTTTTCTTTTGGTTGTGCAATTCATTTTTGCTATGAAGGAATTTTGGCAGTAATCTCACTTCTCTTTCAACTGGTTTCTGGTGAGATATTTCTTCAGTGTCAACTTATTCAATATATTCGGTGGAGCCCCATGCATCTATAGGGTGCCCAATGGTCCATGCTGTCATTGTGACAGTATCCCATATATCTATGAGGAATTTCCCTGTTTGCCATCAGGGATGTGCCAGTTAGCAGTGGGTTCTCCGAGTGCACGTGTACGAGTTGCTCTTTGTCTCATCTTTCTAACAAAACCTGTTCAATATGGGTGACCCTGCAGAGGTTTTCTATCTATCAACATAGCTTTTGCAGTCATTAAGATTCTCAAGCCTATCCATCATGTCAAGGTATCAACTCTCGGATGGGTGTGTATGTATGTATATGTGTATTTACCTATTTACCTAGTTGTATTTTACGGGAAGGGGAGCTATGCTCGTGGTGTCCCGTCTTCATATCTCATTTTATCTAAACTACTTTTAAATTCATGTATTGTTTTTGCACACACTACTTTCTCATTTAACTTGTTCCAACTGTCTATTACTGTGAGGAAAGCTGTTCTTTTTCAGATCTCTTCTATAGCTGTCTTTCTTGATTTTCTTTCCGTCTCCCCTTGAATTTCTATCATCCCATTTTATTAGGTCCTCTCTATCAATAATTTCTATGCCTTTCATGATTCTGTAAATAGTTATCAAATCTCCTCTCTCTTTTCTTTGCTCTAGTGTCTGTAGCTCAAGTTTTGCTAGTCTCTCTTCATATGATAGTTTTAAGAGTGTTGGTGCCAATTTTGTAATTGCTCTTTGAATTCTTTCAAGTTTTTTTTTTTTTATAAATTTTTTGTACTTGGTGACCATATCGTTGCTGCATATTCCAATCTTGGTCTTATCAGTGATTAGTATTTTCTTCACCATTTCTTCATCCAGGTATGTAAATGCCACTTTGATTGTTCTTATCAAATTATGTTTCACCAAAAATCTTATTTATTTGTTTCTCATGTGACATCTTATTCATAACAATGACTCCCAGGTCCTTCTCATTTTCAACTTTTTTTTTATTCCTTCTTCTCCCAATTTATATGATCCTGTTATTCTGTTTTTGCTTTTTCCAAATTCCATTATACTATACTTTTTAGTATTGAACTCCATCTCCCACTTCCTACTCCATTGTCAGACTTTATTTAGATCACTCTGTAGTGATTCACAATCTTCTTCTGTATTCATTTTTTAATAGTTTTGCATCATCTGCAAAGAAGCTCATATAACTTTCAATTTCTTCATCCATATCATTAATATATATAGCAAACATTATTGAAGCCAAAACTGTTCACCACTCATTACTTCATCCCAATTTGAGTGTTTGTCTCTTATCACTACTCTCATTTTTCTTTCTTGCAAAAAGTCTTCCATCCATTTAAGCAGTTTGCCCTGTATTCCTCCTTCAGTTTCTAATTTCTTAAGCAACTTCTTATGTGGTACTTCGTCAAAAGCTTTTTTTAGGTCTAGAAATGCACAATCAGCCCATCCATCTCATTCTTGTATTATATCTATTAGCCTTGAATAGAAACATATTAAATTGGTGACGCATGATCGTCCTTGTCTGAATCTAAATATTTTACCCATCTACTTTTGACAATTCTTTCACAAATTTTTGCTATTGTACTTGTTAGAGAGACTGGTCTATAGTTGTTAGGTTCTTCTTTATTTCCCCCTTTATATATAGGTACTATATTTGCTTTTTTCCAATCTTTTGGAACTTTTCCTTCTTTCAAGGAACTGTTTATTATGCTATGTATTTTGTCTGCCAGTTCATTCCTGCATTCTTTCAAAATCCAGTTTGCTATTTCATCTGGTCCATGTGATTTTCTGACATCAAGATTACTCAAGTGTTTCATTATTTCATTCTTTGTTACTTCTATTTCTTTCATAGGGGGACTTTCTCTTTCCATTCAATCTCTTCAGGTTGTCTGTTCTCCCTTGTAAACACTGATTTAAAATGCTTGTTCATAATTTCTGCCATTTCTATTTCCTCTGTGTATTCAACTCCTCCTTGTCTTAATTTCTCCAAATCTTGTTTGTTTTTAAGTTTGTTGTTTACAAATCTGTAAAATAATTTTGGTTGATCTTTGCATTTTTGTATGACATCTTTTTCATATTTTCTCTTTTCCTCTCTGCACACTTGTACATATTCATTTCTATAACAATTACATATTTTCCATTTTTCAGGTCTTTTGTCTTTCTTCAATTTGGTCCAAGCTTTATTTCTTTTGTCTTTTAACTCCCTACAACTTTTGTTGTACCAGCACTTTACATATTCTTTTTCTTGTTTTTGTCTTGGGACATACTTTTCCACTCCTTTTTTATAAATTTTTGTCAAAATATTCCATTTCTCTTCCACTGTTGTTTCTTCTTTGTATATTTCTTCCCAGTTTTCTTTTTGAAAGAATTCTCTTATCTTATCAGTTTGTTTTTTCATACATCATTCTTCCTTTTCTATATTGTTCATTTCTTTTCATGTATTTTTCCTCATTCAGTTCCAGTTCAATCAATATGTGGTCACTTTTACTTATTGGTGTTTTATATTCAATCTTTTCCACTATTCTAGGTTCAGATGTGATTATTAGGTCTAGTCTCGATGGTTCTTCAGTACTATACCTAGTGTTCTCCTGTATCCACTGTGTCATTGCACGGTCAATAATCATCTCGAGTAGAACATTTCCCCATGAGCCATCTCCACCCTTTACTGTCATCTCTTCCCAGCAGACTTCTTTGCAATTAAAGTTGCCCATCACAACTATTCTTCCTCCATCTTCCATTATCTTATTTAATGTTATCCTTGTGTCTTCTAACATACTTTTATGTTCACTCTCTTCCCACGAGGCTGTTTTTGGAGGCACATAATTTATCATAAACTTTCTGCTCTTCTTATCTCTGTCTTCCACTTCGATCATAATCATCTCTACTGTATTCTTTCCATATGTGACACACCTCACGTTTATATCCTTCTTAGTCAGGAACATAACTCCACTCCCTTGTTTTGTCTGTTTCTAATCCAATAATTATATGCATCATGTCCTACACTGTTCGGTGGTAGTGGACCTTTTAATTTCGTTTCTACAATTCCCATTATGTCCAGTTCTTTTTCCTTCAGATAATCATTCAGCTCATTCAATCCTGTTATTAATCCACCTATATTTGTGCAAGACACTTTTAGTTTTCTGCCACTTCCATTGTATTCTGTTTCCCTTTTGTTTTTCTCTAGTATGTCGTATTTCCATACTTTCATGTTCACTACTCTCCAATAGAATTTCTCTTTTTCCGACTCTGTTCTGTTCTCGTTTTTTTCCCTTAGCTTCATGTCTTTTCATTTTTTCCTCCTCTCTTTCCTCTTTTTATCCATACCTTTTTATATTGTTCACTTGCTGCTAGTTTCCCTGTTTTTGCTCAAATATTCTCTGCCATCATTTGTGACCTGAATTTAATCTTAATTGGTCTGGTCTTATCTGTACTATACTTTCAGTCTATACATCTCTTCAATTTGTTTCATGATTTCAGGTTCATCTTCCTGAACTAATTCTAGTAAACTGCTTACTTTTTCTTTTTCCTCATTGATTCTTGTGGTTCTATTTAGGTTATATTTCTCTTCCATTCCTAATATAATTATACATTTCTTTATATCTGCTAAGTCTCTTACTATATTCTCCTTCTGTCTCATCACTTTAATAACTGAGTCTTCAGTTTGTTCTTTCATTTGCTGTTTTATTATGTCAGTAAATGCAACTTTACTATTTGGATTTTTTTCCAACCCTGTGCTTCTTTTGCTATGGCCTCTTTATTGTCTTTATTATTCCTTTTTAATTTCTCATTCCCTTCTTTTAACTGTCTTTTTAGTTCTTCTATTTCTTTAGTTAAGTTTTTGTTCACCTTCTCTAGTTCTTCCAATTTTTCAACTCTCTGCGCAATCTTTGCTATGTTACCGAACCTATTCTCCCAATGTTCGGTCATTTTTTCAAGTTTTTCCTCTAGTCTTGCTAATCGGGGGAGCTTGGTATCTGCTCCCCCTCATTAAATCCCTGGAAATTATTATCCTCACCTTCCATTGTGCTGTTCTTATCTATATTTCTAATCTTTACATTTTTGTTAATCCCTTCACCAAAATCATCGGTCCTTCTCTTGTTTACAAGACGCCTGGCCTCCTGGACCAAGTCCTCCCCTTCCTCATTTCCTTCCATTTCCCTCAGTAATCCCTCCCCTTCTCCTTTTTCCTCACTTTCCCACTACACCACGAGCTTTCCCTTTCCCTGTAAATACAACAAGGTACTTCCTTTGTGTTGAGATCCACGAAAATTTCACTTTTTCTACAGAACTCCAATCTTCGCCGTCCATCCGACGAAAATGTGTGTGTGTGCGTGTGTGTGTATATATATATAGAGCTAGGAGTGGAGGAGGAATGGGGATGGTTCAAGGAGGGAGTCACAAAGTGTGCAAAGATGGTGTGTGGAACAAGAAGGACAGGAGGAAATAGAAGGAAGGGTAGTGAATGGTGGGATGACAAAACAAAGAAGGTTGTAGAAGAGAAGAAGTGAGCTTTCACAGATTGGTTACAAAATAGGACGAGGGAGTCATATGAGAGTTACAAAGAAAAGAAAATTAAAGCACAAGGTAAAGGAGGCAAAGAGGAGAACAGATGTGAAATGGGGTAAGAGTATGACAAAATTTTGAAAGTAATAAAAAGATGTTTTGGAAAGAAATTAAGAGAGGAAGAGGAGGCGAATCAAGTAGAGAAGAAAAGGTAAAAGGTGCAGATGGAGGGATGATAATGGAAGAGAAGGCAGTAAGGGGAAGATGGGCAGAATATTTTAGGGAGTTGCTAAATGTGAAGGATGATAAGGAGGAAAAGATAGTTGCAGTGGGAAATGCTAAGAAAATGAGAGTGATGAGTGAGGAAAATGGAGGAGAAATAAGGAAGGATGAAGTGAAGGCAGTTGTTAACCCCTTTGATAAGATGACGCCTACGTAGGCGTCATGAGGAGCAAGTGGGTACGCGAGGATGCCGATGTCGGCGTCTTGATTATATTTATTGTAGTTGTACCTGCGTGACCCCCATACTCTGTAAACTGGCTTCATCATATTTTCTATGGTTATCAAAATTCACGGGTGAAAGAGAGAACGAGCAATACAGCAGTGACTTTATTTTTTATAATGCGAGTATTATGACGCAACATCGCATGTCTGGCAGCTAATGCTGCCCGCGAGATTTTGGCCCGGAGTGAAGGGGTTAAGATGATGAATGTAGGTAAGGCACCTGGTCTGGATGGATGCCATGCAGAATGTCTAAAAAAAAAGGAGGCACAGTGATGGTGGACTGGCTGGTGAGGTTATTCAATGTTTGCTGGAGAGAGGGTAGAGTGACGGAGGACTGGAGGAGTGCCAGTATAGTTCCACTTTACAAGGGAAAAGGGGACAAGTGTGAGTGTAGTAGTTTCAGAGGGATTAGCTTGGGAAGGCTTATGGGAGGATCTTGATTGAGAGGATTAGGAGAGGAACAGAGGGAGTAATTGGTGAGGAACAGTGTGGATTTAGGATGGGTAGAGGTTGTGTAGATCAGATTTTCGTGGTAAGACAGATATGTGAGAAAGCTATAGGAAAGGGGAAGGATGTTTTTTGTGCTTTTATGGATCTGGAAAAGGCTTACGACAGGGTAGACAGAATGGCACTATGGGAGGTTTTGCGGATATACGAGATAGGAGGAAAGCTTCTAGATAGGAGCTGTCAAGAGTTTTTACAAGAGTAGTGTAGCATGTGTCAGGATTAGAAATGGAGAGAGTGAGTGGTTCGAGGTAAAGGTGGGACTTCGTCAGGGATGCGTTATGTCGCCCTGGCTGTTCAACTTGTACATGGATGGGGTGGTGTGAGAGGTAAATGGGTGGTGAGTCAGGGATTTGAGATGGTTAACCCCTTCCATACGGTGCCGCACACGTAGGCGTCATGGGGAGCGAGTGTATTCGCGAGGCTGCCATATCGGCGTCTTGATTATATTTATTGTAGTCGCCCCTCCATAATGACATTCTTTCTAATTCTTTTGTAATCGCATTTTCTATGGTTATCAAAATTCACGGGTGAAGAGAGAACGATCGATATAAGCGGTGACTATATTTTATGATGCGAGTATTATTACGACACGTCGTACGGCTGGCATTGGCTGCTGCCACCGAGATGTAAGTCCATGACGCCTACGTGTGCGGCACCGTATGGAAGGGGTTAAAGAAAATGGAGAAAAGTGGGAGGTGAGCCAGCTGTTGTTTGCGGACGACACTGCACTTGTGGCAGGATTGGAGGTGGGATTGAGGAAGTTGGTGACAGAGTTTGGGAGAGTGTGTGATAGAAGAAAGCTAAAGATAAATGTGGGTAAAAGGTGATGAGATGTACAAGGGGTGAAAGTGGCAGCAGACTGGAAGTGAGCATAAAGGGAGAGCGACTGGAGGAAGTGGATAGTTTTCGATACTTGGGTGCAAATGTGGCAGGAAAAGGTGGAGTGAAGGTGGAGGTAGAATGTAGATTGAGAGAAGCAAGTAAATGCCTTGGTGGATTAAAAAGTGTAATGAGGAATAGACATTTGGGAATGGAGGCTAAGAGGAGACTGTATGAAGGAGTGATTGTGCCAACAGCACTGTATGGAGCAGAAACATGGAACATAAGAGAGGAAGAGAGAAGGAGTTTGAATGTGTTTGAGAAGTATGATGGGGGTTACTAGGTCTAGAGTGAGAAATGAGGAGGTGAGGAGGAGAACAGAGTTGGAAAGGGAGCTGGGAGATATGGTTGATGAAAGAGTATTAGGATGGTTTGGACACATGGAAAGAATGAGTGAAGAAAGACTAGTAAAAGAGGTGTGGAAGGCAGATGTGGAGGGAGTGAACATGAGGGGACGTCCTAGGATGAGATGGATGGATGGGGTGAAGGGGGGTTTGGGGAAGAGGGGAATGTCTGTTGAGGAAGGACAGGAAAGGAGAGAAGACAGGGGTGAATGGAGAATGGTTGTATATGGATGATGTTGTGATGCATGAGGTGGAATGGGTGGGGGGGTGGGGGGTGAGGTAGTATGTGTGAGCAAAATTTGATACAGTCCGAAGAGATTTCTCCCTGTCTTCTCCTTTTATGCATGGGGGGATGGAGAGGGGGGATCGCCGATTTAATGAAGTGGCCTTGCTGTGGATGTGCTGTGTCTTGCGGCACTGCTTCTGACCCAGGGCAGTGGACAAGGTGCAGGGATGACCCGTCGTCCAGGAGGTGCTAAAATGAGAGGGAGGGTGGAGGGGTGTGGAGTGTATTTAGGGATGGAATGGGTGGGAATGATTTTATGCCTTTTTCTTTTTGGCTACCTCCCTTGTAAAGGGGAAAAGCCTTGGTATACGTATGTATGTATATAATATATATATATATATATATAATATACTAATATATATATATATATATAATATACTAATATATATATATATATATAATATATATTTGTACATACACATACATATTGTGATTAACATTATGGTGAAGTGGCCCTCTTTGAATCCATGTTGATTCTGGAGGTGGGTAGATTTGCTCTTTCTTTATGTTACTAATCTTTCCATCAGCTTGCATATAGAGGATAGTAGTGAAATTGGTCTGTAGGATGCAATGTTTTCAGGTGGTTTGTTTGGTTTTAATATAGGTAATATTAGGGGTGTGATGAATCCATTTTTTTGACAATGTCAATTCCTTTTAACCATTAAATGCTGATGCCGATACAGATGCCAATTCTATTTTATATAATTACAGTATATCATTTTAATATAAAGTATCTTAATTATGATTTTTACTTTTTATAATCTATGTAGATTTATACATGCCAGATTGGGCTACTTTTTGACTATCTTATTTTGTATTTACTTTTTATTAAGTACTTGTTTCCATCAAAAATTCTAGTTTACAAATATTTTTAAATAGCATGACTAAGCATAATTAATTAGTGGGTTTTTTCTATAAGCCTGTACATAATCACTAAAACAATACATAAATGCACAAAACAAAAAATCTAAATAATACTTTTCATTATGTTGTTAATATACACTTTAAAAACACCAATAAAATACATGTGATACTATTTATAAAGATGCCAGATGTTTTTCATTTAGCATTTTTAAGCTTCTAAAGTCTACTTACAAAAATTGTATTTTTGAATAATAGAGAACTATTAAGCCAAAATGCATAAAGATGTATTGTTATATATTTACTTATCAAAATATATAAAACAATCTTTATAAATGATTTGTTTGGCTATAAATTGCTGCAGAGTAAGTAGGAGTAAATCCGCCCGCCCATTTCCCCCCAATTATAAGGGAGTAGAATCAAACGAGTCCATGGATGCCTGGATAATTTACTCCCAAATTATTCTCACTTAATTTCTGTTGTATAAACTTTGTTGTAAAAAAAAAAAAAAAAAAAAAAAAAAAAAAAAAATATATATATATATTTATATATATTTATATATATATATTTATATATATTTATATATACACATTATTATTATTATTTTTTTTTATATAAAATATACAAAAATAAAATGAAAATTTAATACAATTTGCTCTAACATTTACTCTGGCTTGTGTTATTTTAAAAGCATCGGCATCTGCAAAATATTGCTGATGCTGAATCCTATTAAAAAATACTTCTCACAGATACCAATTCATACATACATATACCAAGGCGTTTTCCCCCTTTCAAGGGAGGTAGCCAAAAAGGGAAAGGCATAAAAACACTCCCACCCATTTCATCCCTAAATACACTCCACACCCCTCCCACCCTCCCTCTGGGGTATTGGCTGCTTGTTATTGTGGCAAAGTAGCATGCAGTCGATACCTTAGGGTCTATATGGGGCGCCCCTACGGACCAGAGCCACACATCATTTTGTCTATGATAGAAGAAAACTCTGTTCATAGAGAAATTATGACACTTTTATACTACGACTGTCCCTCCGTTATGCTGTCCCCCAACCCCTTGTTGCTGTTCTGTACCATTTCTCTGAGTATTCTCTTTCTGTGATGGGGGATTTCCCTGTGGTGGGGGAAAAGAATACTGCCACCAAGTATCCCACTTGGATTGTAAGAGGCGAGAAGAAAGGGACGGGGAGTGGGACTAGGCATCCTTCTCCCTGTAGCCCCACGGGGCATATATCCTAAAAACAAAAGTGAAGATACCAATTCACAAAAAAAAAAAAAAAAAAAAAAGTGCTAATTCTTGCCAATGCCAATTAATCAGTACAACCCTAGGGACTATGTTGGTTCTGGGCCCTCTACAACCAAATCATATTAGCATGTTTGCAATGAGGATACCATACAGCAAGATAGTACCACACAGAAACCTTAGCTACAGAATCCAACTGCCCTAGATGCAATCATCACACAAAGTATACTGAGCACATCCTACACTATCTCTAGATAACATTTTTTTTCTGAGACCTATGGGACTATCTGGTGGCTGTCACAAGTTACCTAGGAGATCTGGGTACTGTGCAAGATACCTCGGGCAATGAATTGATTAACTGTGGGCTATTCCCCAGGTTATTGGAATTCTATTGCACAACTAGGAGTGGTTGAAAATATCATGTAAGGCTTTCACTTAATTCTGATGGGGTGTTTTAATTGGATATCTGATAACTGCCTTCAGCATTTGAGCTTTTCGATTTCTCTATTCCCCCTTTTATATCTGTATTGGAAAAGGGTGAAATGGCATCCGTGCCTAGTCTGAATTTTCACATTTCTATGGTTATCTTAATTTCTGGAATAGCAATGTTTGTTAGTGATACTGCATTGCTGTTTTGATATTATCTTTCTTTGGATTGCTCAAACTATTTCATGGGTGGAATGACTGGATTAAATTTTTGAGCCTTTGATGGTTTTTCTAGTTCTCCGTATCTTTTAGCTTCTTCACTGACCACATCATCATCTCCTTCCGGTGGCTCAGGAGCAGATAATTTGGGTCATAGGAAGAACTGTCACTCCAGTACGCCCACATGAAGATTCGTCACCCCATGCAATCCCCCCTGAAGAATTGTCACCCCAGTATGCCGAATATCAACAGTGGAATAAAGATTAGGTTAGGTTGAATGAGGCTTATGCTATTGTCATGAATTTATACAATTGAAGAATTGTAAACCCAGGATGGCCCACATGAAGAATTGTCACCCTAGGATAGCCCACATGAAGAAGTGTCACCCTAGGATAGCCTACATGAAGAAATGTCAGTCTGGGATGATGATTCTTCATTTGATTTGATCATTTTTTTGAAAGCCCGCAAACTGAATGGTGTAATATTGAAAATTTACTCTCCAAAACAAAATGTTGCTCCCCTACCTTTGCAAGGAGGCACATTTAAGGAATCTACTACTGCAATTGAAAAGATGCTTCCATGCAATTGAAAAATACAAATTCAATTAAATTTAAAGGGACAAGTTGACCAAACAAAAACTAGGATGGGCTGTCCCATCTGGGATAGGGGCAGGGTAGATTTATGGGATTGTCAACTTAACTGTTGGTATATATTTTTGCTGACAGATCACTAATACTTCTATCATTATGAATAATATATAGCACTTGCAGTGTTAATTTGATGATGTCCCCAAACTCCAAGATCATGTCTTGCCCTGTTGGGCAGTCACTCTGGCTAGATATTATGAGATAATTATTTACCCTACCTCTGAAACCGATATTCAGTAATGTCTTCGAGGTAAAATGAACATTCTTAGTTTCAATGGTTCCTGGAAAAATTTAGGTCAGCAAGATCACGAAGACAACTTTATACTTTTGATGGGAAATACATAGTTTGTGGTGTAACCCTGTTAATCTTTTTTGTAATTTTCAGAATGTGCCCTTTTCCGATTGAAGGACAGATACACACGTTTTTATCTTAGGAAGTTAACCGAATTAGGTAATCCAGATTGCACTTGCATGCTTCAACTAAAAAAAATGCCGACACCCATCACATTTCTGGTATTACTCAATATACATTATTCCAACACTTGAAAATATTCATACATCCCATGTGATATTCTAGTGTATATATCTACCTTCGACATATTGAAAAATCTCTTCGTCTATTCCAGGAAAAGTCTCTCTCACTAACTCCCCGCACGATGTCATGTTTACAACTCGACATGAGATCTTGGGTGTATTAACTTTAGGGAAAATAAAAGTGCTAGATCAAAGACAACTCCACGAAAACATCTGTATTTCATATATTCAAAACATAAACATTATTTTATTAGTTGATGGTTTATGATTTTAGATATGAAGCTTACTGTGATAGCAACTGTTTTATATTTGTTGACTTTTACTATTTGTCAAACAATTTTTTACGATTGGCACAATTTTTATTAATTGAAATAGTTAGACACTTGAAATAACATAATATTTATAAATTGTGTAGGTGAATTATATTGAAAAAATACATGTCAATTTTTATCTTTACATTATAAATATATATAAATGACAACTCCGAAAACTGTTCGATTCGCTTTATATGACTTCAATCAAATATAAAGTTAACCTCATATCTACTACCACTACTAAGAATTTTACCACTAAGCTATGAATTTTTCAGGATGAGACGCATACTGATAAGTTCTGCGCAACAGTAAGAAGAAAAGGGCTATCTAATGTGTCAGTTACAGTTTAATAACCAATCCACTCTATCAAATACTATTCGTTACGTCGGAACACTGTTTTGTGTAGGAGTAATAAGGTCCAGACTACAACATAACTAAAGAAAATGCCGAAAAATTCATAAGCTGAACCACTTCAGTGCCGTAATGAATTCTAACCGAAAAAATAAACGTCCCAGTAACTTTAAGACGTATGTAGAAATTGACGAATTCAATCAGGTAAGATCATAATATGAAATGTTTTGATGTATCTACCAAGGTTCATCAATCGCAAATTGTAATGTAAGCTTTCTAGTGTTATCGTATAAGCTGAATTCAAGCAAGAAAATAATAATGGTGCAGGGAACCAATACATATTTAATTATTTCCGTATTAGAGGAGAAATTGTGATGTTAAAAGACTACAAACCAGATGCTCTCACCTTGAACAGGTCTAGATTGACATTTGTTCACCTGACAAAGATAGTAATGTTTTGGGGTAAGGGAATGGCTTTCCTGTGTATCGAAACACTTGCCCACATTAGTTAATATTTTATGTATTTGTGGGAAACTATAGTATGAATATACATATGATAATCATAGTTGATGATTATGATATAAAGATGAGTTGTGCAGCTTAATAATTACATGACTGGTTTTATATTTATATACTGTACTTGTGTTATTTTCATAATTTGAATTAAATTTGTTTGCTGTATGGTTTGATCAAAGATCTGTAAAGTGTCATTCCCTAGAGGCTGAAGCTCAAGATGGAGATGAGAATATTAATGGGTTGAAGGAAGATGATTATGATGTCTGGCCCACAGGACTACATTTTTTAACCACTTCGGCACAATGACGCCTCTGTAGGCGTCATGAGGCAAGAGTGGGTAGACGAGGATGCTGGTGTCAGCATCTGAATTATATATATTTTTTTGTAGTTGTACATGGGTTATCCCTGGATTTTGTGAACTGGTTTGATCACATTTTCTGTGTTTATTATTACTTAAGGTAAAAGAGAACGAGTAATACAGCAGTCTTTATATTTAATAATGTGAGTAGTGTGATGCAAATTACATATGGCATCCGATGCTTTGTGTGAGAATTTGAATCGTACTGAAGTGGTTAAAAGATATAATTGGGCTGTAAATGGTTGAATTTGGTATATGGTATTTGTATATCATAATGATAATTTCTTTGGTTTCCCAGAATTAAGCTTGTAACTGTATTTATCAAATTGTATTCAAGAAAGGAGTTACACTTGTGGAGTAGTGTCTCTTACTCTGTAATTATCATTCATAACTTCAGATTATGGTTCTAGTTTAGGCAATTTCACCTTATTCTCCAGTTATCTTAGATTTAAATTCATGTGTCATTCAAACTTAGGCTGTAGCATGTAGGCTATTCCAAGTATTTATGCATTTGTATAGAAAACTGGATTTCTTTACATCTGTTTGACATTTGGTTGTCAGTTTGTTGTCATGATGTCTTGAAACTACCATTTACCCAATCAAGTGATCTTTTTCAATGTAGTCCACCCCACTTTAGCAACTGTGACACTTAGCAAGTTACCTAGTTATTTTGTATTGGTCCTTCAGTGGTATTAGATCTAATACTTGTAGTGTCTACTGGTAGGGCTTATCTGTCAAGTTGGTAACCAGATTGTTTGCTGCTCTTTGTATCTTCTTATTCTTCCTTATATGTCACTCTTTGTGGAGACCATACCATTGATATGTATTCCAATCTTGGATGAACTAAGGTTTGTAGGAGTTTTTTCATCATCTCTTCATTCATATAGTGAAAAGCCACTTTAATCTACGGCAGTCCATGCATCATTCCCATGGTGTTGTTGATTGTATGTCAGGTGACAAGTTGTCTTTTATAAACACTCCCAGATCTTTATTGCCTTTGTAGTTGATTCATTTACCTAAGAGTAGTTTAATGGTGGTCTTTTTGAGCTAATGCCTATTTGCAATGTACTTAGCAATTTTTAGCATTGGATTTCCTTTTCCTTGACACCTCTCATGAGCTATGCATCATCAGCAAACATATCAACATAGCATGTCAGTCATTAGTGTAGATAAGAAACATTATACAGTAGATGAAAAGTCTCTGAGATTGAGCAAGTGCCAATATATTAAATGTGTCATAAAGTTGTGCTATTTTCTAGAATGTGAATTTTTTAATAAGAAACGAGTAATTAATACAAGATATATTTTTTGTCTATCTTAAATAAAACTTAAACTAACTTGAACAAAGGTGTATTTATGGTGTATAAATGATTGTGAGCAGGGCTGTTGGGAAAAGTGCACATTGCTTTGGACATACGACAAACCACTGACATGGACCTGTAAACTGAGAA
Organism: Oratosquilla oratoria; assembly: GCF_046742065.1. Classification (NCBI taxonomy): domain Eukaryota; kingdom Metazoa; phylum Arthropoda; class Malacostraca; order Stomatopoda; family Squillidae; genus Oratosquilla; species Oratosquilla oratoria. Next base: position 60,500,911 of record NC_134789.1, read on the forward strand.
TGGCTTCATTCTAGCTCATACTTTTTCATCAACCTTACACAATACTGTAGGTATTTAATAAACAATGGTATTTTTATCATAGAAAAAATCATATGCAAGGTATGTTTATATAATGTGAATTGTATGTACAATTGATCATGTGTAGACTTAAGCTGATATTGTGCATAAGCCTTACAGTGAATGAATGTATAATTGTACAGCATGTATTTTTTATGTAATAGCATACATAAATGGAATCAATGAATAATATATTTTAAATTTTAATGATATAAAAAAGATGAATTAAATCGGTGACATCACTACAAACAGCTGACCTCACCAGGCCTATTGCTGACAGAAGTTGTGCCCTTTTCAAAACTTTATTGTCTCATTACCTTCCTGGAATTGTGCCAAAAGCAAAAGAGAAGAAATATTTGGGGTTGTTAATAAAAAAGAAAAAAAAAACCTGTTACCTGATAGACATATTAGCAGAATAGTGGGAGAGACATATGGACTGCTGCAGAAGATTGAAATGGCTTTTCACCATATGGGTGTATGAAAAAAATGATTGAAACCCTGATCTCTCCAAGACTGGGATATATGACAATAACATGGTCCCCACATAGAGTGAAGGATATAAGCAAGATTGAGAGAATACAAAGGGCAGCAACCAATTTGGCCTCTAGTCTGGCAGATAAACCATACGGGGAGACTAAAAGAACTGGGTCTGCCAACCTTGCAAGATCAAAGAGAAGGAGTAGGTATGATTACACTATTCAGGTCACTAAAGGGAATATGTTGCACTGGGAGAGGAAATCTCTTGATTAAGGATGAGGGGGCTTTAAGAGGTCATGGGAACAAATTAAGAAAGGTCAGATGTCTAAAGGATGTGAAGAAATAAAAATTTTCCATATAGATACATAAATACTTGGAATAGCTTAGAAAGTGATATAGCCCAAGCTCAAACAATACATGTATTCAAATCTAAATATTGTCACCCTCGTAAAGAAATTGCCTAAGTCATTTTTCGTCAATTTCTGGATTTTTTTTTTTTTTTTTATCAATTTGTCATTGCTTCTTGTGGTACAGTTCCCAATGTTTTATTTAGTGTCTGAATAGGTTAAAACTACGTTAGGAGGAACATTACGTACATTTATAAAATAGATTTTTTTTTTTTTTTTTTTTTTTTTTTCTCCCTGAAAAGTTGGACAAATGACTTAGGCACTTTCTTTATGAGGCTGGCAATATGATAATTGGAAATCAGTGATATAGATCAAGTTGGAACTGTACATTAATATGAGGCAAGGTATGAAAAAATTGGAGAGTAGGAGATTCGACTTACTAACCAAAGAACCAGACATCATCACCTCCTTGAACTACTTTTGCCCCATTGGAAAAAGTGACTGTGAATTTCAGCTTGTGTATGAGGAAATAGAGCCAGGAAATAAATCCCACAGGCAAGGGAGATTCAATTTTGGAAGACGTTAATCAGGCTTGAAGATTTTCTGTGAAGGAGCAAACTGGGAGGAATTCAATACCGCAGGAATAATGAGGAAATAAAAAAAATCATGACATTTACAATCTGGGAGTGAACAAACAAAGTACCAAAGATTAGCAGAAACAAGACTGGTTCAGTAAGAGGTGTGAGATGGCAAAAAAAAGCCAGGGATATGGCTTGGGGGAAGTGAAAAAAAAAAAATCAAAAGAATCTTACAAACAAGCTTGAAATGACTACAAAAATCAACAGGGAGAAAGAATTTTTTATAGGGGTGTTGTAGATAAATGCAAAGATGAACTGAAACTGTTTTACAGGTTTATAAATGGCAAATTGAGACCAGGAAGTAATCATTAAGCTAATAGTGGGGTGGTGAGGTCCTTGAGGAGTCCTCAGCTAATACAGAAATAATGAAAGTTTCCAATCTGTCATCACAAAGGAAAGCAATTTTTTAGAGGAAAGTGAGGGGAGTAAGAATTTGGGTTTAGAAAATATAAATGCAGAGGTGAGGAAGTGCTAAATTTTTTGGGATCATTAAATGTGGCAAAATCTTCAGGACCTGATGGGATCTCAGACTTAAAAAATGTAGGGGAAATTGGCAGACAAGAACATTGTGGTAGAGAGTCCATTTGGCCACAGATCTGGAAGGTCACGTGTGTCAAAGTTTTATTTGAGAGTGATTGCTGTGCTGCAAGAGAGTGATGGGTGTATTGTGTGTACCTCAACTTAGACAAAGCTTTAGATAGATTATCTCACAATGTATTTATATGGAAATTTGAGCACATTGGAGGACTGGGAGGCAAATTTTGTAAATGGATGAAAGATTTTTTTTTTTTTTTAAAGTGTAGATACATGAAGACAATAGTAAAGGATAAGATGTCAGGATGGAAAGCAGTAACCTGCAGAGTTCCAGAGGGTTCATTGCTGGCACCAATGACATTTCTTATCTATGTCAGTGACATGGTGGAAGGTGCAACAAGCTATGTCAACATGTTTGCAGATAATACAAAAATCATGAGAAGATTGAAAAACTAGGAGGACTCTAAACTATTGCAAAAAGATGTAGACACTATTTCCACATGGAACCAAGAATAGAAGATGAATTTCAATACCAAAAAATGTAAAGTACTGGAAGATCAGTTGTTGTTGTTGTTGTCATTCCCTAGACTGTCTAGCTGAGCAGCTCCATCACTGAAGAATGCCATGGACTAGAATGGGGTTTTCCCACAAATCCTTTATCGTGTATGTTGTGTTGTTGGCATGCCTAATTGTATAATGCAGTTTTCCATGATGTGTTATATAGCATGGGATAAAGTGTTACATCCTGGACAGTTGTGGTCATCCAGCTGCCTCTGTTGCCTTAGAGGGGCTGAATGGTGGTGGCACTGCACCCTGGCCAGATGGACTCTGTTCTCTCAGGGGAGAGAAAGGATTCAGAGGGATGGATAGCAAGGAGTTATGTATGCAGAAGTGTGTTGTCTTTCAGTCTACTGATTGAGCAGTGAGTGATTACGAATTTGCTTCTGAAGGTGGGTATCTGATGGTTGTGGAGGAAGAGAAGAGAGTATTTGTGTGCGATGTAAGTACAGTGAGTCCTCCTTATACAGTAATTCTTTATCTGGTAAATTTACAGTTACGATATTTGGTAATTATTACCCTCGATTGTATTTATGGTTAGAAAAATTCACAGATATGGTATCCGCTTGTATTTTGGGGGTAAAATTAGATACTTTGAAGAGGAAAGAGCAGGGAGAAGGTACATCTGTCATAAGTCGAAACTTGGGTTCGGTATATGGTAATTTCAATTTGCGGTAAGGTTTTCAGGAACGCATATGTACCGTATAACGAGGACTCACTGTATTTGGGTATTGTTTTGATGTTTCTTGGCATGTGTGGGTGTTCTATGATGTGTAGTGGGTTAGTTGTGTTTGTGGAGGCTGCAGTATGTTTGTGTGCCTCTCGTGTCAAGGTGATCATTGAATTTGAGGACTTTTGTTTCATGGTGTAAATGGCCTGTAGGTGTTGTATTTGTGGAGCCTGTAATTGTCTTTAGGGCTTCTATATAATCTGTAGGGTGTTGTGGTATCTTAGTGGGGTTAGGGGCACATGCAGGGCTCACATAATTTATCACTGAGCATATATTTTGTTTGTATACTGTAGTGGTAGTTTCTTTGTTGTGTCCAAGTGCAAGTGTTCAAGTGTATTGGGTCTAGGTGTGCATTTTGTCTTTATGTGTGTGATATGTTACTTGAATGATTGGATGTATCATATGTTACACTGAGAACCTGTGTGTGTGTGTGTGTGTGTAGTATGAGGGTGTTGTTGATAGAGGCATGGTGTGTATTTGTGTTCTGCTGTCCAGTTAATGAGAAGTGTTGCTATGGATATGGTTGGGGCTGTTTTGAGTCTGTAGTGAACCAGGCATTGAGTGTGTCAAGGTATGGCTGTAGTATTTCTGTGACTTTGTCTGTATTATGGTGTTTGTGAAAATAAGTAGCAGTCTTGGACTAGGTCAGCTGAAGTGAATTTTAATCATAGTTTGTAAACATTTCTTGAGAACTACACTTTATAACACCTTGACTGTGTAGTTCCTAATGATCAGGAAAAGAAACACAAACACCCTACAAACTACAAAACAAAGCATTGAAAATAGGATGCACCAGAACTGCCTCAGAACATCTGCACACAAACCAAGATGCTTCCCATAGAACATTGTATGAAAATGAAAAGCACCCAGTTCTATGCAAGAGTCCTCTGCTATGCCCACCCATCTCATTACATTACACAAGCACAACCAACAGAATAATAAAAAAAAAAAAAGACCAGCATACCTGCTATCTGCATCACACAACCCTTCAGTACAAAAACATAAACACAATCAGATCACAAAACGGTCACCTCAAGACTGACCCCCAAACAATGATAGTTCAGTGCAACAACTAAAAAACAGCTGCCAAGAACATGCAAACTAGAACAGTGGATGTATTTTTACCTTCATTCCCACTCCTCCAATCTCTGGTGCATACAGCTGCCCAGGATGTAACACTTCACCCCATACCATACAACACATAATGGAAGACTGCATTATACACAATCATGCACGCAAACAACACAACATACACTCTATAAAGGATTTGTGGGAAAACCCAGTTTCGGCTGTGGCATTCCTTGGGGAGACGGGACTGCTCGGACAGACAGTCTAGGGAACGACAACAACAACAATCTCATATCCTATGCAATACTTCCCCAAGACTCACTGTCCATACATCTAACTTATCACCATCAATTTTCATTGTACATCTCATCCCTGCTTTTGCCTACATTCACATGTAAAAGATCTACAGCAGCCAACTACCTGTACCTCACAATTTGTCCATACAAAAACACAAGGTCTGTGATGAGAAAGAGTTGTGAGCTTTTGAAGGGAAGCATGTTAAAAAAAAAATCTAAAGGATGTCAGGAAATACAGCTTACCACATAAATCAATCTGTTGCCCCAGGTCTCTGTTGGAGAAGACCCATGAATATCAGGTAACCATGAACAGCAATTGGCAGACTGGTTACTCAAGAAATATTGTATTGTTGTTTGGGTGGGGTGGGGCAGTGTATGATGAAGTGTTTAGTGTTTTCTCCATAATTGTTTCTTCTAGAGCATTTTGTTTCTATGGCTAGGCCTGTTCTGTGTTGTTTATGTTTCATTGCTGGATTGTGACTTGAATATAGTTGTGTTAGTGAAGTACCTGGTTCTCTTGAGAGTTTTTGTTATGGGGATTATCTTTGGTGGGGTTTCCTGAAGTAAGTTTGGTGGTTGGTGTTGCAGTGGTTGTTTTAGGGTCAGAAGGTGTATTTATTTTTGTGTGGATGTGTTGTTTGGTGCAGGTTGAAGATTGTTGCTGTTATAGATATTTTATTTTTTCTTTCTTTAGTTGGTTGTGCTTATGTAATGTAATGAAATGGGTGTGATGGACTCTTGCTTAGAATTGTGTACCTATCATTTTCAGGTGATATTTAATGAGGGGAATTTTGGCTTGTGTATGCTGATATTCTGCATCCAGTGAGTTGGAGGTGTCTCAAAGGAGAGAAGCTGGAGGAAGTGAATAGCTTTAGATATTTAGACTGCGTTTACACCAAGTGAATCTGGGCCGATTCTCGCCAAATATTGTGAATTTGAATAGCTAAAAGAAGACTTTGTGTGCAGCATTCTAGACTTCCCTAAGAACACTTCAACAATATGTCTGACATGCATAAAGGTTTAGTTCCTTTCATTTCACCATTCAGTTTCTCAATATGTGACACAAAGGTAATTTGACTTCTGAAGATTGAAAAAATGAAAGATTGTAAGTGATGTCGTTTCTACTCAAATGAACTTACAACACTTGAGGAGAATCAGCCAAAACTTGCTCAATATAAACACAACCTTAGGGTCACCTATAGCAAGGAATGGAGGAGTCAGACTAGAAGTAAATTGTAGAAAAAGGGAAGCAAGTAAATGTCTAGGGGGAATGGAAAGTGTCATGAGAAATGTTACGGTTTCTTAACCAGGGGTGCTGGGAAGTGCTGAAATAGATTTTAGTGGGTGCTGGGAAGTGCTGAAGATGTGGCAGTAAAATGTCACTTCCATGCTCGTTTAATTTTTTTTGTGTTTTCATATTTCTTCCATCAACAATGATGAACTTTGGTTTTAGTCTTGAGGAATCGACAAAATAAACTTTCAAGCAGTACTTCACTTTTCTTTATCCTTCAAGTAATCAGATGTTAATCAGTATTAGGGGATGCTAGGGTCAGAAAAGGTTAAGCTATGCTAGTATATAGGGATGTGAAGAGAAGACTGTATGAAAAGGTGATTGTATGTACCTAATTGTAGTGTACAAGAAAGGAGCAAGGTTTGTTGGATCCCATCTCCTGTTATGATATTATGGGTTTGTAGTCGGAGAATTGGAATCTAAGGGAGGTAGGAAGGAGGAGCCTGAATTGAGGTGAATGTTTAAGAAGTTTGGTTGGTGTTACAAGGATGGATAGAATGAGAAACAAGGTGGTGAGGTAGAGAATGAGGGTAAAAAAAAAGAGCTGGAAGTTTGGGTTGATCAAAGAATACTGGGATGGTTTGGATGTATAGAATGAATGGAGAAAGGCTAGCGAAAATAGTGTGGAAGGCAGAGGTGAATGGAGGTAACTTAAGGGGAATACTGAGAATGGGATGGATGGATGGATGGATAGAGTGAAATGGGCCTTGGGTATGTTAAGCAGGGAAAAGAGAGGGCAAGGGATAGGTGTGAATAGAGAGTGGTTATGAATGGATGAAAATTTATGTGGCCTGAATATGGGTTTTCTTCTATTCTGCTCTGTATTTTCGTCGGTGGATGAGGAGGGAGGGTGGCTATGTAATGAAGCAGTGGGGGTAAACCAGCATCTGCTATTTGATTCTGCTGTGTAGGTGCAGTGTCTTGCTGTATTTTTTCTGATCTGGGCTGTGGGCAGGGAACAGGGCCATTCACCCACAAATGGGTGCTGGATAGGATGGGTAAAGGATGGGTCCATGCTTTGGCTACCCCCCTTGTAAGAGGGAGAGGGCCTTTTGGTGTATGTATGTATATAGGTAAATACATACCCAGACTACAAAACTGATCCTTGAACTCTGTACATCATTTGACTCCCCCAGACATCAGCTCAACCAAGAAACCTCTCCCATACCAAGGGAGAACCGCATGACTGTGTTCAGGTAGCCAGCCATTGTTACAACAGTGCCAACACAGAACAGGCCTATCTACAGTATCAAATTACCCCAGATGCAGTCATGTTACAGAAGACAGAAACATTAGAAATATTGTTAGGAATAAGTTAGAAAACCCATACCACCTTTTACCATTCTGATACTCATGGGCAGGGAGTTGTGTGTGTGTAAGGTCACAACATTACCCATAGATTGGGCATATATGAGCTCTGAGCTTTCATCCAGTAGGGTAATAGCTGTTGATCACAAGTCCAACACATGATCCAAGATTATGTTGGGTCACATGAATTACGTGAACTTGAGGCTAGGTATGATAGATTGTAGAGTTGGAGGTAGAACCCACCAAATGTCGCTCCTTTCCTTTGTACTACAGTTAGGGAAATACAATTAGATAAATAGAGACTACATAATGGACTACCCCTAAGGGGACACATGATTTCCCCACATCAGACTTGGAGCACAAACTTAAAGTTCTCACATGTATTTACCTTTACCTAGTTGTATTTACGTAGCTGTATTATACTGGAAGAGAGCTATGCTCGTAGTGACTTGTCTTTGTATCTTTCAGCATCTAGTTTGTTCTTAAATTCTTGTATAGTTTTTGCACACACTGTTGCCTCATCCAATTTGTTCCAGGCATCTTCCACTCTGTGTGGGAAACTATGTGTAGGTAACAATAAGAACTCAGTGCAGTAATTGCAAGATAGCAGTCAAAATCATATTTACCTCAGAGTTAGATTATAGGTAAGATAAAACAGGATGTCATCATCTACTCTGAAGTCTTCAGTGACAATACTTACCCCTGAATCCCACAATACAAAAACCCTAAAATACTTGGCTTCACATTTGACTTGCATGACTTTCATCCCTCAGAAAAAATGCATAATAGTTATGTTAGATAATATGCTGAACACATTCAAAACAGTTGGACAAAAAAAAGATATTTGTCACTTGGTATAAACAGCTCATAAGAAAAAAAAATTAACCACAGCATGATATCCAGTTTAGAAAACAAAGGCAATCTGCAGGCAATAATACAGCCTTATTAAGAGTGATAACTGGCTGCACTAACAGAACATCAATAGGTCATACACACTTGGTAACCAAAATCTGTGTAAGATGCTCCAAACACATCCACTCACATGATCTCATACCATGTACTAAAATCATGTTTACATTGAGGCAGAAAAGCCATGCATAGTTTATTGAAATCTATATAGAAACTACCAAAAATTACACCATCTTTGTCTTACTCTTTAGGTAAAGGATATTCAAATTACTTATTATTGTAGAGTTTTTGCTATTGTAAACTTAGATTACTATATGAGACATACAAGTAAGTTAATTGCACTGTAAAGTTAACAATCTTGTAAAGTCTTACTTAAGGGGATTTGTTAAAAAATATGGCTTGTGTCTTCATACTACCCTTTTGTAAGATTCACTGTTCAACCTATCATCAATGATGTGTGTGCATGATAGATTTGTTCTTGTTAGTACTGTGCATTTTTATTCACGTAAATGGTAAATCCTTGCCTGAAAAAGATCTGATGAGTACAGACACTCTTTGATGAAGGCTCCAATCATCATTTGAAGTCTAGTGTCAGTTATAACAATACACTTTATATGAAATGTACCTCTGTATTTAAGAAAAGTCCATTTCCGCTTAATTGATAGAAAATTGAAATTTTTAGAAACCAGGCATTTGGCACTTATGAGGAATATGAAATGTACCTCTGTATTTAAGAAAAGGCCATTTCTGCTTAATTGATAGAAAATTGAAATGTTTAGAAACTAGGCATTTGGCACTTGTATGAAATGTATTCTCGTCTTGTTTCCATAGTGCTTAGATTGATTTTGTTTTAATCTCTCTCTTGATAGAAACCAGATGATGTCCCTGAGGAACTTCCTTATGAAGTGGTGGAACCCTTTCAGTATGATGGTAAGTTACTTTTATGTAATTTTCTTTATTTATTAGCTTCATCAGTGACAAAAAGAATCTCCTCTCTAAAAAAAAAAAGAAAAAAATATATAAGAGGTACCTACAGAGGAGATAAGACTTCACCAATTCAAAG
>NC_134789.1:60515186-60540186 GCF_046742065.1 Oratosquilla oratoria
CTCCTCTCTCCTCCCCCCCTCATCCTCCCCATCCCTCTCTCCTCCCCCCATCTCTCTCTCCTCCCCCCTCCCTCTCTCCTCCCCCTCTCTCCCCGCACCCCCTCTCCTGCCTCCTCCCCCTCTCTCCTTCCTCCCCCTCTCTCCCTCCCCCTCTCCTCCCCCTCTATCCCCTCTCTCCCCCTCTCTCCCCCTCTCTCCTCCCCTCTCCCCTCCCCCTCTCTCTCCTCCCCTATCTCTCATCTCTCTCCTCCCACTCTCTCTCTCCTCCCCCTCTCTCTCTCCTCCCCTCTCTCTCTCTGTCTTCCCCTCTCTCTCCCCTCTCTCTCTTCTCCTCCCCCCTCTCTCTCCTCCCCCTCTCTCTCTCCGCCCCCCTCTCTCTCCTCCCCCTCCTCTCCTCCCCCCCTCTCTCTCCTCCTCCCCCCTCTCTCTCTCCTCCTCCCCCTTTCTCCTCCTCCCCCTCTCTCTCCTCTCTCCTCCCCCCTCTCTCCCCTCTCTCTCCTCCCCTCTCTCTCTCCCTCCCCTCTCTCTCTCTCCTCCCCCCTCTCTCCTCTCCCTCTCTCTCTCCTCCCTCCCTCTCTCTCTCCTCCCCCTTCCACTCCTCTCGCTCCTCCCCTCCATCCCTCTCTCTCCTCTCCTCCCCCCTCTCTCTCTCTCTCCTACCCCCTCTCTCTCTCCTACCCCCTCTCTCTCTCTCTCCTCCCCCTCTCTCTATCTCTCCTCCCCCACTCTCTCTCTCCTACCCCCTCTATCTCTCCTCTCTCACTCTCACCTCCCCCTCTCTCTCTCTCACCTCCCACTCTCTCCTCTCTCCTCTCCACCTCCCCCCTCTCTCTCACTCTCCTCCCCCTCTCTCCTCTCTCTCCTCCTCCCCCTCTCTCTCCTCCCCCTCTCTCTCCCGCCCTCTCTCTCTCTCCTCCCCACTCTCCTCCCCCTCTCTCTCTCCTCCCCCTCTCTCTCCTTCACTCTCTCTCTCCTCCCCCTCTCTCTCCTCTCCTCCCCCCTCTCTCCCTCCTCTCCTCCCCCTCACCTCTCGCTCTCTCTCCCCCCCTCTCTCTCTCCTCCCCCCTCTCTCTCTCCTCCCCCTCTCTCTCCTCTCTCATCTCCTCCCCCCCTCTCTCTCTGCCTCGTCTCCTCCCCCTCTCTCTCTCTCTCTCCCCCTCTCTCTCTCCTCCCCCTCTCTCTCTCTCTCCTCCACCTCCTCTCTCTCCTCTCCTCCCTCCCCCTCTCTCTCTCTCCTCGTCCCCCTCTCTCCTCCTCCTCCCTCTCTCTCTCTCTCCTCCTCCTCCCTCTCTCTCTCTCTCTCCTCCTCCCTCTCTCTCTCCTCCCCCCCTCTCTCTCTCCTCCCCCTCTCTCCTCCCCCTCTCTCATCCCTGCTCTCTCTCCCTCTCCCTCTCTCTCTCCTCTCTCCTCCCCCTCTCTCCTCTCTCTCCTCCCCCTCTCTCCTCTCTTTCCTCCCCCTCTCCTCCCCCTCTCTCAATCCTCCCCCTCTCTCTCCTCTCCTCCCCCCTCTCTCTCTCTCCTCTCTCTCTCTCTCCTCTCTCCTCCCCCACTCACTCTCTCTCTTCCGCCCCTCTCTCTCTGTCCCTCTCATTCTCCTCCCCCTCTCTCTCCTCTCCTCCCCTCTCCTCTCCTCTCCTCCCCATCCCCCTCTCTCTCTCCTCCCTCTCCTCCCCCTCTCTCCCTCTCTCTCCTCCCCCTCTCTCTCATCTCCCCCCTCCTCTCTCTCCTCCCCCCTCTCTCTCCGCCCCCGCTCTCCCTCTCTCTCCTCCCCCTCTCTCTCCTCCCCCTCTCTCCCTCTCTCTCCTCCCCCTCTCTCCCTCTCTCTCCTCCCCCTCTCTCCCTCTCTCTCCTCCCCCTCTCTCCCTCTCTCTCCTCCCCCTCTCTCCCTCTCTCTCCTCCCCCACTCGCTCCCCCCCCTCCTCCTCTCTCGCCTCTCCTCCCCCTCTCTCCTCCCCATCTCCCCCCTCTCTCTCCCTCTCCCTCTCCTCTCCTCCCCTCTCTCTCCTCCCCTCCTCCCTCTCTTCTCCTCCCCCCTCTCTGTCTCTCCTCCCCCTCTCTCTGTCTCTCCTCCCCCTCTCTCTGTCTCTCCTCCCCCTCTCTCCTCCCCCCTCTCCTCCCCCTCTCTCTCCTCCCCCTCTCTCTCCTCCCCCTCTCTCTCCTCCTCCTCTCTCTCCTCCCCCTCTCTCTCCCCCCCCCTCCTCCTCTCTCTCCTCTCTCTCTCTCTCCTCCCCCCTCTCTCTCTCCTACACCCCCTCTCTCCCTCTCTCTCTCCTCCCCCTCTCTCCCCCCCTCTCCTCCCCCCCTCTCTCCCCCCCTTCTCTCTCCTCCCCCTCTCTCTCCCCCCCCCCCTCTCTCTCTCCGCCCCCCCTCTCTCCTCCCCGCCCCTCTCTCTCCCCCCCTCTCTCTCTCTCCTCCCCCTCTCTCTCTCCTCCCCCCTCTCTCTTCCCCCCTCTCCTCCTCCCCCCCCCCCCCCCCCTCTCCCCTCCTCTCTCTCCTCCTCCCACTCTCTCCCTCTTCCACTCCACCCTCTCTCCTCCCTCTCCTCCCCCTCTCTCCTCTCTCCTCCCCCTCTCCTCTCCCTTCCTCCCCCCCTCTCTCCTCTCCTCCCCTCTCTCTCTCTCTCCTCCCCTCTCTCTCTCTCTCCTCCCCTCTCTCTCTCTCTCCTCCCCTCTCTCTCTCTCTCCTCCCCTCTCTCTCTCTCTTCCTCCCCTCCTCCTCCCCCTCTCCTCCCCCTCTCTCTCTCTCCCTCCTCCCCCCTCTCTCTCCCTCTCTCCCTCCTCCCCCTCTCTCTCTCTCTCCCCACCCCCTCTCTCTCTCTCTCTCCACCCCCCTCTCTCTCTCTCCCCTCTCTCTCTCTCTCTCCTCCCCCCTCTCTCTCTCTCTCCTCCCCCCTCTCTCTCTCTCTCCTCCCCCCCTCTCTCTCTCTCTCCTCCCCCCTCTCTCTCTCTCCTCCCCCCCTCTCTCTCTCTCTCCTCCCCCCCTCTCTCTCTCTCCTCCCCCCTCTCTCCCTCTCTCTCCTCCCCCCCCTCTCTCTCTCTCTCTCCTCCCCCTCCCCCCTCTCTCTCCCCTCCCCCCTCTCTCTCTCTCTCTCCTCCCCCTCCTCTCTCTCTCTCCTCCCCCTCTCTCTCTCTCTCTCCCCTCCCCCTCTCTCTCCCCCTCCTCCCTCCCCCTCTCTCCCCACCTCTCTCCTCCCTCTCTCTCCCCCTCCTCCCTTCCCCCTCTCCCTTCCCCCTCCTCTCTCTCTCTCCTGCCCCCCCTCTCTCCCTCCCTCCTCTCTCCTCTCTCCCCCCCCCCTCTCCCCCTCTCTCTCTCTCTCTCCTCCCCCTCTCTCTCTCTCTCTCCTCCCCCTCTCTCTCTCTCTCCTCCCTCTCCCTCCCCCTCTCTCCTCTCTCTCCTCCCCCCCCCCTCTCTCTCTCTCCTCCCCCCTCTCTCTCTCTCCTCCCCCTCTCTCTCTCTCTCCTCCCCCTCTCTCTCTCTCTCCCCCCCCTCTCTCTCTCTCTCTCCCTCTTACCCCCTCTCTCCCCTCCTCTCTCTCTCTATCCTCCCCCTCTCTCCTCTCTCTATCCTCCCCCTCTCTCCTCTCTCTAAACTCCCCCTCTCTCTCCTCCGCCCTCCTCCCCCCTCTCTCTCACTCTCACCTCCCCCTCTCTCTCTCTCCACCTCTCCCTCTCCTCTCTTCTCTCCTCCCCCTCTCTCTCTCTCTCTCCTCCCCCTCTCTCTCTCTCTCTCCTCCCCCCTCTCTCTCTCTCTCTCCTCCCCCTCTCTCTCTCTCTCTCCTCCCCCTCTCTCTCTCTCTCCTCCCCCTCCCCTCTCTCACTCCCCTCCCCTCTCTCTCTCCTCCCCTCTCTTTCTCTCTTCACCTCCTCTCTCTCTCTCTCTCTCTCTCTCTCTCTCCCCCTCTCTCTCTCTCTCTCCTCCCCCTCTCTCTCTCTCTCTCTCCTCCCCCATCTCTCTCTCTCTCTCCTCCCCCTCTCTCTCTCTCTCCTCCCCCTCTCTCTCTCTCTCCTCCCCCCTCTCTCTCTCCTCCCCCCTCTCTCCTCCCCCTCTCTCCTCCCCCTCTCTCTCTTCCCCCCTCTCTCCTCCCCCTCTCTCTCTCCTCCCCCCGTCTCTCCTCTCTCTCCTCCCCCCCTCTCTCTCTCTCCTCCCCCCTCTCTCTCCTCCCCCCTCTCTCTCTCCTCCCCCCTCTCTCTCTCTCCTCCCCCTCTCTCTCTCTCCTTCCCCCTCTCTCTCTCCTCCTCCCCCTCTCCTCTCCTCCCCCTCCTCTCTCTCCCTCCTCCCCTTCTCTCCTCCCCCCTCTCTCTCCCTCCCCTCTCTCTCTCCTCCCCCCCTCTCTCCTCCCCCCCTCTCTCCTCCCCCCTCTCTCTCTCTCCTCCCCCCTCTCTCTCTCCTCCCCTTCTCGCCTCCTTCCCCCCTCTCTCTCCTCCCCCCTCTCCTCCCCCCCCTCTCTCTCCTCCCCCCTCTCCTCCCCTCTCCCTCCTCCCCCACTCTCTCTCTCCCCCCCTCTCTCCTCCCCCCTCTCCTCCCCCTCTCCTCCCCCCCCTCCCCCTCTCTCCTCCCCCCCTCTCCTCCCCCTCTATCCTCCCCCCCTCTCTCCTCCCCCCTCTCTCCTCCCCCCCTCTCTCCTCCCTCTCTCCTCCCCCTCTCTCTCCTCCCCCTCTCCTCCCCCTCTCTTTCCTTCCCACCTCTCTCCCCTTCCCCTCTCCCCTTCCCCTCTCTCCTCCCCCTCTCTCTCCCACTCTCTCCTCCTCCATCTCTGCTCCTCCTCCTCTCTCTCTCTTCCTCCTCCCCTCTCTCTCCTCCTCCTCCCTCCCACCTCCTCTCTCTCTTCCTCCTCCCCCTCTCTCTCTCCTCCACCCTCCTTCCCCCCCTCTCTCTCTCTCCTCCACCCTTCTCCCTCCCTCCCCCTCTTTCTCTCCTCCCCCTCCTCTCTCTTTCTCTCCTCCCCCTCCTCTCTCTTCTCTCCTCCCCCTCTCTCTCTTTCTCTCCTCCCTCCTCTCTCTCTTTCTCTCCTCCCTCCTCTCTCTCTTTCTCTCCTCCCTCCTCTCTCTCTTTCTCTCCTCCCTCCTCTCTCTCTTTCTCTCCTCCCTCCTCTCTCTCTTTCTCTCCTCCCTCCTCTCTCTCTCTTTCTCTCCTCCCCTCACTCTCTTTCTCTCCTCCCCCCTCTCTCTCTCTCTCCCCCCCCTCTCTCCTCCCCCCTCTCTCTCCTCCCCCCCTCTCTCTCCTCCCCCCCTCTCTCTCTCTCCTCCCCCCTCTCTCTCTCTCCTCCCCCCTCTCTCTCTCTCCTCCCCCCCTCTCTCTCTCCTCCCCACTCTCTCCTCTCCTCCCCCCTCCCTCCTCCCCCTCTCTCTCTCCTCCCCCCCTCTCTCTCTCCTCCCCCCGCTCTCTCTCCTCCCCCGCTCTCTCTCTCCCTCCCCCCTCTCCCCTTCCCCCCCCCTCTCTCCTCCACCCCTCTCTCGTCCACCCCTCTCTCCTCCACCCCTCCCCCTCTCTCTTCCTCTCTCCTCTCCTCCCCCTCTCTCTTCCTCTCTCCTCTCCTTCTCTCTCTCTTCCTCTCTCCTCTCCTCCCCCTCTCTCTTCCTCTCTCCTCTCCTCCCCCTCTCTCTTCCTCTCCTCCCCCTCTCTCCTCCTCCCCCGCTCTCCTCCCCCTCTCCCCTCCTCCCCCGCTCTCCCCCACCCTCTCTCCTCCCCCTCTCTCCTCCCCCTCTCTCCCCCCTCCCTCTCTCCTCCCCCCTCTCTCCCCCTCCCTCTCTCCCCCTCCCCCTCTCTCCCCCTCCCCCCTCTCTCCCCCTCCCCCTTCTCCTCCCCCTCTCTCCCCCATTCTCCCCCTCCCCCTTTTCCCCCTCCTCTCCCCTCCCTCCCCCATTCTCCCCCTCCCCCTCCCCCCTTCCCCCATTCTCCCCCTCCCCCTACCTCCCCTCTCTCCCCCATTCTCCCCCTCCCCCTCTCTCCCCCATTCTCCCCCTCCCCCTCTCTCCCCCATTCTCCCCCTCACCCTCTCTCCCCCATTCTCCCCCTCCCCCTCTCTCCCCTACTCTCCCCCTCTCACCCTCTCTCTCTTCCCCCTCTCTCTCTCACCCTCTCTCCCTCACCCCTCTCTCCCTACCCTCTCTCCCCCTCTCTCTACCCTCTCTGTCTTCCCTCTCCTCTTACCCTCTCTCTCTCCCTCTCTCCCTCCCCTCTCTTTATCACTCTCTCCCCTCTCTTTCTCCCTCTCTCCCCTCTCTTTCTCCCTCTCCTCCTCCCTCTCTCTCCCTCCCTCTACCCCTATCTCTCTCTCTCCCCTCTCTCTACCCTCTCTCTACCCTCTCTCCCCCTCTCTCTACCCTCTCTCCCCTCTCTCTTTCTCTCTTTTTCTCTCTCTTTCTCTCTCTCCCCTCTCTCTTTCTCTCTCTTTCTCTCTCTTTGTCTCTATCTCCCCCTTCAGTCTTTTTATCTCTTTCCACCACCTCTTTCCTAAACTCACTCAATTGTGAGCATGTTACACACACACAGACACACGCACACACACGCACACACACACACACACACACACACACACACACACACACACACACACACACACACACACACACACACACACACTCACTCTCACTCACTCACTCACTCACTGCATGGCTGTAAGACATCCCTGTCGTTTCACCTACTCACAAATATTCTTTAATTGAGGGTCCCTTCATGTGTATGATAGGAGGAACGGTTTCAATTTGTGTAACTCTCTTGATCAGGTGACCTAGGATGCTTTCACAGGGAAGAGGTGTCATCGGAAAAGTGATAATTCCGAGAGCCCCCAGGGATTGTGGAAAGTTATACAAGGTGTCCCCCAATTCAAAGTAGTGACGATTTGTTGTCGTATAGGGCTTCTTGTCTCTATGGGAGCGACCCATTGAAAGGTCATTAAGTGTCGGTTGCATTGGTTATGGTCTAACATACCTCAAACTCAAGTGTAATGCTAATGTAGTTTGCACATTCGTGTTTGGTTCGTGTCAATATAACTCCCACGGATGGAGTGCGGCCGGTTGCATAAGGCTTATTTTTAGAATAGATGACAGTTTGGAAGACCCACAAGTTTACTCTTCGAGTTCGAGGTGCGCTTGAGTGTCTGTCGCTGCGGCGCCAACATGGGGCCAACCACTGTAGTCGCTGGTCGGCAGAGGGAGGGATTAGTCGTGTAGGTTGCCTCCCATGTTATCAGACTCTTTAAATTCACGTACTTGAACTCGGTCAAGTTCTTTTGATCGAGTTTCATGTACGCTGAGGCAACGCCCAAAGCGATTCCGTTGAACGTTAAATCAGAGATGAATGCGGTACGTAATACCGAGTTATTACAGTGTCTGGTGGATATCGGGATTTAATCTGTCGCAGATGTTTCTTTGTATCATACATTCGATATGGCAGTGACAGGTGCCTTGCGTTGTGTTTGAATCTTGGATAAACAATTGTGTCCAGATAGTGAGAAACGGTCGCTGTCGCATCAGGTCCGTTTTAAGTGTAAGTGGTTGCTGACGTTACCTCCTGTGGTTCCTCTCCCGACCAGAACCATACTAGACTTTTTGGGAACTGAAATGGATCATTCCGAGGGCTTGCCATGTACTGCATGTACACCATCGCGGCCGTGATCGCCACTGCCATCATGTTTGTTGTGTTCATGTTTGTCGAGTACAGGAGGTTTCAAGCTCTGCGATGGTGAAGTCTCCACGTTGACCTGATTCAAGATGGCCGCGAACGAAGTGACCACGATTAATGGAGGATTGTTTACGGTCGTGGACGAGACGAAAAACGGTGAGAGTGGCGGAACGCACATGGAGGAGGAGGAGGGTGAGATGAGGGTAAGGCGTGCATCATTCCACTTGGGGAATGATGACGAGGTTCAGATTCCTATTAGTGAGGAGAGTGGTCTAGAGCAAAAGATACCTAGTGTTAGCAGCATGGAATCCGGCCAGATTGAGTCGTCATCGGTTGGCCAGAACGAGAACTTTGTGGACCGTAAGTTATCTGAACCCGTCATGGGCAGTGCTAAAATGGATATGGGGGACTCGAAGAAACTGTCCTTCCCCGATGTGATCGCGAGGAGGTCGGCCTTCACCGAGAAGCGGAAGAAAATGGCGAAGGGGAAGCTGGGCCGCAGTGATAAGCAGAAGAAGAAGAAGCTAGGGAAAGCTGGTCCACGGGAGAAGGTGCCTAACCTGAGTGTATACCACGAACTGTGTGAGCAACATAGCCTTGAAGATAAGGGCACCTCAGAAAAGCGCGTGGAGGAATGGAATCAGAGAAAGAACTGCATACCCGAGATCAACATAGAGAAGTGCCACAGCAGTAATGAAGGTGACGTCTTCAAGGGTGTCATTCCTGATACCACGGGCCACTTGCCAGCTATACCGAATTCGACAGAATTCAGCTCGGCGAAGACTAGGAGTGAGGGTAAGAGTGCGTCACCGAGGCCGAAATTGCCAAGACTGCAAATACCCACGTGCTCTGCAGAATCGGCGACCGGTGTAATTAGGTCTTCCCGCCCGACGTCCCGGAATAGCAAGATGTCCGAATACGAGTCCTGTGGTACTCCAACAGATTCGTTGGATCAAGAGCTGTACTTCAGCGCAACTTCTTTGAATAATACTTCCCCGGACATGCTAAGTTGCTCGTCAAAGAGCCCTATAAGTTGTAAAGGCTCGAAAAGACTGCTTGAAGATCTTAGGGAAGGCACAGAGTTGACTGTTGGGCAAAACTTGGAGCTCTCTGTTTCTCCAGTGTTGTCCCGAAAACAGTCACGTTGTTCAGGACCTCCTGGTCTGAAGAGCTGTTGCTCTGAGAAACAGTTGTCATGCTCCCACCACGAACCTCTTCACAAGACCTCACTACCCAATCTGAGTGCCAGCAATTCGCTGATGAAACTCAACCGAATTCCTTTACCGTCGCCGTCGGGTTCACAGAATTCGAAGAAGTTACTCGGGAGCACCAGCTTGGCTCCAACGTCCAGGTTTTCTGTCGCCTCCAAGGACGAACACCTCGAGATCGGCGAGAACGACTGCCACTCCAAGTTCGGAGCCCTCCTGAGCGTCTTCTGCTTACTCTTCTTCATTTCCTACCTCATCATCATCTATAACCACTTTGCCAGTATGGAACGAGTGCATGTGCGCTTTAAGCAGTATGCGTTGGAGCGGGAACAACATTTTCAGGAGTTTGTAGTGCAGATTGACATCAGTTAAAGGGATGTCGACGAACGATGTGTCAGAATTCTTTGTAAAGAAATGGTTGAGCATGATTTTAGTCGTATATCTGGGTTTACTGTTGTGTGTATGTGGCGGCGGATTGCTCCTCCCACGTCCAAGTCACCATTCTATTGTAAAGAATGTAATTGGATTTGTTGGATGGTTGGCGTCCAGTGCACCAGAGGTTTGAGGAGTTTGCTGACTGAGCTGTATAGACCCCGTTTGTACTCCGGAGTGTATGGCTATGTTTGATGCATATCAGATATGGAAATGTATAAAAATATAAAGATGAATACACACCCGAATCTTTTATTTGTACACCTAATGTTTGATTCTTCTGTATATGGTATAATGAACGAAAAAAAATCACCAAGAGGTGTGTTCTATAAGTGGTGATAATAATGCCTCGAAATTCAACATTGGACAGTTGTCTGTGCTTTATTAGCATGAGGCTGTTTCTCCGTCACTGCTTCATACTTGTAGGAGAGAGGCAGTTGGCGTCTTTCCACATGTGAAAAGGTGGGGGAAATACATAGTTGGTAAATTTTGGGCTCAGTCCAGGGCGGCGTCTCCATATGGGTATGAGGTGTGTTCGGTTTTTGAAGATTAATGTCACGGAGATGATTCTCTGTGGCATTTGTCTCAAAGCACCAACACGTGTAGCCACCCGTCGCTGGTCCTTGTTCATAGTAAATTAACTCATTAATGAGGATAGCGGTGGGCCTTGATGTGCCCATGTGAACTTCAGTGTGAGAGTTGTTCGGTTTTTGAAGGCGGATGCCACGGAGATGATTCTCTATGGCATTTGTCTCGCTGGACCAACACGTGTAGAGGTGGGCCTTGATGTGCCCATGTGAATTTCAGGTTATTCGTTGATAAATCACATCCTTAGTGATGCAGTATTACTGTGTAGTATGTGACAAAATATAATGAAAGCCAGCAGTCTAATCGTAAATGACAATATTAAGAACAACTGGATTTGAAATATAGGTTTTGGTAAAAGTTACATGAATATTAATTTTCCGTCGAATTCCTTAGATTCAGTTCAGCTACCACCGGAGCATCTCTCGATTGAAGTTTTCATTTTTTCTTTTCATTGCTTGATGCAATGGTAAAGCTACTACTGGTATGTTTCTCCTTAAACTATGGGTGGTCTCCATTGTCTTGTTAATCTTGTATTAAGTAGAACATAAGTGGATATAATTAAATACCAGCCGTTGCGTCCAAGCTTCGAACTCGAGCCACCGAGCGTAGAGCGCCCGTCTGTTACTGCCATGCCAACAAAGTGGATAAAAGAATAAGTTGGTCAAATGCAACCATGTCGACTAATAGTGTTGTGGGTTTGTTCAAATCTAGAAGCTCGGATCATTGTCGGCAGTTAGCTTCGCTTCTTTGTATACAGTTAGAGGCATTATCCGCTAAATCATAAAACATGGTTAATGAAAAAATAAATAAATGGTATATGCATACATACATATACCAACAGTTTTTCCCCCAATGCAAAAGAGGTAGCCAATTTCAAAAGCATAAATTCACTCCCACCCATTTCATCCCCACATACTTCACTCCAATTCATCCCCCTCCTTCCCTCTTTTCTTAGCTCCTGGATGACGGGTCATCCCTGCATCTCGTCCACTGCCCTGGATCAAAAGCAATGTAGCAAGACACAGCACATCCACAGAAAGGCCGCTTCATGCAGAAAAAGAGAAGTGTGAGAAATCCCTATGGGCTGCGTCATGGTATCAATCGCACACACTCCTTCACCCCCCATCCCCCACCCACTCCCTTCCATGCATCACAGCATTATCCTTACACAACCATTCTCCACCCACCTCTGTCTTCTCCCTTCCTTCCTCAACAGTCATTCCCCACTTTCCCAACGCCCCTTTTACCCCATCCATCCATCTCAACCTTGCTCGCCCCGTCATGTTCACTCCTTCCACCTCTGCCTTCCACACCTCTTTTACTAATCTTTCTTCACTCATTCGTTTCTTGTGCCCAGACCATCCCAATATTATTTCATCAATCCTATCTCCTAACTCCCTTTCCATCCCAGCTCTCCTTCTCACCTCCTCGTTTCTCACTCTGTCCAGCCTAGTAACCCCTGTTGTACTTCTCAGGCACATCATCTCAAACACATTCAAACTCCTCCTCTTTTCCTCTCCTATGTTCCATGTTTTTGCCCCATTCAGTGTTGTCGGCACAATCACTCCATACAATCTGCTCGTAGCATTCAGTCCCAAAAGTCTATTTCTCATACTTTTTAATCCCCCCAAGACATTGCATATGGTAGATGAATAATAAAAAATAACATTAAGCCAATACGACAGGATGTAAGCAGTGAACAACGAGATGACAGGTTGGCATAAAGAAACAGTTGAGGGCATTTGGATTTGAATTTGAAACAGTTCTAACGGTCTTTCCAAATGGCAGAATCAGATCAGTTGAGCTCGAGTTGACTTAAGGTTTCAGTTTAGAATTCCAGCATTATGCCGAGTCAACAAACCTATTCCAGTGAGTGTTGTGTGGACAAACAACTGCAGTTGATGACGCAACTAATTCAGGGAGTAGAGTGCAACGTTGCATGATGGAAGTCTATTCTCTTCACGACGTCGACACTTGAACTTTTTGACCTCCACACACACCTTCACTTCCTTTTTAACCATTGGCCCTTCGACTCCTCTTCAGTTCCCCATAGTATCCTATGGTCTGTGAAAACAAGTGCGGGTTTCGATATTTCTTTTAGTAGACAATATCGATCATCAAAACTAAGGAATGAAGAAAGGAAAGAACGAAGGACATGGTAAAAATTGGTCTGATACCTTCAGAGACGTTTGCTGTGTCCAAAGGGTTGTGTTGGAGGCTGACGACACTGTAAAGGGGCAATTTTTCCTCCCACATCCTACCGCCAACCTCCATTTGAATAACAAGAATATGACTTCGCCTACAGGAATCTACACATCTCTAAGAATATTTCAACAGTATGTCTAACATTCGTACAGGTTTACAATCTTTTAGTTCAGCATTCCTCTTTACTAAATGACGGAAAGATATTTTGATATTTGGAAATTTGAAAATTCAAATATTGTAACCCAAGTCGTTTGTACTCAAACGAACTCTCAATCGTCGGCGCTGGTGAAGCCCTTGCAAGTCTAATGTGATAACTCTTTAACGATGACGTCATGGGCATTGCACAAATATTTCTAAACAAACAGACTTCGTTTGCACGCACACATGACGGACACTCGGCCGTCGTGTTGTACTTTAGCTTTTAGCGGGCAGAGTCCTCCCAAGCTGATTAAAATCGTGTGGTTTTAGAATGAACAGAAGTCTTAAATGACTCAATCGGGCGATTTCTGGGTCTTGGTTAGCGTCGCACCCTGTCGCAGTTACTGCGGATTTTGTTGTGCGTCAATGGAGCGGATGAGTTATCCTGAACGACTCGAGTCACTGAACACATAAGGCTAAGGTCCTGTTTACACTAGCGGTTTGAACCGCGCGGAAACCGCGGCAGTACCGCATAGTCGAGGAAAAACTGCCCGGCTGTCTGTGGACGTCTCCATACAATGTAATTGGACTGTGGCGGTTCAAACCGCTAATATGAACAGGGCCTAAGGTACACAATGACGAGCTTTGCAGCCAGCCGTCGTGTGATGTAATGTCATCTCTGCACATTTTCCTTGTATGTTAGACGAGCCTCGGGCTGTCCCCGTATCCGCTTCGCCCTTAGCGTCCTTCGGCGGCTAGATCACCACCACCACCACCACCACCCATGCAGCATTTCCAGATTTCGATTATTTCTACAAACATATTTTCTAAATACTATGATACCACCAGCTTATTGAGATCGTTTTAGTGATACTCGTACGGTAGCGAAGGGGTTCGTGTGTCAAACGGTGAGTCTGGAGTGCGGAGGAAGCTCTCAGTCGGCAAGACAGGTCGTCATTGGGGACTGCAAGGGCAGACTCCTCCTTTGCTCCTTGTATCACCAAAAGTGAACTCGAAGTTTGGCGATAGACTTACACCCCCCAACCTCTCCCATTTGGAATTAAATGGTCTGCAAAAGGAGATCACACCAGTAGGAGACCTTGTGGTCCATAATGAAGCCGCCGTTGATCTTGTGGGAGCCCGTCCGTTAAAGCGGCGAAATTGTTTGAATTATTCAAATGCTCCGTTTTTTTCACTGAAGGTCGTCTGTCAGGCCTAGGGTAGGCCTTATGGTCTCTTGCAGTCTCCTTCATTCTTATGTTCTTTTGTCAGTTGAGGATCAGAGATAAGAGAACATCTTTTGCTCACTGGGTGTTGAGGGGACAGGGTTAGATGTGTGAATAGAAATCAGATTAGAGTTCTCTCAGGGCTCCTTCACCTAATTGAAACGATCTGCCATTAATTGAAATAATATCCACCAAGGGTAAAATGAAGTGGACAAGGCAGATCGAGATGAGGCAGAGCCCCCTCCAGCTCGAAAACCTCTTGTCTCTCGGTCGATTAAAACCGCTTACAGTCTGCCAGAAACATGTACTTTAATCTTGCAAGACCCAGCGTATTTAGAGATAACGCTGGGCTGTTTTGTTCTGCTTAGAGAGGGACAGCTCAGCGTTGGAAAGCTAAAGAAGTCTTGAATAACCCATAAAACTCTAGCGACATCTTCAAAGCTTTTGTTTTGACCAGCGATAGACTGGTGTGCTCAGCTTATCAGGGACAACTGTGGGCTCTCGGAGGATTGAGGAGTATCATTGACTCTGAAGGAAATGAATTTGGCGTCGCACACAAAGTTCCGTTGTTGAAACTATGGAGTAATTATTGTGTGCGTTCATTGATCAATTTAGCTTCTTCTCACCGTACACACACCTGTTGATTAGGGTGAAACTTAGGGTCAATCCTCGGTTTCTAGGGGCAGAAAGCCGGTGTCAAGGACTCACATTTTACTGTGACACTCCCTCCCTCCAGTTATAAAGTGAATGGGAACTTAGGCTCCCCCCCATCACTTAGAATATGAAGACATCTTAGCTCTTTGGACCCGACCCCACGATGGCCGAAGTACATACATACATACATATACCAAAGGCTTTTTCCCCCTTACACGGGGGGGGGGTAGCCAAAAAGAAAAAGGCATGGAAATCACTCCCACCCATCTCTCTTCCCATGTATTCCACTTCCCTCCACCCTCCTCCCTCCCTCCTATCTTAGCACCTCCTGGATGACGGGTCATCCCTGCATCCTGTCCACTGCCCTGGGTCAGAAGCAGTGTCGCAAGAAACAGCACATCCACAGCAAGGCCGCTTCATAAATTCGGCGACCCCCCTCTCCGTCCCCTCATGCAGGAAAGGAGAAGACGGGGAGAAATCCCTTCGGGCTGCGTCAGTTTTTTTCTCATACATACTTCCTCACCCCCCATCCCCCACCCACTCCCCCTCATGCATCACAGCCTCATCTTTACACAACCCTTCTCCATTCACCCCTATCTTCTGTCCTTTCCCGTCCTTCCTCTACAGACATTCCTCTTTTTTGTAAAGCCTCTTTCACCCCATCCATCCATCTCATCCTAGGACGCCCCCTCATATTCACTCCTTCTACCTCCGCATTCCACACTTCTTTTACTAATCTTTCTTCACTCATTCTTTCCATGTGTCCAAACCATCCTAATACTCTTTCATCAACCCTATCTCCCAGCCGAAGTATTTGTGTGTATTTTGGTTCGCCCATGGGTTGGCCGACGCTGCAGTGGTAAAACTGAATGTTTATGTGAGGGCAGACTTTGTAGTGATGGTTCGACCTTTCTTCTTTTCCGAGTTCGACCAAAAGAAGTGGGTTCTCCACGTGCACTGTGCGTGATCAAGAAGTTCCTCAACAAAGCTGAGCAAAGCTGTATTGGAGTTTTCGTAGACTCTTTCCAACCAAATGGAAGTAAATGAAATAGTGTGTTGTGGATTCGAGTGACTAGATTTTTTTTTTTATTGATTCAGTAAATTGTTTAAGAGACCGTAAAGGTTATGGGTATTTGGTGGATTCGGAAAAGAAAAAATGTCATTGAGGTCGCTTGTAGAGTATGACGGGGAATGCTCCCAGTATGACATCACCAATGCACCCTGGCAGCCTGAGGCAGTCGAATATCACTTCTCGTGTCGCACAGGTGTGGAGACCACTGAGGATAGTGGGCGGAGCAGAATTCGCACGGGGATTAGTCACATGTCGAAGTCTGTCAACGGGAGGAACGCCCCCGGGCTGAGCCAGGGAAAATTTGGTAAATGACATCGTTGGTATGACGGGTACGAGTCTATCACTTGAGTGCCGCGTGGCGCCGTTTCCATACCATTGTGGCTCCCGTCTCATCACCTTATTCGTCACTTGGGCAGCGAAGGGGCTACAACACTTCTTGGGCACTCCGTACTTATAGCTGAGGGATCTTTTTAAGTTGTTTTCTGCTGCCGCAAAACTTTTAAATTCATCTCCGTAGTTCCCCACGCGGAAGCCAAGGTTAGGCGTGTTCTCTTTAATGTGAGAACCGATCAGTCAACGTTAACCAGAGCAGAATGTGCAGACGACATCGCGCACGCACGCACACACACACACACACACACACACACGCGCGCGCGCGCGCGCCAGCGCGACTCGATGGCGCGGTTGGTAGAGTTCTCGGCTGCCACTACCGAGGTCCGGGTTCGAATCCCGCCCAGGGCTGAAATAATTTCAGTATCGCTCCGCTGCGAGTCGTTACTAGGAGGGGGAGAGTTGGGTGTGTGTGCGTGTAAGGTCATATCATTACCCATAGATCGGTCATATATGAGCTCTGAGCTCTCTTCAGGGAGGGAAATAGCTGTCGATCACGAGTCCAACACGTGGTCCAAGGCCATGGTGAATCACACACACACACACACACACACACACACACACACACACACACACACACACGGTCACACACACACACACGGTCACACACCTCTCTACCTTTAGGACAAACCAAAATCATCCGTTGGTAACCAGATTACATGTGGTCACTTCTGAACGTCGTCACCTCTGAACGTCGTCACTTCTGAACGTCGTCACTTCTGAGCGTCGTCACCTTTGAATGTCGTCATTTCTGAACGTCGTCACTTTTGAACGTCGTCAATTCTGAACGTCGTCAGTTCTGAACGTCGTCACTTCTGAACGTCGTCACTTTTGAACGTCGTCACTTTTGAACGTTGTCAATTCTGAACGTTGTCAATTCTGAACGAGTTGAAGGGTTGGTTTTGGAGCGTAGCGAAAGGGATCCCCTTCGAGCTGACTAAAATCACTTAGCAACAGTAGCCATACTGGATGGGAGAGGAAGGAAGGAAGATATAGCGGAGTCGTGACAGAACATTGACCTATCGAAGACGAGAGAAGAAACGATCAAAACAACCTTCTTCTTCTTCTCGTTGTTGTTCTTCTTCTTCTCCTCCTCCTCCTCCTCCTCCTCCTCCTCCTCCTCCTCCTCCTCCTCCTCCACCCATCCATCCATCTATTGAAGACGAAGGAAGTTTCTCTAAAGCCGAGATCGTTCAGCGTCAGCAAAAAGGAAATCTTTCTCCACGTGGCTGGAAGGGGTTACGTAGGAGTTTGCTTGCGAAACCTCAATCAGTGAATAGGTTAGGTTAGGTTAAGTTAGGTCCTTCCCCGCCCACCCCAAGTTTCCTATTGGGGTTTTGTCCATTGGGGAGCTTTATCATGTGTTCCAGATAGGAACATTACTCTGCTTGGATAGCCAGGGCAATTGGCAGTTATCAGTAGACGTTCTGGGTCGAACTGGTGATCTCGTAGTTACGAGGCGAGCTCTAGGCCCAACGCGTCACAGGATAGCATCGAATGGTTCATCTGTTCCTGAAAATAGGACCATGGGCATATGGACGTGCGTGTGTGAGTGTCTGTGTCTAGCGGTGGATTTATGTTGTGGTATACATAATTGAATTTATTTGCATTGCATCCAAAAACGGGCGTCAGAGAGTATCGTCTCCCCTACGGCCCCGTCTTCAATCCCATCAACACCCTCACTTCCATGCCGGGAATGACTGTCACTGTGTCTTGGAAACTGAATAGTGGCAACTGCTTGGCCTACAAACTCAGCAGTCCCGAGTTCTTTCCCCGCTCAAGAGTGAAAAGCATCAGAAGTCTGTTCCCGCTCACATGGTTCACCATGGTCTTGGATCATGTGTTGGACTCACGATCGACAGTTTTTTTACCCTCTCGGAAGAGAGCTCAACTCATGACTGATCTATAGGTAATGCTGTGACCTTTTACACACACACACACACACACACACACACACACACACACACACACACACACACACACACACACACACACACACAACGAAAGTTGGAGTAACGACTCGCAGCGCAGCGATACTGAAATTACTTGAGCCATGGACGGGATTCGAACTCGGACCGTTGTAGCAGCGGTCGCGAACGCTACCACTGCGTCGTCAAAGACAAAGAGTTGTGCGTGCGTGGACATAGATCAAGTCAGATGAGCTAAGGATCTTTCGTGAGGGAGGGTAATCGCTGTTCAGCGAACACATGACAGAAACCCCGCCGGACAAAACTCCAATCTGCATAGCAGACAAAATCCCGTCTGCTGATTGTTTTGTATGTGTGTGTGTGTGTGTGTGTGTGTGTGTGTGTGTGATTCACCATAGTCTTGGATCACATGTTGGACTCGTGATCGACAGCTATTTCCCTCCCGGAAGAGAGCTCAAGAGTTCGTATATGACCGATCTATGGGTAATGCTGTGACCTTACACGCACACACACACCCAACTCCCCGCCCACGAGAGTTGGAGTAGCAACCCGCAGCGCAGCGATACTGAAATTATTTCAGCCCTGGGCGGGATTCGAACCCGGACCCCGGTAGTGGCAGACGGGAACTCTACTAACTGCGCCACGAGAGAGTGTGTGTGTGTGTGTGTGTGTGTGTGTGTGTGTGTGTGTGTGTGTGTGTGTGTGTGTGTGTGTGTGTGTGTGTGTGTGTCTGTCTCATAATGGTGTGACATCTCCCGAAACGTTGATACGAGATCGGGGAGAGAGTTCGGGTAAGAGGGTCGTAAGGTTCGGGTAAGAGAAGGACGTAAGGTCGATTTTTTTTTTTCTTTTTTTTGGGTGGGGGTGGGGGTGGGGGTGGATGAAATGACACTCCTGTGGGCTTTGTTTGAGCCCTTGAGGTGGTGTTTATGGAAGACGCACACCTTACAGAGAGACAGAGAGTGGGAAGGTGTAGCTATTCAGAGGAGCATAGGGGGGAGTGAAAAAGAGGCTACAGCTGTTAGAGCGGGGGCGGACGCTCTAGTAGCTGACGGAGCTCATAGGGGCTTTGGAGTCGGCAGGAGGCGCCAGTGGTCCCCGTCTGAGGAAAGAAGTGGCGGGGCAATCGCTCAGGTAGTGGTTGAAGGGAAAGCCTTCAGCTGCGAACATGAGACGAGGTGGAGAGGCTGGATTGGGGAGAGTTTGAAGAGGATAGATGACGTAAGGGTATTGAAGGAGAGAGGTTTTTCAAAGTTTCTTTCTCCCTTTAGTACGGTGGGCGCATTGTATATATTTTGTTGTAACAGACAATAGGCGTTCGATGCACGGTGCAGACCAGAATGTGCTCCGTCTAGGTTCAAGCTTCAAGACACCTGTCAGCCTTTACTTGTATAAGATAGTCACGTGAACTCTTCTGCTGAAGAGGACTACAGATAGTAGTCGAAATATACGGATCTCCTCTACTTCTGATATTATTTCTCCGATAGTGGGTTTTAAGTGTATATTTATAAATGTGTTATTACATTACAGTTTCCCATTATGAGATAGTCTTAGGTGTTTGCGGTAACCCAAGGTGTTCTTTACGTCACAGAACTGAAAGGATTAGAGGGATGAGTCAACGTGTGTGTTGGTGGAGTGTGTGGGTAGGTGACATCTCACACAAGGAACAGAGAGGGGGTGGGCGTAGTGAGAATAGGTAGTTGTTATTGGGCAGTGATGTAAGAGATCAGGGAGCTTAGTTGGCGTGGAGGCGGAGAAGGTGTAAGGAAGTCGGACAGGGGAAATAAGCTGCCCTGTTGTGCTTGTTAGACGGCGTGCGGCGTTGGCGTCTTGCTCGTGTCGTGGGTGGGTGGCACTGACGACATTGGTAGGTTATTATTTATTTATTTATTTATTTTCTTCCTCTTCGATGGAATTACCTATTTTTTACGCCGTCGTGAAAGTGACGTCCAATCAGGATTTTTTTATTTATTTCTTTTTAATGGGGGAAACGAAACGGAGTAGTTTAGATATTTCTGAATTGAAACTACAGTTGGTCTCTGTAGAGGTCTGCATTGTTTCGTAATTCTCTGAAAGTTGGTCTCGACAAGAAAAAAAAAATAGAACACGAGACGACTTGTGTTTTGTTACCCAGACGCATTCCTTTGAACGACTTGTAGGCGCGAGCTGCCAATGCACACTATCCATTGCATCACCGTTTCATCACGTTACGGCAAATGCTCCGTCATTTTTGTTGATGTTGTTGTTATCTGTTGGACTTATTCTTCACATTGAACAGTGCGCCACCACCATGGCGCCAGCGTGATTACATGGAAGAGGTGTTGACGGAACGGGGATGTGACGGCGACGTGAATGTGAATGGGGCTTCGATAAAGTGACTGAGCACCACAGTCCACATGAATGTTTCTCTGGGGTAACCGCGGACCTGTTACAGGCCAGGGCCATCCTTCTTTTCCTCCTCCTCCTCCTCCTATCCTCCTCCTCCTTTTCTTCCTCCTCCACATAGAGTTTCCTGAATAGGTCATTGGGGCGAATCACTGGATAGTAGGGCATTAAAGAGGTTACCTTCATTTTGTTGCGCGACCCTAATTGCAATGGTCGCATATCTTAGAGTGCATGGGCGACAGCGGGCGGGAAGTTAGAGGTCGCGGTCAGTTTTGACCAAGAACCCAGAGGCTGACCTCAGGTTCTTAGCAGCCTCTTAGCACCTCTTGGAATGAAAAGGTATCCCAGGTACCCGCCGCACCGCTCGGGTCAAAGGCAGTGCAGCGAGGCGAAGCACTCCCAGAACAGGGCCCGACAACCTAAGCTGGTTCACTTCTACCATTTCATCACATAGCAAACCCCCCCCCCCTTCATCCACTCGGCAAATTTCGGTGTAGACTAGAAGAAAATCACTTTGAGCTACTTCGTTCTATCATCCAGTTATAAACACACTCCATTCACTCTTATCTTTTGCACGCTCCTCTTTGCTCGACACTTATTCCTCTGGCATCCAATATTCTTGGACTTTTGCCCATGTTCCTCCATCCATTTCTGCTTTCCACACTGTCTTTGTTAGTGTTTCCTTACCCATTCTTCCCATATACTCAAACCATCTCAACATTGTAGTTAACCATACATTTCTCACTACTCATCGTTGTAATACCACACTTCTTAAAATTTCATCTCGCTTTTAGGTTCTTCCTTTCGTCCTTCTTCAAATTCCAAGTCTATACGGTGTCGTGGACACAGCCACTCTCTCGGACAATCTCCTTTTAGTGTTCATTTCGATATACATATTTCTGATGACACATTTCATTCCTTCCAGGCATTTACTTGTTCCTCTTACTCTATAATTCACCTCCACCTCTGTTCCTCCAGTTCCTAGTACACGTGACCCCCAAATACTTAAAACCCTCTGCTTCCTATCGCCTTTCACTCTTTAAAGTCAACTCCAATCTACCCCTGCCATCATATTTTTTATGTATCACCTTCGTTTTCCCCACATTCACTTCAGTTTTTTCTTCTCAGACACTCATCCTAGCTTAACCACCAGCTACTTTAGTCTCATGGTCACAAACGCATCGTCATCCGCAAACTACAACTGGCTCACCCATTTCCTTCCACTCCCTCACCAACTCCAAACTACTGCGCAGCACCCTTGTGTTTACCTCCCTCACCACCTCATCCATGTACACGTTGAACAACCATGGCGACATTATACAACTCTGGCGCACTTCCACTTTCACATCAAACCACTCTGTCCATTCCCGACCCTCACGCAAACTCTTACTACTTGTGTAAAAACTGTTGACCTCCGTAAGCAGTCTTCCCCCTATCCCATACACACACACACCTGTAACTCATTCCGTGATGTACCAGTTTCAAATCTGTCGTACGCCTTATTCAAATCCACGAAAAAGAAACATGCCCTTAAAAGTTCGCGTATATTTATCTTGCAAATTTTTATATACGCGCCCTCTTTCGTAAACCCATAATGCTCTCCAATCACTCCACCTGTTCCCCTCCTAATCCTTTCATTTAGCATCCATACACGTTACCAACTAAACATAACGTAAAGCTACTTAATAAATATTTGTCCCCTTTCCCCACGTACAGTGGGGCTATATATGTACTCCTCTAGTCCACCGGAACACTCTTCCCTAAGGCACACATTCTCATTGATCATTACATTTTAAATACTGGTTCCAGCCTCAGACACTCCATATAATAACTCTCTAACCCAGGTGTTTTAACAGCTTTGATGGTCGCTTTCAATGCTGTTTGTATTTCCTTTCTCAGTCATTTTTCAGATATCTCCCACTGCCACCATCAAGGCCCCATTGTCTTCATCATTATTCAACAACTCCCCAAAATATTCGACCCATCTTCTTACCACTTTCATTTCCATTAGCATCTGCCCTTCTACCCGAGTCGCCTCTCTGTCCACTTCCTTCATTTTCTTTTTTTCATAATTATCTTTCAGGCACCAGCTCCACTCTTTCTACGCCTTCCTCACCTGTGTTTTGCTTCCACCCTCTTTATCCTGTACCGCCCTCATTCTTGCCTAGTTGTACATAGCAATGATTCATCTGTTCGCTTCTTTTCTGCGACCCACTCCTTCATCACACTGTCCCTCCTAACCTCTTCATTCCACACATCGTCTTTGCGCACTGTATCACTTCCTTTTCGAAACGACCATCTTTCCCCTTCTCATGTTTCCCTTTCATCCTTCACCACATCTCAGTCCTCAGCTTATGGTGTTCTTTTTCTTTCTCCTTTTCATTTGATCTTCTTACCTTTAGCACCATCTACCTTCCTATTCTTTCTTCACCATCTTCTACTCTTAATTTCCCTTACAATAGATTAACTGACAAACCACTGTGATCTCCAGTAAACACGTGTACAGAACTCTTCCAATCATTTTGGGTGTCACTGCATAGTCCATTAATGCTCTCGTGACTACCCTTCCTCCAGGCCCACGTATACTCATGCTCGTCTTTTTTCTTCATCACCCCTTCGGTATACATCTCTAACATCTCTCCGGTGTATTTCCTGTCACTATATCTCCTCAATATTCCTTCTGTCGGTTCGTATCTTTAGCATTGAGATCTCCCAATACTACTGCTGCCGTGCACATTCATATTAATTCGAAACGCTTCCCTCTCCTCATTTTATATCACTACCACAGCCATATGCTCTCACAAATGGTCACATCTGCCATCCTTACCTCACATTCTTCTACATTATCCTGTATGACACATCTTGCGGTTATTTGCCTCATCATTTACCAACAATCCCACTTCCCTCCCACGCCCTCTCACCAATCCCTAATACTCTACCCACGATGCCCCCAAACTCTAACTTTCATTTTCGTTTCGCTCAGCGGAAACTCATCCATCATCTTTCCGAAACGCACACTGCCCATCTCTTTCCTGTTATTCTCATCCGCACGACATCCACGCAGATTCAACGACTCATTTGCTGGGGTTCTGGTTGGAATACTCCTAGACCCTCTTATGCCTTGAAGTTTCGTGGGAGACAGAGTGGGGGATCCCAAGTCGCCCCACTCCATCCCTCTCCTCTTCTTCGACACTCATGGGAATATGGTGAGAATATTCTTCTCCCTCCTCGCCACAGCGTAGATGGTGGATATATCATCATAAATGGTGTAACAATTCACAATGAAATAAAATAAAAGCTGATAGGACCATGACCTTTGTATGTTGCTAGTGACGAAACACTGTGAAAAGTGATGTTTTGTTGTGTGTGGGACTTAAATTACATGTGGGGGTTGGACTAGGAGTAGTTCAGTGTCGGGTGTCACGCGTCAAGGGCTGGCGCTGTAGACGACGCTCGTCAGGTCGAGTAATGGTGAAGTTTATTTTATGTTGACGGGCAAATAACATGGGGCCGTCTTTGCCGCGGGTACAGAACGCTTGGGTTAAACCAGTGGTTCTTAACCTTTTTTCAGTGCCCTTAGTACCCCTTGATATCTCAGAAGAAATTCTCGTACCCCCCCCCATCCAATATAAATACAATGCAAACATATGAAAAGGAATTGTGATACAAACCTTGCTTTGCTTTCTCGTGGTAAATATACAGTACCATTGCACTGGCTATCGTGTCTCGTGCCCCCATCCAGTATAAATACAATGCAAACATATGAAAAAGAATAGTGATACAAACCTTTTGCTTTGCTTTCTCGTGGTAAATATGTAGTACCATTGCACTGGCTATCATGTCCTGTACCCCCAAATCCAGTATAAATACAATGCAAACATATGAAAAGGAATAGTGATACAAACCTTGCTTTGCTTTCTCGTGGTAAATATAGAGTACCATTACACTGGCTATCGTGAACCATTGCATTGGCTATCATGTCCTGTACCCCCAAATCCAGTATAAATACAATGCAAACATATGAAAAGGAATAGTGATACAAACCTTGCTTTGCTTTCTCGTGGCAATATACATTACCATAGCACTGGCTATCATGTCTCGTACCCCCAGGCTTAAGGTTTCGTACCCCTTGGGGGTACACACAAGTATCCCAGGTTAAGAACCACACGGTTAAACCAAGTACATGGGTGTGGAGGAGACACGATGAGGCGTTGTCACAACATGCTGGAGTGTGTTGCACTGCACTTGTATACTGAACTTTGTAGTCTGTATTCGCCTACTGTTCAGCGTGTATTTGATTAATATATATGTTAGCAAGTTACATAAATATTTACTTGTGGTTCTGCATAATTAATTACCACTGTTCACTAGATATTTTTGTGGTGCTTGCATAATGATAATGAGATTTGACTCCTTCGATTCGGAGTGGCTGAATAAAATAATCTGGCGATAGCAGGAATGGAAGTGGAAAGGTCGTCAAGCGCAGCAAAGAGCTTAATTCAGTTGAATGAAAGGGTCTGTTGGCAGCGAGAGTGAATTTGTGCCGCGAAACAAGACGTGGCGCGTTTCGGGGAGGGTGGGGCATTGGGTGTGAGGTCATTGTTTCGTAGTGTGCTGGGCCGGCAGCATCATGGAACAGTAGCCATTACCAGTCGCACAACTTTGACTCCATAAATACAACTTGTAGAGTAGTATATTTGTATAAGTATTTTATACACAGTTGTATTATACAGTATATATATATATATATATATATATATATATATATATATATATATATATATATGTTATATATATATATATATTTATATATATATATTTATATATATATATGTATATATATATTTATATATATATATTTATATATATATATTTATATAAATTTATATGTATTTATATATTTATATATATAATATATATTTATTTATATTTTTTTATATATATATATATATATATATATATATATTTATATACATTTATATATATGTATTTATATATTTATATATATATATTTATATATATTTATATATATAAATATATATATATATATATGTTTAAATAAAAATATTCTAAAAAACGCTGTGGAAGTCGGGGACAGGTGGTATTACGGTGACACTTTGTCCTAAAAATATTCTTGAAAAAGCGCTTGGG
>NC_134789.1:60545186-60547686 GCF_046742065.1 Oratosquilla oratoria
AGTAATAATTTTCAAAACCTGTCGGTCCACTCGCCTCCATCAGGTGCAGCCCCAAGAGGCTGGAATTCGATGTCAGAATTAGGCCTAAGATGTCTTTTCCATCAACTTCAACCGTTTCTCTTGCACAACCGGCGACTGATTGTTCCTCCCTCCCACACCAGTGTTTCTTCCCCCAGGAGATCCGTGGGAGCGGTCGAGGATCGTTGTCGGCCACTGTGGGGCTGCGGGTATTCTACTGAGTGGGTCTTGAAACAACAATCCATTCATCGTTTCTGACTCATCAATATATATATATATATATATATATATATATATATATATATATATATATATATATATATATAATACTGAATGTGTCCCAGTGATTAGAGATATATTTCAACAACCACAATGCAATTTAATTCTAAGCCATCAAGGCCGACATGCAGAAATTGAAATGTGGTACTGCCAAGGACTCGAACTCCAGCATCCTCATGACAAGTGCGGTAGTGACTTACCAACTAGGCTATCAAGAGCCTAGTTGGTAAGTCACTACCGCACTTGT
This sequence comes from Oratosquilla oratoria, assembly GCF_046742065.1. NCBI lineage: Eukaryota > Metazoa > Arthropoda > Malacostraca > Stomatopoda > Squillidae > Oratosquilla > Oratosquilla oratoria. Next base: position 60,545,731 of record NC_134789.1, read on the forward strand.
CATGAGGATGCTGGGGTTCGAGTCCTTGGTAGTACCACATTTCAATTTCTGCATGGCCTTGATGGCTTAGAATTAAAGTGAATTGTGGTTGTTGATATATATATATATATATATATATATATATATATATATATATATATATATTGTGAGAATAAACACCTTGTGAGATCGAAACCTTTATTGGTACTACGTTTCGCTTGTTACAGCTTTTTCAAGTACAGACATGACACACACTCTGAGCACATATAAGCCAACAGGGAAGGAACTGGGAGAGGTTAATGGGAGGGGTGGGTGGTAGGTGGAGGGGGAGGAGGGGGACGGGTGGGACTTGGTGGAGACAAAGGAGGACATTTCGGACAGTTTGTTGAAGTGGACTAAAGGGGACATTTCATACATTTATTTAATGCGGGTAACAGATGGATGAACAACATCACCACCAACGCCTGTGTTATCCACCGGAACACCAACGACCACCTGATGGATTGGGATAACGCAGAACTTCTGTTTAGTGAACCAGACAGGGTGAGGAGAAAATGCCTCGAAGCGGCCGCCATTCAAAGCTTCAAAACCATTGAGCAGAACAGAGGCATGTTTAACATCGCCCCTCCTATCATCCATCTGTTACCCGCATTAAATAAATGTATGAAATGTCCCCCTTAGTCCACTTCAACAAACTGTCCGAAATGTCCTCCTTTGTCTCCACCAAGTCCCACCCGTCCCCCTCCTCCCCCCTTCACCCTCCACCTACCACCCACCCCTCCCTGATAACCTCTACCAGTTCCTTCCCTGTTGGCTTATATGTGCTCAGAGTGTGTGTCATGTCTGTACTTGAAAAAGCTGTAACAAGCGAAACGTAGTACCAATAAAGGTTTCGATCTCACAAGGTGTTTATTCCCACAGTCTTGTCGGCTTTTGCCATTGTGATTCATATATGTATATATATATATATATATATATATATATAGATCAATATATATATATATATATATATATATATATATATATATATATTTCAGCTACTGACTTCTAAGCCTTTCAGATATTGTACTCCTGTGGCATCTTCATTTGTAGTTTGATGTCAGTGATGAACTTGATTATGTACACTATTTATTTTATTATATATATATATATATATATATATATATATATATATATATATATATATTTAATTACGGATTCGTAATCTGGTAATTAATTTTCATCTGCTTTTCTGTGTAACAAGCTAACCCCAGGAATCATCGTTTCAGATTCACAATCTGAAATTAAATCCTTTATTCTTCTTTTCTGGCTTGTCCTGCAAGAGGAACACCGAAAGTAATAATTTTCAAAACCTGTCCGTCCACTCGCCTCCATCAGGTGCAGCCCCAAGAGGCTGGAATTCGATGTCAGAATTAGGCCTAAGATGTCTTTCCATCAACTTCAACTGTTTCTCTTGCACAACCAGCGACTTATCGCTCCTCCCTCCCACCCCAGTGTTTCTTTCCCCAGGAGATCCGTGGGAGCGGTCGAGGATCGTTGTCGGCCACTGTGGGGCTGCGGGTATTCTACTGAGTGAGTCTTGAAACAACAATCCATTCATCGTTTCTGGCTCATCAATATATATATATACATATATATATATATATATATATATATATATATATATATATATATATATATATTGTGTGTGTGTGTGTGTGTGTGTGTACAATACTGAATGGGTCCCAGTGATTAGAAATACATTTTAACAACCACAATGCAATTTAATTCTAAGCCATCAAGGCCGACATGCAGAAATTGAAATGTGGTACTGCCAAGGACTCGAACCCCAGCATATTCATGATAAGTGCGGTAGTGACTTACCAACAAGGCTATCAAGAGCCTAGTTGGTAAGTCACTACCGCACTTGTCATGAGAATGCTGGGGTTCGAGTCCTTGGCAGTATCACATTTAAATTTCTGCATGTCGGCCATTGAT
>NC_134789.1:60552686-60567686 GCF_046742065.1 Oratosquilla oratoria
GAAATATAGTTATCCAAGTACCTGGAGGGATAGGGTATCAGAATAAATATGGTTATGGGGGTCTATCTCCAAAACCCTAGAAGTTCGTGAATAGACAGAGGCTACTATTTTATTAATATATATATATAATATATATATATATATATATATATGCTGGGACATTGTGACAAGTTGATGAAGGTGGAAAAAGAAGTCACGGGTCTAGTTCCGAGTTTTTGAGTTTATTCCTGACCGATTTCGCTCTGTTCTTCTTCAGAGGAATTCCTCTGAAGAAGCATAGAACATTCCACTTAAGACGCATAGAGCGAAACCGGTCAGGAATAAACTCAAAAACTCGGAACTAGACCTGTGACTTCTTTTTCCACCATCTATATATATATATATATATATATATATACATATATATATATAATACATCTATAATGCATTTATTATTCTTATTTGTTAATTTTATTGGTGATTACAATTATTGAAATACCACAGGCTGTGGTGGAACAGTCTAGATGCACTACCTTTCGTGACTTTAGTAACCGAACGCTCTCGCGCGCCGACCAGAGATAGGTCGTAATATGCCGGCAGTTGAGAGAGAGAGAGAGAGAGAGAGAGAGAGAGAGAGAGAGAGAGAGAGAGAGAGAGAGAGAGAGAGAGAGAGAGAGAGAGAGAGAGAGAGAGAGAGAAAAGCCCAGATCGACCGCAACTCTTGGCACGTGTAGCTTCTCAAGCTGAGCCAGCGAGAAGGAGACTTTGCTGCGTTTGGAATTCGTTCCCTGGAACGCCATTGACGAGGGGCGAAAGCTATTTGATCGCTTATCATGCATGAGTAAAGACCCAGAATGTGATGGACTCCTGACAGAAAGACCTTTCCTCACTTAAACTGTATCAAGCGGCGTGGCTGGCTTCCCCAGAACTTAGTTTTAGAAATCTGTGCCTTGCGAATGGGCATAAGAATAGGTATGTTATCAGTCTGTTGATATTGGAAATAATGCATCTGCCCGTCAGTTAACCAATTTCAGTTGTCGTGTATCGTGTTGTAGGTCTTCAAGTCGTCGGGTGGAGCGTCTTGAGCATTTCAGAAAGATGAGAGACACCCGTGTGTGTGATGACGTTGGTAACCAGCGGTTCTATCCATGGGGACAAAATCGCGCTGAAGAGGTGTAATTACAGATGTGGTAAAGAGATGTTAGGAAAGCTAGAAGAAATTAGAAATGATCACCATCCATTTTTGAGTGGAGATCAGAAAAAAAAAATAATAATAGTAATAATAATAATAATAATAATAATAATAGTAATAATAATAATAATAATAATAATAATAATAATAATAAAAATGCTGGGTGACCCTGCTCCTTAGGGTTTAACTGAAGTCCCAAAGATATTGACTTTACAAGATGTGTAACCAGTGTTCTGTAGGGTATTTTCAGCACCTAAGTGCCGTGTACAGAACAGTCCTTAGCTGTACCCTTACGATCCCAGAATGCCCTCGTAGGTGAATAGGACCGTTTGTTAGAAGAACAGAATAGGCGGGTGACGTCACAATAGCGATGAGGTTAAAGAGAGGGTGGAGGTCGTTAGAGAGGATGGGAGGAGGTAGGGAGGGAGGGAGGGAGGAAGGGGGGCCGGGGTGGGGATGGGGTGTCGTTGGACACATTAACCAAGGCGAGCTGAGTCAGAGTGTGCCCTGGCTCCCCCTTGCACGCGAACTGAAACCAACTCTAGATCTCTCCCTCCTCCTCCTCCCCTCCTCCTTCCTCCCCTCCTCCTTACTCCCCTCCTCCTTCCTCCCCTCCTTCTTCCTCCCCTCCTTCTTCCCCCCCTCCTTATTCCCCTTTATTTGTCTGATCCCTTATCATTGCTTGTGACTCCGAGAAGACCTTCCAACTCCCTGAGTCACGGGGCCCTGCTGCTGCTTCTTGGGGCTGAACGGCACCGGGCGGCGCCAGCCAAGACCAAGTTGTTTGTGGCGCCAGGCAGGACCACGTTATTTGTGGTGCCAGGCAGGACCAAATTGCTTATGGCGCCAGGCGGGACCAAGTTGTTTGTGGCGCCAGCAAGGACCAAGTTGTTTGTGACGCCAGGCAGGACCACGTTGTTTGTGGTGCCAGGCAGGACCACGTTAATTGTGGCGCCAGCCAGGCAGGCACCACCACTGCAGTGGATGTATGAGTTGAGATCACCCGAACCCCCTGTTGTTGGCACGAGGTCGTCCTTCCATGAGATGAGAGCTAAAAATACACAAGATGTCACTGCCAAGGTGCTCGCTCCTTCTCTCATATCCCACCCGTCCTCTCTCCCTTTATCATTCCTTTCCACGGATCCAGGTCCTTCTTTTCTTCTGGGGAACACGCCAAATGTAAGATGTAAATTGGCATTTTGTGTTCGTGATTAGCATTTGCTACAGTATGCTGCCGCGAGCACCAAGCGATTTTATCAGGTGGGAGAAACATCCTTCGCATAATACCTGAGGTTGAAGGCGCCCAAAGGGTTGTTTCTGTCCGCCGTCAGGTGATTTCAGTCAACCAAAAGTAACGTCCCTTCAGAAGCCACAGGCGTTAGTTGTCTGTTTCTCCACCGTCCTGCCGCTCTCTCTCTCTCTCTCTCTCTCTCTCTCTCTCTCTCTCTCTCTCTCTGTGTGTGTGTGTGTGTGTTTTTCTGTCTGTCTGTCTGTCTGTCTCCCGTACCCTTTCCCCTGTACCGCCCGACGAGACCACACCTCCATCTCTCTTGTTGTCATTCTTATGTCATAACCTTCCCCCCTCCCGCTTCTTCCCTCCCCTTTTCCCCTCCCTTTTCTTCTCCCCATTTCATATCCTCTTTCTTCCCTCCTTCCCTTTCCCCTTGCCCTACTCCTTTCCCCTTATCTTCTTTCCTTCCCCTTCCCTTCCCCTTCCCTTCCCTTCCCTTCCCTACCCTTCCCTTCCCTTCCCCTTCTTCCTTTCCCCTTTTTCTGTCTCTCCTTTCTTCTTCTTTCTCTCTCCCTTTCCATCCCCTCACAGTCTTTTTCTCTCTATCGTATACATTTGCATCTTTCTCCCTCCCCCCCCGCCCACCGTTATTTCCTTCCCCTCTCGGGGAGCTTTGGGAGGAAGGAGCCCCTTCAGCCACAATCCTGCTTCGAGGACGACTGCAATGTTATACTCGCTCTTGCTGGTCGAGTGACCCAGCCTGTCTGGAGGAGGACGACGAGCAGGAGGAGGGAGAGGGAGAGGAGGCCGAGGAGGAGGAAAGAGGAGGAGGAGGAGGGATATGAGGCCTAGGAGGAGGGATAGGAGGCCGAGAAGGAAGAGGGATAGGAGGCCGAGAAGGAAGAGGGAGAGGAGGCCGAGAAGGAAGAGGGAGAAGGGGCCGAGGAGGAGGAAGAGGAGGAGGGGGAAGAAGGGGCCGATGAGGAAGACAAGGCCGAGGAGGAGGGAGGTGAATCCGAGGAGGAGGGAGGTGAGTCCGAGGAGGAGGGAGATGAGTCCGAGGAGGAGGAGGGAGGGGAGGCCGAGGAGGGAGATGTGTCCGAGGAGGAGGAAGATGAGGAGGGAGATGAGTCTGAGGAGGCTGAGGAGGCCGAGGAGGGAGATGAGTCCGAGGAGGAGGGAGATGAGTCTGAGGAGGGAGAGGAGGCCGAGGAGGAGGAAGAGTAGTAGGAGGAGGGAGATGAGGTCTAGGAGGAGGAGGATGGAGATTGTATCTCCCAGCAAAGGAAGCGGCGGATGTTGGTGGTGGTAGTGGTGGAATGGTGGTGGTGGTGGTGACAATGGTGTTGGTGGTGGTAATTGAGGGGGGGGGGAGAGGAAATCCGAAAGATAATATTTTCTATACTTGAAATAAATGCTACATGTACTTCAAATTTCGATTCCGTAGCTAGTTAAATTGTATCTAATGTTGTTCTACGTACGTTTGATTTTTACTACATATCTTAAATATTCCATAACTAAACATCCTTGTTATCCTTAAGCTTGCAACTTGTTCATCTGGTTTATGTGTTATTTGTATTTTGTGCTTCAGTTTGGTGTGAATCCCAATTGCGGCGCCAAAGTTCAATTGCCTCTCCGGCGTCGGCGCCACAATGAGAGTCTTCGACCCCCCCCCCCCCGTTCCTTCTCCCCTCGGCTGAATAAAATCGCCCGACGGCAGCTAGAATATCTGTAAAGGGACCTTTCAAAGGGAAGGGGTTAGTTGTTCCTTTCATATGATGCCTTTCATGTCCTCCCATTTCTCCCCACATCCCAGCTCGCACGAATTCCACTTGCCCTTCCCCGAGCCTTCTCCCCATGCACTCTCATCTTCTCTTCATCGTTTCTTCCGGTCCCAGCTCGTTCGCGGTTGCCTTTCTTACACCACCATCCCTCGTCCTTCTCCGCCGATACCTGGTGCTGCACTACCCCCCCCCAACTCCTCCCCCCCCCCGCGCGCGCGACACACACACACACACACACACACACACACACACACACACACACACACACACACACACACACACACACACACACACACACACACACACACACACACACACACACACACACACACACACACAGACTCACTCACTCACTCACTCACTCACACACACTGGCAGCACCGATCGTCTTCTGGCCTTAACTCTCAACCTTTACGAGTACATACTCTTGGTCTTCGATCACTTCAACAGGGTGACGATTCTTCATGTGGGCTATCCTAGGGTGACAATTCTCCATGTGAGGTATCCTAGGGTGACAATTTTCCATGTGGGCTATCCTAGGAGACATTTCTTCATGTGGACTATCCTAGGGAGACATTTCTTCATGTGGACTATCCTTGGGTATCAATTCTTCATGTGGACTATCCTAAGGTGAGAATTCTTCATGTGGACTATCCTAGGGTGACAATTCTTCACGTGGATTATCCTAGGGTGACAGTTCTTCATGAGGGACATCCTAGGTTTACGAATTTTTGGTTGTTTAAGTTGATGACAATAAGCATAATCCCTATTCCACCTAACCTAACCTTATGAGTAAAAGCAGCAACGACTGCAACAGCACTGTAGGAAAGAGGCCAAACGCAGAGTATATTGGATTCCATACTCTGCGTTTGGACCTCTTTCCTACAACCTAACCTAATCCTTATTACACTGTTGATATTCGGCGTTCTGGGGTGACAATTCTTCAGGTGGGATCTCATGGGGTGACGATTCTTCATGAGGGCGTTCTGGGGTGAAAATTCTTCAGGTGGGATCTCATGGAGTGATGATTCTTCATGTGGGCATTCTGGGGGTGAATTCTTCAGGTGGGATATCATGGGGTGACGACTCTTCATGTGGGCGTTCTGGGGTGACGATTCTTTATGTGGGCGTTCTGGGGTGACAATACTTCAGGTGGGATTTCATGGAGTGACGATTCTTCATGTGGGCGTTCTGAGGTGACATTTCTTCAGGTGATCCCTTCGATTCTCCAAAGTCGCTTCGCCTTAACTCCACTCTCACTCTCTATCAATCCACCCCTCCACTCATCCACCCACCCTAACCCCGTCCACTCTTTCGTCTGCTCTCGCGTCCACCTCTCCCTTCCCTCCTTTGTTCTGGCGTTTGCATGTCGAACTAAAATCTGGTTACGTCGAGATAGAGTCGGCTGCAAAATCCGCTTCGCGAATATAACTTTTTCAGCTGCTGCCGAGTATTTGGTATGATTTTCCATACACTGTATTTACTCTACATGGAAACGTGTTTTCTTGTATTGGAGAAGTATTGTATGATGAGTGAACTGTTTCTTTTTGAATTAGCATGGCGTCAGCCAGAATTGAAAGATATTTGGAAGTGGATAGAAACAACCTCGCCAACCGTGTAGTTAATGAATGGAATAAACTTCCTGCAGAGGCAGTGCAATGTAGTTCAGTTCGAAGCTTTAATATTCGTTTAGATAAACACCTAAGCAAGATGTAATGACTGCCATTTATTCTTTATTATTTGTATGTTTGTTAATTATTATTTGCTTGATTTTCATTTATTATTATGATTTACCATTTTCGTGTTTATTATTATTTAACTATACCTATGCATTTATTTTTTATTTATGTTATAAGTTTTATTTATTTATCAATTATTATTATAATTTTTTTTCGCATCCGACTTAGTTATGAACCAAAAGGTCTCGTGTCGGCATGCTCCTTTGTAAGCCTTTGTATCTTTGATACGTGTCACCCGGAGAGGAAGAGGTTAATAGAGGCGAGGAGGAGGTGCCACGGAAATTAATTGGATAACGTGGCGCCAGCATTAGCCAAAATAAATTAGATAGGTCCCTTCCATTACGAAAGCAGAGTAGCAACGCGGTGGTGTTTGTGTGTGTGTTTACCTATAGTCAGCGCAAGGAGAAATGACCGATAAGGCGGGGCTAGGAGATTTCCCGGTGTTGCCACACATGGGCATCCATGGCGAGAACGTGCGTGTGGATGCAATGTTTTCTGAATGCAGTGTGAGGGGGGCGGGGCCAGAGATTAGATGTAGCGGCAACGTCGCTCTCTCTTTTCCATATGCCATGTCTAGACTCGAAGAAACGAAACCTTTGTATAGAAAACATTGCTTTGATTTTTACCTCAGTGGTGGTGTGTGACAAAAATTATAATATAATCATATGTGGCAACATTATAAAATCATAAAATAGAATTATAGAATAAAATAAAATTATGAAATAATTAGATGTGGCACCACAGGGGAACTCCCAGTGCTCCGCCCTAACGGCCAGTTCTCAGTGCAACGGGTATAGTCGTATTTACCTAGTTGTATTATACGGGAAGGGAGCTATGCTCGTAGTGCGTCTTTGTATCTCTCAACATCTAGTTCTTAAATTCTTGTATGGTGTGTGTGTTAGTGTGTGTGTGTGTGTGTGTGCGTGCGTGCGCGCGCGCATATGTTGTGGGGACATTTCAGGCATCTGGCACTGGTAGCTGAATAATTGCTGAAAACGATAGGCAGTAATCATGACTGAGCATCTGGTTTTATCAGTTAGTTGCACAACACCGCTCGACCGATAGACCTGGATCTCGCAGCAGCTATGCACACACACGAACACACACACACACACACACACACACACACACACACACACACACACACACGCGCGCGCGCGCGCGCGCGCGCAGCGAATGGTTTGATTCATATAATTTTGTCTGCGTATCGCGAAGAACAGCGTAAAGATAATAAGGAAAATATGAAATAAATGGCCCTGAGAGTTCTGCTCCGTAAAGAAGGTCGATGCTAAACATAGATTTAATCAATTTCTCTATGCGGCTGATCTTGCTGGGATGTTGCGGAGAGCGTTCATTGATTTCTTATTCATAGATAAATCTTTGCTTGTTCTTTGCTCATTTGGGGTAGACCTATACCCTCCACTCTATGTCTTACCTCGTCTGTAGGCTTCTGGGGTGTCTGGGTTGTGTATTTACAATCTCCAAGAAAGTGTTTCCCAACACGAAAAATGTACATGCATAGATGGGGCAGGTGGCAGGTATTGATGGCCACGGTTGCCCAATAGAAAGAGGTAATGTCGGCGTGGCGGTCATCTTGCGGCGTTCTGTCCGTGGTTCGTCGTTTCTGTCTGTTTCTGTCTCCGCCATGAGTTGTCGTCCACGTGGAGCCTAACGGTGGTATTCTTAAAAAAAATCTTTCCCTTCCAAGGATTTATATAAGATTTATATAAGCAAAGATTTATATAAGGAAAGAATTTTTGTTTAGAATGCCACCGATAGACTCCATTATCACGGCAATCTTGAATTGAAGTAATTCTCCAGTTATTTTTTACCAATAGGGTGTCTTGTGAAAACTATAAATTCTGGTTTTCACGTCATCCGTCGGATAAAGTGAAAAAGAAAAGAAAAGAAAAAAAAAATAGACCAATTAAGGGAATAGGAGTTAATGATGAATCTGGACCATTGGAAAGGCGGCAGACATCACGAATTAGCTCAGGCCTAGATTGAGATCTAGTAAATTAAATTGATATCGATGAATCCTGTTTTTTTTTATATGAAATTATAACAGTTCTCCTTTCCCTGTTGAACATTGAATTCCTTGACGTGGAAGTGTGCGTCCTCATTCTCTCTCTCTCTCTCTCTCTCTCTCTCTCTCTCTCTCTCTCTCTCTCTCTCTCTCTCTTTTTTTTTTCTTTCCCTTCTCTGACAGTTGAGGTGAGCGAGGGGAACACATGACAAAACCCCCATCTGCATAGCAGACAAAAATCCAATAAGAAAATTGGGGTGGGTTGGACATAACCTTACCTAACCTAACTTAACCTATTCTCTGATTGGGGTTTTGTCCGTTGGGGGTATTGTCCGGTGAACAATTTGTAGTGTTTGCGGTCTTCCCACATCGTCTGTTCCGTTTAGCTTAATGGTGATGGTAGCACAGCTTCCCTCTCTGCTGACAGCTGCTGACAGCAACGTTGTAGGCTCAGCTTCACTGCCGTAACGGTTAGATGCGTTGGATACCTAGTCCAGTAAAGGCGTTAATTAAAAAAAAAAAAAAAAAAAACGAAAAAAATAGATAAATAAAAGATAATATCGATCACAATGTCGGTAGGATGTTCGGCCATCAAGGTATCCAGGGCCATGGGAGTGACAACAGAGTGGGAACTGCTCCGGGGTCCGTTGGCGACGGAAATAGTTTGCCGTTGACGGTTTAAACGCGGCGTCATGATGACTTCAGCAGGAACGAGTCTCTCCCGAACCCGGCTTCAGAGGTCAATAGTCTTACCTCATCGGGTTTTATGTCAGCCTGAGCCTCTCTACAGCACCACTGAAGAGAAGGAAAACCGCAACAGCGAGTCGCTTTTGTATGAAAGCGTCGAGGTGTTGTAATCACCGTGTATGGGCCCGAGTCTCCCTCGTTCATTTGGAGCCATTTGAGGTCGTATGGTGCGAGAACAACATTGCTTTGAAGAGCAGTGGGGGGCACTCACAGGTTGACCGAGAAACCTGTAGTCTTTACTCATAGTTTACACTTCAGAAGTGATACTTACATGCTTACATAGTTTTGGCGACTTTAATGCCAATCTGTGTTTTTTTCAGCCCTGCTGGTCCCATCACGCAACCGTGAATTGCATAAATGTGATTAATTAGGGCGCAAATGTTCACATGTGTGCTCCGGGTACTTCAATGACACTCAGCTGTTCAGTGTTTGTTTTCATATAGACCCCATCCAAGAATACACCAGGATTTTATCTATGTCTCCTTGCGATTTATGCTTCAGCATTGTACAAAAGAGGTTATTCGTCTTCGGTTAAGCTTTGTGATCAGTAATGAGCGATTGTTAGTGCTTATGCTTTTAAAACTGAATAAAGTCGTTAAGTGTCCCCCTTAGGATACTTAACCCTTAAAGGATAAAAACGGGTTAAGTTACCCTTTCAGGACGGTGGCCACCCCCTCCCCCCCTCCGTCCCGCAACATGGATGAATGAAATTTGTGGTAATTTTCTTTTCCTAAAAGGTCATTTCGTTTCGTTAATTGGAGATTTTTATGCCGAATGGTAATTGTTTTGCTAAATTGTAAATTTCGCTTATGAGTTGGTCATTTTGTTTTCCTAATTGGTGGTTTTGTTTTGCTCGTTTGTTCTTTTGTTTTTCTTGTTTTTGTTTTGTTTTTATGTATTTATTCACATATGAATTGTTCTGAATCTTGACGTCATCATAAACCAAAATTCTGTTGGTCCTCACTCCTGCATGACTGAAATTTGTTGTAGTGATTCAGATGTTAGAACGAAATCCCTAAAAGGTGTCTTAAAATGAAGGGGCGAATTGAAGGTTAACCCATTAAACTCCGATGACAAGATTCTTGTCGTTTGGTCAAATAAAACAAAAAATCATAACAAAAATGTTTGATCAAACACCAGAAAAATATGACGTCAGTCCTCGCACGAAGCAAGGACTGACGTCATATTTTTCTAGTGTTTGATCAAACATTTTTGTGTTATGATTTTTTGTTTTATTTGACCAACTGACAAGAATCTTGTCATCGGAGTTTAATGGGTTAAAGTTGATAAATTGATAAATGATAAGCAAAGAAGTAAACAATCCCATTAGAATTGCCACTGCGGAAAGGGCTCCCTCTCACCTGAATGAAAGCGGAAACCGACCAAACTTAATTCACTCGGTTCCTTGCTGTCGCCGGCGATTCGGTCCGAGCCTCCTCGGGTTTCCTCTGACGTCACGAGTAACTGGCCACGTGACTTGAAGTCACAAAGCTGCGTAAGACCTCGATTGAGTTTGGCTGAGATTCCCCCGGATAAGGTCCAGAGGGGATAACCAGCGTTTCTCTCCGGATCATCACAAAAATTTAATGGTTACTTGGGCCAGAACAAACAACCTCATTTTCGTAAGTAATAATAATGATGAATATCCTCATGGATTGATTCAGTGAGTTGATGAAAATCAACCCAATTGTAGGTAACTATACTCCCATGCTTTTATGGTCAGACCTTGCTAGATTACCATCAGGAAAAATGTCTAGCTACATCAATTTGTATTTCACCACCTTTCTTAGTGCCCGTGCCCCTTGATATCTCAGAAAAGTTTCTCGTACCCCATCCAGCATAAATACAATGCAAACATATGAAAAGGATTAGTGATGCAGACCTTGCTGAGGAATTATCAGATATATTCCATTACAGAACAAAGGTACTTTTTTTTTTATTTGAAATTGAAAATGTCAGTTAGTAGGATACAATGAATGCACATTATGCTTTCTCATGGTAAATATACAGTACCTTTGCACTGGCTGTCATGTCTTGTACCCCCAGGTTTAAGGTTTCGTACCTCTTCGGGGGTACAGGTGCCCCAGGTTAAGAACCAAGTTCTAGAGAGAAGAGGAGTGAGAGTAAGAGAGAGAGAGAAAGGAAAAAAATCATCTCTACTGAAAGATCGACCATTGCGCGAATGGCTTCGCCTTTTACATCCGTCCGGGGCTGACGCCAGCCGATGTTCTTCAGCCGGGGAGGAAACCTTTCGATTCCATAAAGAGTTGTTTTTCTTGGGAAGGAAATGCGAGTCTTCCTTGTGTCATCCGAAGATCTTGAGGGATGACGTCTGGGCCGTCTTGCTGTTGTAGCACTTCTTCGCCGTACCTGGAGAGGACTTGGGAAAACCTGAGACTCCAGTTGTATGATCGGCAGGCGAGTCCTGTTAGAGACACCACCTAGCACTGAGATCACCACCAGATGCAGGGAGGACGTGGTTCGGTGACGGAGAAACAGCTGGTTTTTGGATCCAGCAGCCCCGCCCTGCCACACGCCGCGACGCCTGGAACCCTGAGGGCGGAGGCGCTTCCAGGCTCAGCAGCGGACGCTCCACCTCTGGTCGCTTGGTGTCTATTCCGCCCTACTAAGTATTTCAGCGGCTTTGACCCATCGTTTTTCGCTCATATTTCCGAAATAATCATTCACATCAGCATGGTATATTAGCACGGGCTAATTTACATCCTGCGCTAATTTTTTACGTTGTAGTGCATTCACAAGTGTATTTCATTACGGTGTTTACTCTTGATATTATGTGTGTCGTAGCCGACACCCGTGAAGTAAATCGAACAAGTGAAGTTGGGATACACGAGGTAGTTTGTGATGACGTCACGACTTCACCTGTTCGATTTACTTCACGGGTGTCGGCTACGACACACTAAATATCAAGAGTAAACGCCGTAATTAAATACACTTGTGAATGCACTATAACGTCAAAAATTAGCGCAGGGTGTGAATTAGGCTGTGCTAATATATCATACTGATGTGAATGGTTATTTCGGAAATATGAGCGAAAAACGATGGGTCAAAGCCGCTGAAATACTTAGTAGGTGTGTCCCAGGTCGGTATCGAATCTGCCGAAGTAGTGGATTCGGGTGTGGAAGTCGCCGTAAAAAAGAATCCACTTCCACACCCGAATTATCCTAAGACTTCCGAGGCTATTTTCAAGTACTGTGTCATATCTATATTTCCATTTACATATCAGTATATCCAAATGTTTCACAAAAATATTTTCCACACCTGTCGGAAGCTCGGGATGTGTTTGCCACCATTCGCTTGCTGCGAAGGCGAATTGCCTTTAAATTAATAAATAAAAAAAAATCGTCTAGCGATAGCTGGACTAAAGTCACAATACGCAGAGAAAAGGGATTAAGTGGTTATAAAGCTGTGTAACCATAGCAACCGGAACATCGTACGGATTGCATGAATCAAGGCCAAAATATTCGAGAAACTTCTGGCGCACCGGGACGTTCCCGTTGTGCCTGGCAATGTTTGCGATGAGCCAGTCCTTCGTCCTTCGGGCGTATTCATGAACAATCCATGGGGATACACCACGGGGCATCGTGCATTTCGTCAGTTTTGGGCAAAAACGATTGAGGCGTCGCCGAAATTTCGAGATGGGACGGGAGTGTGAAAAGAAAACAGTCCTAAAACATTTGAGACGGTTCAGATGGGCAGGGGTAACATATTAAAATCGCGTGAGTGTTGGCCATTAGTTTATGCATTAGCTCGTGGAGTTTTCCGATTGAAATATGTCAGCACTACTAATTTTATTTACCGACTGAAATTGAGCTACACAGGTGGAGAGTTGATTTGAAACCCAGCATGCAAGTATACTCGTATGTGCATAATGTACAGTAAAAATCGACTATAGGTTTTGAACACCACTGATATTGTTACAGAAATATTTTAGCATGCCCAATTTCATACATTTTATACAGTAAAAACAATCAAGTTGCATGGACAGTAAGTCCATTTAAAAAATAGTATGTTTATCATCAGACAGCTTTTATCCGATGGGACTCGAACCCTTGGCCGTATGACATGTGGCATGAGGCCAGGACGCTACCAACTACGCCACAGAAGATATACAAGAAGGGGAACTTGGAACGACTCCAGTATCCCCCGAGGTTGTCCCGGTGGTGGGTAGTTATCATAGTCACTTAATTCATCGAGTTCATATAGTAGAACCACCCGACAACTCTGTGGATTTGTTTCGGAAATATAAGTAAATAGCTCTGCGTACGGGACTCGAACCCCAGGTCGTGCAGCTTAGGGCAATCACGATACGGAGGATGTATAAAAGATAATAATGATAATCTTGGAACGGATGTAATACCTCTCGGCAGCAGTGAGCGACGGACAGGGATGACCCTTCATCCAAAAGGAGCTGAAATAAACAGCCACCTCCCTTTTGTTATATGCATGTATATATATGTACATCACACGCTGCTCACGTCAGCTGAAAATGTTACTGGCCTTGCAGTGTGTCTGAAAAATCAGAGGTGAATGAAATTGTCCCGTATGGAAGCATAAATGGCTTATTATATTTTTTCTTTGGGAGGTCTCCGTCTAGTGTAGGTTTTCTAGTTCGCAGGCTGCCCCTAGAATGTAGTCAATCCTAGGTTGTTCCTGCAGTGATCCAACATCGTGTTTTCCAAGGTCATTATGTCACCAGTTCTGGCAAACGCTTTCTACATTTAGAAAATAGAATTATACTACCTTCATTAGCTGTATTTTTGGAAATTAACGAAATATTACATATGTATTTCTGTGGGTCAGATCATCTCAAGTAGAAAACCGGATCAAAACCAACGTCCCATTGGTACTAAGCAATCGCCAAGGTTGGCGAAAAGTTTAAAAATAGGGTCTTTGAATTGATGTAAACCAGTGCTTCTCACTGGTGGGCAATTCGCTTTTTCAGGTGGGTAATATGATTTTTAACGGGGGCAATTGAAGGCAACTGAGGAAATCTGGGCCATTTCTTTTTATTATATTAATTTTTTTTTCATTGATGCCTTGTTCTTATTGAAGTGTTTTAAACCAAGGTTTTATGCTTTTTCAGCTGAAGAGGAGTTTGTTTTTCAAATGATAAGAATTGTATATCACCACATGGGGGGACATCAGGACTTTAAAGGAGATTGGGTGGGGCATGGCCAAAAAAGAAAAAGATTGAGAACCACTGGTGTAGACCTAGGCACACACGTGTCCGATTTGTTTGTGATTAGTGGGCCGCTATCTCCTCACCGTTTCCGCCACATACTGACCTCCGTCGCCCATGCAGACTTGGACGAGCCTGCCCGCCGCACTGCCTGCCCCATTGGTTAGGGTTGCTCTCAGTCTTGTCCACAGGCTCACCTCACCCTCTTTGCCAGGGCAGACTTGTATGAAAAGACATAGTCCTACTTATGCTTCAACGTGAACAATGTGCACCAGTTTAAGACTGAGTGCTTATTGAAAGGGTTATAGCGAAACGGACCAGTTAGGATACGGACTTTGGAAATGGATTTTGGAAAGGTGGGAGAAGTCTAGGTTGAGTTTTGGGAACGTGGGGTAGGGAAGAAATCGTGAAAACTGAGTGGTTCAGCGCACAGTAGAATTAGAATCACAGCAAGTGTGTGTTTCGATTTCACTACTAGGGCATATTTTAGTGGACGTTAGAAGATACGAATGCAAGAATGTTTAGAGGTCATCGGGGGGACTGTGAAGAATAGTATCTCTCGCTCTCTATCTATCTTTAGGCCTCTATGTATCCATCTGTCTACATATATAATTAAGGATTTCATCTTTCGCGCTCCCACCCATTTCACTTGGTTGAAATTTTTTAACCCTCACACATACATAAGTGTATATATAATATGCTTGTATGTGTGTGTGACCACACATAATGTGTCATTTGTAAAATACCTATCTGGTTGACAATCCTGTCAACTTAGAACGTCTCAACACACACACACACACACACACACACACACACACACACACACACACACACACACACACACACACACACACACACACACACACACCAATACCAATGCGCGCACATACGCACACACATACACGCACACACATACACGCACACACACAAACGCGCGCACACACATACACGCGCACACACACGCACACACATACACGCACACACACATACACGCATAAGCACACACATATAAGCATACAGACACACACACACACACACATACACGCGCCTAAGCACACATACACGCATAAGCATACACGCACACACATACACGCACACACAC
>NC_134789.1:60575186-60650186 GCF_046742065.1 Oratosquilla oratoria
GCCAATTCTCTGCTCTTTCGGTTTGGTGGACCTACTCAGAGCTGGTGCAAAACCAACACAAAATATGTTGTATGATGTATATATACTTTGCACATGACTAACAGTTATGTCATATAAAGAAACTGAATTGCACCCCCGTTCGGAGCAACCCAAGATGAGATACCATCACCAAAACAGGACTGATTCTCTGTCACTGGCTGAAGGTAGTAGGATGGAAGCATTCATCAGTTGTCAGCTCTCCTTATGTGAAATGGGGAAGGAATTATTGGTGAAATTTATAGAGATCGTGGGCCTAGTATGGGACTGAATGTCATTCCCTTAGTGTTGCACCTCTAGATGGAGGGAAGGGGGTTTTGAAAATGGGCAACAGGGAATAGGTTCTCTTTGCCACCTGTTTTGCAGGACCACCACAAGCAAGTTTTTATCATTATTCCTTGAAGATAGGCAATGACGAAATAGTATTCTTTGACATCTGTGTAGCAGGACCAATGTATTTATCTAGTTGTATTATATGGGAAGGGAGCTATGCTCGTGGTGACCTAGCTTTGTATTTTTCAGCATCAAGTTTATTCTTAAATTCTTGTATAGTTTTTGCACACACTGTTGCCTCATCCAATTTATTCCAGATATCCACCACTCTGTGTGGGAAGCTATTCTTTTTCAGATCTCTTCTATAACTATCCTTTTTGAGTTTCTTTTCATGTGTATGTGCACATATGCTATATTTTTTGTAATATCCCAGATTTGTATTTTCATACTTTGCAGGAGGAGGAATTACATCATAGAAGTTTGCAGAGTGAATTTCTTAGGGTTCATGACTTCTGTTTGTCTGAAGTCGACTTAGTGTACAAGATTACTGAGGGTTCATCTCGGAAGAAGCGCCTCTACCCCAACACCCCTTTGTCTTCCCGAATCGGAGGCCTTCAAATCATTCTTAAGGTGGTTATTCTTGTGCTTGTAATTGTTCAAGTACTAAATTTGATAATACTGCTCATGGGGTGACTAATAGTATTAGCTATAAGCATGCATATATTCTTATAGAATAATGTGATGTCGTGTTCTTTCCAGTAGAAATCTAATTCCTCAAGCATATCATAATTTGTTTAAGAATTTTTACAAATGGACATGCATGCCAGTAGATGGCTTTTATTGAAATTATTGTTAAAAATGCACATGGTACATACTTAAATGCAAGCATACAGTATATGATCCTCGTGTGTATTTCATTGAACATCTTTAGCTGCCAGGTAGTTGGCCATGGACACTAGTCATTCAAGATATCTCTCAAGTGAATGTTTATTATATAATCTGTATTGTTATCATTTATTTAAATGAGAAAGAGAAAGTATGGGGTTTAGTGAAGGAGAAAGGAGAAACATGAGTAGAAGAAGAATGTATTTTTCAAGGAGGAAGTGCTAAAGTGTACAGAGATGGTATGTGAGATCAGTAGAATGGGTAAGAAGCAATAGACAGAAACACAGCAACTCCACAGTGCCTGACAGTTGAAGCTGGTTTACCCCAAACTCTTCATTACATGGTGACCCTCCCACCCCATCATCCACTTGAGAAACTAGTGTAGTTCTTGCTTTTTGTAAGAGGGATTTTTCTTGGATGGTTTGGGCATATGGAAAGAATGACTAGCTAAAAAAGTATGGAAAGTAGAGGTGGATGGTGTGACCCTAAGGGAAAGACCAAGAATGGGATGGATGGATGGATGGATGGATAGGGTGAAGGGAGCCTTGGGTAAAAGGGGAATGTATGTCAAACATTGATAGAGAATGGGGAGGCCAAGAGAAAGATGTGAATGGAGAATGTTGATAATGAGAAATTGATGTGGCCTGAAGGGATTTATTCTTGTCTATTCTGTAGTTTCTTAAGTGGATGATGGGGTGTGGCTATTGCTTCTTACCCAAGCTGTGGATGGAATATGGAGATGATCCTTCGTTCACAAGGAGCAAAGGACATTAAATGGTTGTGTGAACATAAGAACGAAGGAGACTGCAAGAGACCATAAGGCCTACACTAGGCTGCTCCGTATCCATCACCACCTGTCATCCCCATCCATAAAGTTGTCTAATCATTTCTTAAAGCAACTGATTGTTTCAGTGCTTACTACGTGGTTACTAAGTCTATTCCATTTGTCGACCACCCTATTAGTAAATCAATTCTTGCCTATTTCCTTCTTAAATCTAAATTTGTCCAGTTTAAATCCACTACTGCGAGTCCTGCCCTGTTGTTTTAATATGATGACCTTGTTTGTATCACCCTTGATCCATTTGAACATCTCTATTAGATCACCCCACACTCTGCATATTTCCAGAGAGTGTAAGTTAAGGTGCCTAAGCCTCTCTTCGTAAGGCAAATTTCTGAGTCCATGTATCATTTTGGTCATTCTTCTCTGTACTGATTCTAGTGAATTAATGTCCATTTTGTAGGACGGAGACCAAAACTGTGTGGATGAAAGGCGGGTGAATATCTTCACTAGGCCTTTCTCTTATTAGTGGGAAAGGGCATTTTAGTATATGTATGTATCACAATTCAATATTGTAGTGTGTAGCATTTAATCTAATTAGAGCTCAGAATTACTAATACAACTTAATTTTTTTTATCTCTCTTTTTTTTCTTCAGAATTTCCGAGTGATAAATTTCAGCTTTAAGTTTACTCCACAAGGACAAGATGTTCGTATTGCCCAGGCACTTCTCCACCATGCTTATCCACAAAGGATTGACCACCTGTACCTCTCCAATGGCAAGCCAGTCCCACACTCTGGTATCCCTGAATTTAGGTGAGTGTACAAGGAAGTGAATTGCTCTGCAGTGTTGGTACCATGGATTCCTGTCATTGTTAGAGACGTTTGCTAAATTTAGTTTAGTGCTCGAGGAAATGAACTTTTCCTTAGTATTGGTAGCATGGGACCAATGATAGGTATCTACCAGTAGTGGTTCTGCAAGATAAACAATGGAAAGAATCATCTCCCCATCATCACAGCCAGTCAACATTCTTACCTTCATCCGGATATGGAGTCCCTTGGGGTTGGAGTTTCAGTGAGCTTACACTATTTTTCC
Source organism: Oratosquilla oratoria (assembly GCF_046742065.1). NCBI lineage: Eukaryota > Metazoa > Arthropoda > Malacostraca > Stomatopoda > Squillidae > Oratosquilla > Oratosquilla oratoria. The sequence goes on from NC_134789.1 coordinate 60,578,253, forward strand.
CAAGATTGTTCATGTAAGGTAAGGTGACAGCCAGTGATCATAACCTTCAGGGTAATGGGTAATATACCCACATTAACACAACACAAACAACAGTCCAAGGTTTCTATACATAGAGGATAGGAGAGGCCTGAGGACTGTTGCTGATTGCTGTAGGACTGCAGGTTTCTAGTCGGTGAAACTTGAGGCAGTGATTTTTGTTATTGGTACTGTGAGTCTATCATTATTGAAAAAAGATTGCTAGCTCTCTCATCCACTTAGTTGTGGGTTTGAATCTAGTACTTATTCCCAGGAGTGACTATTATCTGCCCTAACAGTCCAAGCATATAGGGCAAGGGTGATGGTTTCAACCACAACTACACACCTGGCATAGGCTCATCACCTCCTTCCTTCCTCCTCTCTCCTATTTTTTTCACTCTTCATATGTCTTATCACAGTGGTTCTCAAACTATGGGTCGTGACCCAAAGTTGGGTCGCGAGATAAATTTTTATGGGTCGCAGGGCCCCATGATTTGAAATACTGGTAGCTGAGAAGCAGCACCATGGATCCCATTAATTTAGTTTTCTGAAGGAAATGCAGTGCCATGGATTCTGTTAATTTAGTTTTGTTAAAGAAAAGCTGTACACATTATTTTTTTTTTCCAAAGTAAAGGGTATATATCACTGTCCATTTTGTTTCTCTTTACTTTATTCTGGGTCTTGAAGTATTGAAATGTTCCAAATAGGGTCGCTCACAAAAAAGTTTGAGAACCACTGTTGTATCATATAGACTTGGCCAAAACAACCAAAGCTATGGTATAAAAAGGCTATGCAATGGAATCTCTCACCCTGCAGTATTTTCACCAATACTGTTCAATCTCATGTGTGATCTCCCAACTCCAGAACCGGAACTAAACACCAATCGTTTCTTATATGCAAATGACTTGACAGTAATAACCTAGCACACTAAATATAAAATAGCAGCCAAGAATGCCCAAGCCTACTTGAAAAACTGGGACAATGGCTCAAAAAGTACAATGGAAACTTCAGCAACAAGAACAACAACAATGATGACATTATTCACACCAGACATCCATGAATAAAAGAAAACACCCAATAGTAAAAGTACTGTACATGGTCAAATCTCTCTACTGTTTTGGACAATTCTAAGATACTTTACTTCTATGACATTTTTGTTGAAAATATTGCATTTTCAAGTTATATACCCCCCCTGCAATTATATGTGTAAAATATTCAGTTTCGTAATGGAAATGGAGTTCTATACCATTGTGGGCAATTCTATGACTCTTTAGTTCTCACATTCTTTTTGCTAATCTTTCTTCACTCATTCTTTCCATGTACCCAAAACATCCCAATCATCTTTCATCAGCCACATCTGCCAGTTCCTTATCCATCCTTGCTTTCCTTACCTCCTCATTTCTCACTCTATCCAACCTTGTAACCCACCATACATCTGAGACACTTCATCTCAACACATTTAAACTTCTTCCTGTCGCTCTTAAATTCCAAGTCTCCACCCCATACAGTGTTGTAGGCACATTCACCCCATCATATAGTCTTCTGTTTACATTTATACCCAGCTGCCTATTTCCCATTACCCTTTTCAGCCCCCCAAGACATTTATTTGCTTCCCTTACAACATTTTACTCCACCCCTATATATCAAATGAAGGCATATATTACTAATGTTACGAGATGCAACCTTATGTGCATTTTTTATTGCAAGATTACATAATGTCATCTGGATCCTTTGTTTTGCAGTGTTGCCAGTGATTGGGAACGTGAAATCCGTAGGACGGGGTGTCCTAACTGGAGAGTTTCCAAACATAATGAATTCTTCAACCTTAGTTCATCGTAAGTAATAGCATTACTTATATGTCTATATTTTAGTCTAGGTTAAGTTGAAACTGTTTTGAATTATCTAATGAATAGTGTGGGTGGATCAAACAGATGGAGCATACATTATTTTATTGATATTTGATACTTTGGTTTAGTGTTTTACATACATACATATATATATATATATATATATATATATATATATATATATATATATATATATATATATATATATATATATATATATATATATATATATATATATAAAGGCCCCCCCACCACCACCAACACCAGGGATGTAGCCAAAATCAAAAGGCATAATTCCACTCTCACCCATTTCATCCCCACCCGCTCCACTCTTGTCCACCACATTTCCCTCCCTCTCATCTTGCCTCCTCATGGATGACAGGCCATCCCTGCATCTTGCCCATTGCCCTGGGACAGAGCAATGCAGCAAGACATAGCACATCCACAGCAAGGCCTTCACTTAATCGGTGACCCCCCTACTCCATCCCCTCTTATAGAAACATTGATGATGGGGAGAGATCCCTTTTAGTCGGTGTCAAAATATCGTTCACACATAACCACTCCCTAACCCTTCACATCCCCTACTCCCTTCCATTCATCACAGTATCGTCCCTACACAGCCGTTCTCTACATTCACCCCAATCTTCTGCTTTCTCCCTTTACTTCTTCAACAGACATCTCCCTCTTGCTCAGTGCCCCTTTCACTTCATCCATCCATCTCATCCTTCGTCATCCTCTCATGTTCACTCCATCCACCTTTGCCTTCCACACTTCTTTTACAAATCTTTCTTCACTCGTTCTATCTCCCATCTTATTTTCTACCCTCCTCTCCTCCTCACCACCTTGTTTCTCACTCTATCCAACTGTGTAACCCCTACCATACTTCTCAGACATTTCATCTCAAATGCATTTAAACTCTTCCTCTATTATGTTCCATTTCTCTGCCCCAGACAGTACTGTCAGCATGATCACCCCTTCATTTTAGTGTTTTATGTGTAGTAATGTAGTAAGGTATTGGAATTTCTTTTGCTGATTTAATTCAGAAAGGGAAAATATTAACATAAACCAAAGCTCCTTTCTCCTTACAAGGGAGGGGTGCTTCAGTTAAAACACATAGCTACATCATAGATAAAGTGGACATATGAAGTGTTTTTGATTGTTGCACTGTCAAAATATATCCAAATTTTCAACTAGATATCCAGCAGCTTTTTGTATATACATACACATACCAAAGGCTCTTTCCCCCTTACAAGGGAGGCAGCCAAAAAACAAAGGCATAAAAACCACTCCCACCCATTCCATCCCCAACATACTCTACTCCCCTCCACCCTCTTTCATGCATCACAGCATCATCCATACACAACCATTCTCCTTTCACCCCTATCTTCTGTCCTCTCCCATCCTTCCTCAACAGACATTCCCCTCTTTCCCAAAGACCCTTCTACCTCATCCATCCATCTCATTCTAGGTGGCCCCCCTCATGTTCACTCCTTCCACCTCTGCCTTCCACACCTCTTTTACTAGTCTTTCTTCACTCATTCTTTCCATGTGTCCAAACCATCCCAATACTCTTCCATAACCCTATCTCCCAACTTCCTTTTGTAATTTCTTGAAATGTATAAAAGTTGAAAGTGAGCAAAAGATGTTGAATACCCTTGACCTAAATAATCAAATGACTTTTTAAGAAATTTTCGACAAATATAGGTCAGTGTGGAAAGATGTGAAAAATAAGAAGATGACAGATGACACGGTGAAAGTTATATCAGGGTACAGTATTCCTAAGTATGATGGATCTTCGCATATAACGACAGAACCCTGTCCCCATATCGTCCATTATACTGAGGGTTTAGTGTAATTTCTAATCCTACTAATCTCTAATACTGGATAAACTTCAGGATGTAACGAATCTGTCCGGTATTTCCATTGGATATAACAGATCCTCAGTTATAACAGATCTTCGGATATAACAACAGACCCCTGTCACCATATTGTTTGTTATATCAAGGGTTTGCTGTATATAGGAAATATGAAGAGGTGGAGTGATGGGAAGTAAAGGGGAGATTCAAGAAGTTGTAGGAGAAATGACTCGGTATTCCTCTATAAGTGGACATTATTCTCCCGTCATCAAAGAATGTTGTGTGAGGTGTTATACATTTAAGAATATTAAACACCTTCCATAGATTATCTATATCATTTGTATTATTTTCTTCTTTTCTCTATGTTGGTATTACTTATTTAAAAGCTTTATTAAAGATGTGTTTAGACTGCTGTCATTGTTACCCTCTTTCCCTTTAAATTTGTAATTAGTGTGCATTTATACCTCACAGTTATGACTGTTGAAAGCTTTATACATCTTAAGTGTTATAATCTGTATGTCCCTCAAGTGTGAGTAGTGTTTTGTATGCTTTTTTTCCCCCTTAGGATTGTGGATGAAAAGTCGGCTGACATTCAGCTTTATAATTTTTGTCCTTCGTAAGTAATGTTGTGATCATTATTCAGCTTTTATGCAATAAAAATATATATACAGGTAACCCTCGCCTAAAAAAAAAAAAAGGCTCAATTATCACGGTTTTTCTATAACATGGTGTTTTGTAAAATCAACATGAACACAATGATGCAGTCCTTGCTTCATTATTGTGGTGAAAATTGACTGAAATATTCAAATCTTGCTTCTGCTCGTGCAGGAGACCTGCAGCCATCTGGTAACTGATAACAACCTTTGGGTGGGACCATAAGTTACTCAGGAAAGATATATCATGTTGTTTTCTAAGGATTGTTAGTGTGAGGCATTGTAGTGTGAAGTGATCTGTGTCCTTGGTGTGGTGATTGCATCTGGGACAAGTCTGGCCAGGCCTATTCTGTGTTAGTAGTGTTTTCATGCTGGATGGTGTCCTTACAGCAAAGAATGCTCGTGGGGTTCTTATCATATGTGGGAGGATTTTCTTTTGTGGAACATATGTTTAGGGTTGGTGGAGTATTGAGTTTGCCGGTCTGTGAGGGCTTGTTTAATGATCTGAGTGTGTATGTATGTGCCTACCTAGTTGTAATAACCTAGTTGTATCTTTCAGGAAGGAGAGCTATGCTCGTGGTGTCCTGTCTCTGTATCTTGCTATATCTAATTTGCTTTTAGATTTTTGTATTGTTTTTGTGTGGATGTTTAGTTTGATATAGGTGATAGGTTTTTATAGAGGTTTGAGTTGTATGCTGCTGGTGTAGATTACATGTTGCATTCAGTTAATGGTGCTTGTGAAATTAATGTGAAGGATGTGTGTGTTTATGGTTCTAGCATAGAATTGTGTTCCAATCATTTTCGTGTTGTTTTCTTAGGGGAAGATTTTGATTTCTGTATGCATAATGTCCAGTTGGGGTGTTTTTGGTGTATCCTGTTATTACTCCTAGTGGTCCTTTCTATAAAGGTTTGTTTTCGTGATTGTTGGGAACCTTGATGTGGAGGTATAGTTGATGGTAGTTCTTATAAATTGCTTCTAGATGGTTATTATAGATTCTATTGTCCAAAATCATTGCTTGCAATGGATATAAGTAGGTTTGTTTTCTTGTTGATTTCTGCTGTCAGGTCTTTGATATGTTGGCTGAAAAGTCAGGAAAAGGAGAATACAAAATAAGTGATATCCAGTAGAAACACCAGAATTATTAAGATTAGCAAAAATACTGTAGGCTAAATATTTTTTGCATAAAAAGGGATGTAGGACAAATAATTATTTTTTACTGAATTAATGATGTTACATTTCAACATGTATTTCATTGCTTCAGATGATTTCAGACATTGCTACATGCCCATACATACATACATAAAACACCAGGAATACGTTTTCTTAAAGATAAGAAATAATTAGGAACCAAATCCAGGTCATGCCTATGGCCTTATTCCATCAGATATGTCAGTGGCTTTTTGTATTTATTATCTAACTTATTATTCTGTTGTATTGATTATGCATATGTTTACTAGATATTGGGCATTTAATGTTTAATATTTATCTTAATGTATGGGTCAGTGGCCCATTGATGGCTTTTTTGAGGAAAATCTATGGGAACCTTGAAGAATTTTCCACATTTCTTAAATCCCATTGACTTGGTTTCCTGTTATATAAGCATTTATTGGCACCAGATAACCATGATAATTGAGGGTTACCTGTATATAAATCTGCAGCGGGAACAATGTAAATTGTGTTATTTTATTGAAAGGCTTTGTTTCTTGAAATGGCTTGGTAAAGGTATTATTTATGCAGCATAACAGTGCTTACATTATGTTTTGGCTAAGGCCAGGTAACTTTTTGTAGTTTGGGAGTGGTGATATCAGTTGGGGAGTACAGTAGTTGTCAGGTTAGGCACAGTTGTCCTTCTCCAGGTACTGTGTTACCCACCACTACCTGCCACATGGTCAGATTATTAGCGATCAGAGTGACTCCCCTACTCGTGTCCTGCCAGTAAGGAAGGTGTGTTGGACACCCAGATTGACAAAAAAATCCTGAAGGTTATGTCATGATAATTCCTAGTTTAAGAGACAAGAGCCACATACATTAGCAGACTTGGTATAACAATGCTTGAGGAGAGACAGAGGACAATGATCACATGCTTGTTAGTATCCATTGGAGGATGTAACAGAACTGTGGGGTTTACCAAAGTGCTTAGTTTTTTGGGACATATAGGCATAACACTCAGACTGCATATCGATAAAATTCAGGAGAATGTGGAGATGTAATCCACCTGGATTTCATGTGGACAAACATGGGGATGATACATTTGCCCAGGAATATGTGGTGGCAGTCTAATTGATTCAGTGATTAGCACTCTAGAACCTTGAAGATCTTTTGAATACTTTCAAATATGAAACTCAAAAAATTGCCAAGAAATGTATTTAAAAGTGTTCAAGGTTTAGGAGTAGTGAAGTGTCATGTGAGACACTGAGTTTGAAGGTATTGGACAAAATTATCAATGTCATTATAGAGCATCCATTGGCAGCACTAAGGATACTGAACTTGTCTTTACCGATGATATTTTACTTCATGTGGAGTCATTGAAAATCCTGGTTGCACCCCTTGAGTCACTTCATAGTGAGATAACTGGGACTCCAGTTCCGTTTGACAAAGAAGACAAATTCCAGGCATTTAAGGGCTTACTGGATGACACAGTTCATTGTGTTTGTGCATATGGTGAAGATATTGAGATCTTGTAAAGCTTCATATACTTTGGTAGTGTAATACATAAAGCCATGTCCTTCAGGCAGCGCGGTTGGAGGGCAAATTCTGCCAGGCCTGCCCGTGAATGTTGTCCACACGACCGAGATGATGAATAGATGAGCATGCCCAATGATGCCAGTAGCGTGTGGAGTGTGGTACGATATTGAAGATAAGAAGATATTGTACGCCATGATAATTGCTTTATGTCTAAGGAACATACATATACCAAGGCTTTTTCCCCCTTACAAGGGAGATAGACAAAAAGGAAAAGGCATAAAATCATTCCCACCCATTCCATCCCTGAACACACTCCACACCCCTCCACCCTCCTAAGGAAAAAGAAGAAAAAGAAACATGGGATGTGGGAGGGAAGCATGCCGTGGGTTCATGATATTAACTTGCATCTGGCATGGTCGAAACTCCAGCTACCGGGCACCGCCTTAGTGATTTCGCTTGATGAGCACTTGGGCAGTTTGACCGTTTCCCCATTAACGGGCATGCATGCTGATCAGGTCTGCTCATCTGGACAGGCCTTAACAGTGGTGGATCCTCTCAAGACGTGCTTAGTGTTATGGACTTGCTCAACTAGAGCATGTCGTGTTCTCATATTGTTGATATTTATGCAGGAGGGCTAAGATCAGAATTGAAAAGTTTATTATACTTCCTGTTTTGTTGCATGGCTGTGAGACACAGACCTTAAGTGCTGACTTGAAGAGGCATCTTGACATCTTTGGTACCAAATGCTTTCAGAGAATCATGGGGTATCACTGGAACAAGTATGCATCAAACCAGAGACTGATCTTTGGAACTCAGTGTAGGCCTGTTACCAGCATTATTCTAATTATATAGGTGTGTGGTACATTTCCTAGATGTTGAGCTTGCTCATATGATTATCTCTGTAAGAAAGAATCCTCTATGAAGGAGATTGTAGCAATGCTACTGTGAGAAGAGAGAGATTTTAATGAGTTCGTCTCCTTTATTGTAAGGTATGAGTGAACTGGTTTTACATGTGGCAGGAGCCGATATATATACCACGTGGGTAGTCACCTGTGGTGTGTAATTACATAATTATAATGAATTAGGTTAGGTCGGGTCAAGCAGGGTCGCACTGTCAGAGAAGCGTCAGGTCGTGGGTGACATCACGCGCATTCCATGCCACATGATCATCGTGGTGTGTACTAGATAAAGAGGACACCCACAGAATTCATAGCTGGGGCAAGTGGACTGAACAACTCGTGGTGCAGTTGGTAGAGTTCCTGGCTGCCACTACGGTGGTCCAGGTTCGAATCCCACCCAGAGCTGAAATAATTTCAGTATCTCTGCGCTGTGGGCTGTTACTCCAATTCTCATGCCAGGGAGTTGGAAGGTTGTGTGCATGTAAGGTCACAGCATTACCCATAGATTGGTCATATATGACTTCTGAGCTCTCTTTCAGGAGGGAAATAACTGTCAATCACGAGTCCAACATGTGATCCAAGACCATGGTGAACCATGGTGATAAGATATATTTGGATTGGGAGGGGTGGCAGCATAGGAGTTTGCTTAGAGAAACAATGGTGATTGGCAAATGCTCTTCACTTGATGATGACCATTGATGGGAACAGATTCTAGCCTGAAAGAGGTCTTAGTTGATTGAAACCCTTTTCAGGCCAGAGTATGTTTCTCAGCTGTATAAAAGCTGCATAATCACTAAACTTTAGTAACTTAAAGCCAGATAACTAAGTCACTATAGCTAAAGGGTTAATCGTAGACTGCCTATTGCTAAATGCCCATTAACTGCTATACAGCTGTGAATATAACCTCATTTTCAATGTCTGGGATCTATCTCCTCATATTGTGCTATATTCACTGGGGGTTGGTTTCTCGTGTGAAAACTATACTGTTGCTCTCATTTTCCTCTGCATTATGATTCTGCCATACACTTTACTTGGAATACGCTAAAGGATAATTAAAAATGTTACATTTAAGCTTGCAAATTTTACCCTTATAAATTAGCATTATGTATGCTCTTCCAGTCCAGTAACATATGTTGCAATGATGTTGATTGTTGCCTCAAGTTTCTGCAGCCCCATAGTGACTAGTAATGGTCCTGGGGGTTTCCCATAGATCTCTCTGGGATGAAACTTTGGACTATTTTTGTGTTGCAATTGTGTGGGATTCTTTCAGTGTTGCCAACTAAAAGTAGTAGAAGGGGAGCTATTGCTGTTTATCAATTTTTCTTGTGTGAAAAAGGTGGAGGGAATATAGTTTGAGGTTGATAGGGAGATTTTGGACTTAGTCCGGAGTGGATTGTGACCTGTCTCACCACAGCAATTCTCTTTCTACCTTCCTTGTGACAACGAAAGCCTTCTTGATTTATAATGATCTACATAAGAAAGGATATGAAGTTAAGGATGAGTCAACTTTCAGTGCCAGTAAGGTTTGGTTCGAATGTTTTAAAGCCTGAAGAGCCCTACACAACATCAAGATGACTGGTGAGTCAGGAAGTTCTGCTGAGTCTGCTGTTGCAGGATTCATACCAACACTGAAAAAACACATTGAAGAGTGAGGCTACAGTACCAAACAGGTGATAAACTGTGATGAGACAGGCCTGTATTGGAAGAAAATGTCATTCAGGATCTTTATTAGTAAGGAGGAGAAAACAATGCCAGGATTTAAAGCATCCAAAGACAGAAACCCTGGTGCTGGGTGGTAATGCTGCTGGGGACCTGAAGATGAAGCCTTTACTGATCTATCACTGTTAAAACCCAAGGACACTTAAGGGCTATGTGAAAGAATATCTTCTAGTGATATATAGATCCAACAAGAAGGCCTGGATGATGTCTTCTATGAACCAGCATTATGTTGCAAATTATTTGTCCCCTGCACTGTGTGACTATGCTGCCAAAGAAAACATTGCCAACTGTTTCCTCCTGCTGGTTGACAATGCCCCAAGCCACCCAACAACTATGTAAGATTGGGCAGACAACATAGAGGTGATGTTTCTGCCCAAAAGCATGACAGCACTCATCCAGCTCATGGATCAAGGTGTGATTGCCACTTTCAGTGCGTATTACTAATGCCACACAATGAGTCAGCTGATTAACATGACAGTATCAGTGCAGCATGGAACGAGGTGACAGAAAAAACAATGAGTGGCTGCAGGAAGAAACTGTAGCCCGATTGTGTTAAGTCAGCTGATGATTTGATTTGATTTAGTAATGTGGCACCCATTTGTAAGGACATTGTCAGGCTCTTGCATATGGCTGGCTTCAAGGAGGTGGATGAAGATGATGTGAATGAATTGCCACAGTCCCATGATAAGCCACTCAGCAATGAAGATCTAATGGAGTTGGGACAAGAATGAGCTCTCCATGGCGATGATGATGATAATGATGATGATTGATGATTCATGATGATGATTGATGATTGATGATTCATGATGATGATTCATGATGATGATTATTTATGATGATGATTCATGATGATGATGGATTGATTGATTGATTGATTGATGATGATGTGCTCCAATGAGGCCTCAACATCAAAACACTGAGTGTTCTCTGGCCTGGATGCAATCATCAAAAAAATAAAGGAAAGGAACCCAAACCCAGCACAGAGTGGAACAGTTGCCTGTAATGTGGACCGAGCCTTCAAGGTCTACAGAAATGTATTCAAGGCCAAGAAAAAAAAAAAGGCAAGGCAAATCGCCATTTCCAGCTTCTTGAAACGTGCTGCTCCCTCCCACCCAGTCGCCCACCCTGCATCGGCTGATCCAGACTCCCCTCCACCACCTCTCCAGTCTACGTCTGGTGCTCTTCTGTCCACCTCTACTGCCCAGGATTCATCAAGCCCTACAACTTCTGAGGATGAGGAGAAGGATTCCTTGGGATTTTAGTAAGACTAGCCATGAAAGGTATGTGCGATGCAGGATCGGGTAACTAGTGGCGTTTTACAGAGCCTCTTTTTTTTCTCTTTCCAGTGGATATAGGCCTACCGGGGAAACCACTGTATAAAGAAATAGCGTGTCTATAACACTACCTCTTTGGAAGGTGTGGAAAAGTGTTATATATCTCACAATATAAGCTAGGCCAAGACTACTCACCCCATTAAATTCTATTAAAACTAAAGTTCGCTATCTGATCGTTCGTTATTCAATCTGGTTTTCGGGAACGTAACCCAATCGTAAAGCGTGGAAAACCTGTATTGCAAAACATGCAACACTTTACAATTTGTATGCATTGTGTTTATTCTTTTGTTTGGTATTCATTTCATCATGCAAAAATTTCCCATAAATATTTTATGGTGACTACTTGTATTGCATTTGTTTTCTTACAAAAGACTTTGTGCCTCAGACTGCCCACAGCCCTGGTTGTTCCTCGAGATTTGCTAGACAACCAGATTGAGTCCGCAGCTCAGCACTTCCAGGGCAGTCGTCCTCCTGTCTGGTGCTGGGGTTCGCCGTCAGGAGCAGCTCTTGTCCGAATGGCCCAGATCTCGCCTAGCACCAGTGATAAGTATGTCGTGTTATGATTTCATCACTCATTTGCACGGGTTGTGGGTCAAGATCTCCTTTGCCTTCATGTGTAGTCTTTTATCCATTATAATTTAACTCGTTTTGCCCTTGAATGTGGTAATCTCGTATTTGTTTAAAAATTTCCAACCTGAGTATAGATTCTGGTACTTTTATCTCTAGGATACAGTCAATACGGTTTTAACAGTCTTCTTTATCACTCTTTATGTTAGAAATATTTTTACTCCTCTGGGTCATGGAATTTCTATGAGACTTAGTCCATCTAAGGCTGTCATATTTGTGTATACCCTGCTTCACTTGTTTAGTCTGCCCTGCACTGGTTAAATAGCCATCACTTTCTATCCCCAGTTTTTTGTAATTTTGCACCCATGAAACAGCCCACAAATTGGGATCAGATAGAACACCATAATTTTTTTGCTTGTCATCATTGTGGGAATTTACATCCCACTCAATTACTATTTTTTAGAATGAAGGCAATCCTCATTATACAATTGTTTATCATACTTTTTCCCCTACATGATCTTAGACTTTCAGTACTTTTTTTCATAATGTAGTTGACCTATTTTCACAAATTCAACCATTGCATTTGTTAAGGGCAAATTTTTACCGAAATGGTCCTTCATAATCCCTCAGTTCTACTTACGTGTGATCCCTTATACAAGCCTACTAAAAGTTCAATATATAATTGTTTGCCAAATGAATAGTATCATAGCAATGATCATATAATGAGGTTTGCCAGTATATGTAATTTAATGTGATATTGTTTAGAATCTACATAATGTCTGGGAGTGTGCCATGAAGATATATCAGGGAGGTGGAAGTGTTATTTTATTTCAGTGTAAGCCAAGAAAAGTATATTTTTGTGGTAAATTTGATACTGCTGTGAGCAATGAATAGAAAAATGTCCAAGTAAATTTACTATTATGATATACTTTTACAAACTATAGTCCACTGTAGAGAAATTGTGGTAGATAGCTTTATTCAACTTGAAGATTGACCCTAACCTGAATGGGTGTTTTCATCAATTTGGACCCTATTGGGTATGAATCACAGCTACTTTTTCTGTGCTATTAAGAATGAAATACAGTGCACTGGTATTGAAATGGTTGGTGGTCAGACTATTAGCCCCTTTATTGAGGGACATATGCTACAATTTGTGTTCTGATTAATGCCAGATAAATTTGTCCAGGTGAGACACAGGCTAGAGATAAGGTGAAGTCTTAGATTTGATATGTGTATACCTATGGTCTTTAAGGGGGTTGACTCTCATTTCAGTGATTCGCTCGATCGGATTATGCATTTCTGGTCCTCCCAACCTTATCTTTTTATGTAAGACAATGGAAATTTAACACAATGTGCAGGGAAATGGGATGCATCTGTGACAGAAATTTCATTGAAATCCATTAAGAAATTTTTACACAACAGACGATTTACTTGCAATTTTGAGTTATTTTTTAAATAACGTTTATTTTTCCAAAAGTATAAGGAGAATAATGATTTCCTTTGGTGTACAGTTAGTAGACATCCAGATGTACCTAAACTAGTATACTCGTAATTATAAGTGAAAAAGAAAGAAAGTCAGCCTTACAGCAAATTATATAAAAAAAACATAAAATCACAACTTTAAAAAATTGTCAAAAATATATATCAAGTAGGTTAAGAATGAATTTACTAATATTGTTAGATATAAGTATCACGATCATTTTCCAACAAGAATGATCAAAATTGCTTATTTACACACGAAGTTATAGTTACTTTTGTGCGAAAAAACTAGTTTTGAGAAAATAGCATTTTTATGTTTATATATTCACTACTCCATAAAAGTGCCTCCAAAGAGTATCAAATGCACATATCTACTCACATAATCCTTTGACCATTTCTGGGAAGTAAGCAGCAGATGTTCATTACATTTCTTTTGTACCCATGCCAGCTGAGAATCGTGACAATCCTAACCTTCCATATCCTTCACATAATGAATGGTACACATGCATTACAATCCCTTTGCTAAGGTGAGTATTCTTGCACTTCTCAGGTTCAGAATGGAGCAAAATACTTCGGCAACTATCACATCTGACATATTTAGTTATGGAGTAGTGAATTTATAAACAAGAAATGTATAAAACAGGATAGCACGTGGAGAAATTACGCACGCATACGCTGAACCCTTTTTCGATCGCACTGAGTGTGGTGACTGCTGCCTAACCTATCGTACAACAATATCAGAGTATAAAATTCTCAAAAACAACAACAACAAAAAGACAAAATACAAGGAAAACAAACCATAGCAAAGAAAGGGGCATGGCTGACTGGCGGATATTTAAATCTCTGGCCCTTTAAACCCACCATTACCTGAGAAGGGTGGGGTTATACATCTGGAAACCAGTCCCGCGGTGTTCAGGGACACCACACCAGTCCACACACGAAGTTTGACAAAATCGAGTATTTTTCACCGAAATGAGAGTTAACCCCCTTAACCTATTCCGTACGATAACACCTACATAGGCATCATGAGGTGTGTTGTGTATACAAAGATGCTGGTGTCAGCATCTTCATTATATTTGTTTTGTGGTTGTAGCTGAGTGACCCCAGAATTCTGCGAACTGGCTTGATCACATTTAAAGTGTTTATTATTATTACTCAGTGAAGGAGAGTGAAAAATATTGCATTGATTTTATGTTTTATAACGTGAGTGTTGTGATGCATCAATCATTGTAACTCAGGCATCCAATGCTGTGTGCAAAAATTTGACTCTAATTGAAAAGGTTAACTCCGGGCAAAGAGGATGGCTTGTTAAAGAATGGCTTGACTACACATGGTAGAAAAATACTGAAACAGAACTCGCCAGTCCCCTAACGAAACCTTGTTTAATCACTTTTTACAATATGCATAGGAAGCTCGCTGGCTGAGAGGGTTAGGGCGTCGTTACTGTGCGATGAAGGTCAAGGGGATGGCGGTTCGAGTCCTGCCACAGGTGAAGCTGAACCAAGGGCATAGTTAATTAAATTCCATGCTACAAAGCCCTCTGTGAGGGGCACCATCCTAGCCTTACGATAGGGGGGGAGTTTGTGACGTTAAACCATGTCATCATCACAACATGCATGAGGGGACGGAGAGGGAGGGTCACCGAATTAATGAAACGGCCTCACTGTGGATGTGCTGTGTCTTGCGGCACTACTTCTGACCCAGGCCAGTGGGCAGGATGCAGGGATGACCCATCATCCAGGAGGTACCAAGATGAGAGTGAGGGAGGAGGCTGGAGGGGAGTGGAATATGTAGGGGATGGAATGGGTGTGAGTGGTTTCTCTGCCTTTTTCTTTTTGGCTACCCCCTGTGTAAAGGGAAAAATAGCCTTTGGTATATGTATGTATGTATGTACAACATGCATGGTAATATTGTCGAGACATATTTATTGCCCCACCGCAGGAGCACGAGAAAAAGAAGTGAAGTCATAGGCGTGGTGGAGTAGACATTTGAGGACGACAAAATTGAAAGATAATAAAAGTTTAGTTGGCTCACTATTCACTGAACCCATTAACTCCGATATGCCGCCCGGGAGGCAGCACTGGGGAGAACCAATATGCCGCCCGGGCGGCATGATATTCAACCCCTTACAGAAATCGCACTAGATTTGGTAGTGCTTTCATACTTTTAGGGAAGTTTGTCTGACTTATCAACACTGCCTAGAGAATGCTACGATGCCAGTTAGTGCTTTCATACATGCGGTAGAGCGTTGATACACGTGGTGACTCGGGAGTGCTTTTTGCATCTTATTTATTGGGATTATCTACCTCAACCACTGTGATATTAGTGTAAACATGCCTCAAGGAACTAAGAGGAAGCTTTTGTATGCGAGTGACAGTGATCCATATGATCGAGAACCAAAAACAGAGGAAAGTTATTGTGATAGTGACACTCGTAGGCTACGCAGGGCTAGTGATGCCAAATCCAACAAATAATTTTTTCTGCACGTTTATGGTGTCCCTAAGAACTTGCTCTATCTATTGGTGTAAAAGGTGCTTGAAACCAAACTGCGCTGATACCAACCATTGTGCAGGATCGTCTGAGCACGCTGTAGCACGCCCCCCCATGTCTGGTAGTAAAAGTTGCTGCTACTGATTCTCGCACCAGATCTACAACTTCCGACCTTTCTCATGGCCATCCAAGAGTGGGTATATGATTTTTATGTGTCTTGGCCGATGCACCTGAGTATTCCAAAGAAGTTAAGCATAATTTTATTCAATTTGGTAAGACTCGATTTTTCGGTTATAAATTCATCATCAGAGACGAATTGATTTGAGGGATCGTCAGATTTTACGGGTTAAATGGAGACCTGTCTAAATATAAGATGATGATTTGGTTTAATGTTACAAACTTCCCCCTATCAGGAGGCTAGGACGGTGCCCCTTACAGTGGACTTTGTAGTGTGGAATTTAATGAAACCATGCCCTTAGTTTAACTCGCCCCGAGCAGGATTCGAATAGTCATCATCTTGGCCTTTGCCACAAGTAACGATGCCCTAACCCGCTCAACCAGCGAGCATCTCTAAATATAAGATAATGCTGTTTAATTGATCCATAAGGGTACTATTAAAGTCCCTACAGTATTTAATGAAATGCATATAATTATGTAGTCAGAACCGCAGTATAGGAATGATCGATCAATTTGTTGCACCAGGTCTCTTTTGCAGGAGACCCACAGTTCCCAAGTAACCAGCAACAGCTGCTGGAAGAATCCATAGGTCACTCAAGGTAGAAATATTGTGTTGTTGTCTAAGAATAGTTAGTACGGGGCATTGTAACATGAGGTGTTCAGTGTCCTCTGTGTGATGGTTGCATCAAGGACAGTTTGATTATGTTGCCAGGTTTATTCTGTGTCGATACTCTTGCAGCTGGATGGTGTCCTGAATGCTTTGAGAGGGGTTTTTCTGTTGTTTGTTAGTGAGTTGAGATGTTGAGCCTTTAGGGAGTTGATGAAGTAGGTGGTTTATAAATATATGTAATGTTGTAAGTTGTTTTCTTTGTATTTCTATTGAGTTTTTTTTTTTTCTAAGAGCATGCTCTTGTGTGTTCCTGTGATAACTCCATCCTTGTGTTGTGCAGTCTGTGAATGTGGTTAATGTAGATTGTGCTATTAGTTTTGTTTCGTGGATAAGAGCAATGTATATGTTGTATGTAAATATGTATCCTAGAGAGGAAAAGGTAAAAGTTGAAGATGGATAGATGTTAATGGGAGTGAAAACAGTAAGAAGAAGATGTGTAGAGCATTTCAGAGAATTGTTGAACATGGAGGAGGTTAGAGACGAATTGAATGTGGTAGTGGGAGGAGTTAGGAAGATGAGTGTGATATATACATACATGTAACAAAAGCGTTTTCCCCGCTTACAAGGGAGGCAGCCTAAAAACAAAGGCATAAGATCCACTCCCACCCATTCCATCCCCACATACTCCACTCCCATTCACCCCCCTCCCTCCCTCTTATCTTGGCTCCTCCTGGATGATGGGTCAACCCTGCATCTCACCACTGCCCTGGGTCAGAAGCAGTGTCACAAGACACAGCACATCCACAGCAAGGCTGCTTCATTTAATTATTGCTGATAGTGGGGCTGTGCCAGGCTTGTGTTATGTCACCATGGCTGTTCAATGTGTATATGGGCGAGGTGGTACAGAAGATAGATGAAAGGATGATGGGCAGATAAATGATGGTTAGAGAGAGTGGAGGGAAGGGGGAGGTGTGCCAGTTGTTTGTTGATGGCACTGTGGTTGTGGCTGGGTTACAGGAGGGTCTAAGGCAGTTTGTGATGAAGTTTGTGAAGGTATGTGATAGGAAGAAGTTGAAAGTAAATGTTTGTCAAAGCAAGGTAATGAGATGTACAAGAGATGAAGGTGGCAGTAATGGAAATAGGTGGACAGTTCTAGATATTTGCAGTTACATGTAGCAGAGGAAGACCAAGAATGAGATAGATGAAGTGGGCTTTGAGCAGGGAGGGGAGAAGGCAAGAGATATGTGTTAGTGGACTATAGATGAACATGGCCTGAAGGGATTTCTCATCTCTACTTTAGCATGAGGGGATGAGGAAGGAGAGTTGTCATGCAAATGATTCAGCTGGCCCGGCTGTAGATGTGTTGTGTCTTGTTGCATTACTTCTGACCCAGGCAGTGTGCAGGGGACAGGGATGACCCTTCATCAAAGAGGAGCTAAGATGAAAGGGAAATGGATGATGTATGCGAGCGAAATAGGTGGAGATAGGTGCATGTCGTTGCTGGCTACCTCCCTTATAATGGGGAAGAGGCCTAATGGTATATAGATTTAGTAAGTTTAAGGTATATTTTTCTGTCAATGTATTTATGGGTGTATGTGTTGTGTGACAGGTGCTATTACATTTCTTAATGTACTAGTTTGTATTGGTGAGAGTAGTGGATGTTAAGTGGAGCCCTAAGTGGCTTGTGTTGCATTTAATGGATGTGTGAATTATTGTTTGTGTTTATTTTGGGCATGTGTAAGGGCATGGATTGGTTTCTGTGCCTGGCTATTAGGTGTGGGAGAGCAGGCAAAGGCACCTCTGTATGTGAAAAGATTGGAATGTATGGAGAGAAGTGCTAAGATGAATAGAAAGAGTTTCTGGGCCCCTTTGGATTGCACCTCATTGTGGAGGTGGAAGAAAATGTCCATTTGTGAAGAATGTTCATCAAATTTGATGGGCAGTAATGGCTTCCTCTCATTCTATTTGGCAATTCCACCACAAAGAGGCTACAGACAAGCTGGACATGGCATCTTTATATATTTTGAGAATGAATGGAAGTATTTTCAGTATCTTCAGAGAATGCATGAATTGGTGTTGGTTGGAGTAAAAGCAAGGGATAGATCAGTGAAACCATGAGAGCATATGGTTAGGGTGTCAATCAAGTGAAAATGTGTGTGAATGACAGAGTCAGAGAAGAATGTATAGACTGAGGTAGTGCCAGTTTCATAAGAGGAATGCACTAGGGATGAACTGGTGGTATTGCTGGGAAAGTGATGAGGTGCAGTCTTTACATGGGGAGGAAGGAGTGAAATGTTCATGTGTATAAAGAGTGAAAGGGCTGAAGATTTTGTTCTTTGCTTAATGACCTCACATAGAGAGCTGACAACCAGCAGCCTCCTCTCCCAGTGACATAGAAACAGTCCCATACAGATGCAACACAGACAACAGTCCAAAGTTTCTTCACAGAGAGATCTGTGGGAGTATAGGCTTTCTATTTAGTGAACCCTAAGGAAACAATTGATCAGCCATCTCACTCTACACAGAAAGAAATGTGTTGCTGATTAGGTAAGGCTAGGGAAGGGCAGTGTAAGACGAGGTGCTTGGCGTCTTGTGTAAGAGTTTCTCTAGCTAAGCCAGTTGTGTTGATGACGATTTGATGCTGGATGGTAACCTGAGCATATTCATACTAGTGTGATTCTTCTCATGGAAGGGGTTTTTCAGTTGAGCTAATGTTTACAAGGGTTTGATGGAGTAGGCAGTTTGGTGGTTGGTTTTGAAGTGCATGTTTTGTGATCTGAATGTGAATGTGTCTTTGTATGGATGTGTTGTGAAACAAGTTGTAGGTTGTTTTAGATTTTTGAGTGGCATGCAACTGTTTTTTTTTCCATTCAGTTGATATTAACTACATAAAATTAAGCAGTTGATGTCCTGAATGGAGATATTAACTACATATAATTAAGCAGTTGATATCTGGAATGGAGATAGTAACTACATAAAATTAAGCAATTTATCCTGAATGGAGACTTGAGATGGATTTCTACTCCCTTTTCACGTAAAGAGAACTGACACCTGACAAATGTTTCCTTCCTTCTACCACTGTAAACTGGTGACAGAAACAGTCCCAAGGAGAGATTTCTTGATTAAGGATAGGAGAGCTTTAAGAGGTCACCAGAACAAATTAAGAAAGACTACATGTCTAAAGGATGTGAAGAAATAGAGTTTTTCATATAGATGCTTTAAGACTTGGAATAGCTTAGAAGGGGATAGGCCTATAGCCCAAGCTGGAAAAATGCATGAACCCAAATCTAAATATAATTTGAAATCAAGAAACTGGACATGAATTTGAGGCTATGTGTGATCAATTGGAGAATAGAAGACTACCCAACAAGTGTTGATCCTTTCCTGTATACAAAGGATTACAAAGGAGGAGCATGCCAACAGGAGACCTTTTGGTCCATAACTAGGTCAGATGCAAAAAAATGATAATAATGATAAATAAACAAACAAAGAATTATAACAGCATAGATAATAATAAACAATATAAATGAATGCATAGATAAATAAATAAATAAATAAATAAGGAAAGTAAGTACACTAATGCAGTACAGAAAATAGTCCAATATTATTTCCCAAAGAAGTCAGTGGGAGGGCCCTAGAACTGTTGCCAGCTAGCAGTTTCCAGTCAATGAAATTTGAAGAAGCATTATTATTATTGTTATTATATTAATATGATCACTGATAATATTATTATATCAATTTTTATTATTATTATCTGTTTATTTTGTTTGTGTATTTTATTTTGTTTTAATGACCATATTTTAGGGTTCTGGTTGGAGTTTTCCTCCCAGACCCTCTTATGCCGTGACTTTGTCTAGGAGGAACATACGGAAAGTATTGCATTACCTCTGACCCAGGCAGTGTGTGAGGAACAGAAATGACTCTTCATTTACAAAGAGTTAAGATAAAAGGGAAATGGGTGACAGATGGGTGTGGGGGTGGGTGGGGTTAGGTGTATACCTTGACTGGCTACATACCTGATAAGGTGAAAGAAACCTGTCAGTATATAGATAAATAGATATTTTATTTTATTATTATTTTATATATTTTATTTTATTTTATTATTTTCATTTTTTTTATTCATTTATTTTCATTTTATTTTTTTATTTTTATTTTAGTTATTTATTATTATTTTTTTAATATAGTTTATATTACTAGTATTATCTGGTGTCTGTGCTACTTGGTCATGGTTTTACACTGTCCTAGGATCTCAGTCACAAAGTCCATGGGAACTCTGAAGAGGAGGAAATTGGAAGAAGAGGCCTTGTAAGTTGTCTCAGTAAATGTTATTGCTTCTTGGGTCTTTCTCTCTCAGCCTGTAGTTATGGCAGAGGATTTTAAGAGGTGCTGACACTAACCCAGGGCTGCAGACTTCCTCTTGCGTATATCTGTATGCAGAGCTCGTGAGAAAAGCTAGCTTTTTGTTCAGCAGGGTTGCACACAATGTGCTAATGTAGGTTCCACTAACAAGAACAGTGTATACTCTACTTAAGTTAGATATGACTTGACAGTCCACATAAGTTTTCATTATGTGATGCATGGCAATCTACAACATATTTTTGGGATAGTGTAGAGAATGTGATGTGTACGTTTTGTGCATTTTCTTAATTTCTCTTTCCTGTTCTTAAGTTTCATTTTACAACATGCTTCTTCATCTGCTTTAGCCAAGACAGAGTCCCATAGTTCAGCTGCTTGTTGTACCAGAGATGTCTTTGAGATGTAATGGCAAATACCTAAATTTTGCAGGTTATTGTGTGCTTGTAGATCATAATTCTGTAAATAGCTTTCAATTATGTTCTTTGGAATTTCTAGGGGTAAATTCTAGTGCATGTTTAGATGACAGTGGGAGAATATTATCTTCTGGATTCCTAACATCAGTGAAATTGATACTTATTTGGATGTGGTACAAAGGACTAATAAAATAGATTCAGATGGAGGTTTTGCTGAGTGTAGTACATACCTCACTTGGTAGATAAGCTACTTAAGTTTGTACAAGCTTGTACCTTTGGAAACTCAAAACCTCATCATGATAAGCATGAAGTGAATAAAGCTGAATAATACCTTGCCCATGGTAGTATTGGTTTGTTCTTAGTTAAAATGTCAGTATAAATAGTTTCCAAAGAAATAAAGTCCAATAATTATTTTTACAGTTTATTGCATTCCCTTTTTTCAACAAGTTTTAAGTTTCCCATGCATTCCCTTTTTTTTTTTTTTTTTTCATTATCAAGTTTTAAATTTTCCATTATGAATACAACTTCTGCCTAATTGTGAAGTTTTCAGTTTCTTTTTCATTGCATAAACATTTACATAAATTGAATTTTTATTATCTTCACATGTTTGATATTTGTATTTCTCTTGTTTGATTAGACAGCAGGAGAACAAAATGATGGCACAAGTTCACAAATGCCATCCAAAGAAGATTGGGCCCACAATATATGTTCTAGATGATATTTTACCTTCGTTGAAAGAAGTGCAAAGTGCCTATATCAAGTTACGTGAACTTCATACTCCAGGTATGCCATTATGTTTATGTACTGTATTTAATGCCTTTTGATAATTCATATGAAGGACCCAAGACATGGCTTTGTCTTGTAGCATTCCTTACGACCCAGGCAGTGGGCAGAAGACAGGGATGACCCATCATCCATGAGGAGCTGAGATGAAAGGGAAACTAATGGGTAATGGGAGTGGGGTGGGGGTGGGTTTGTACCCTGAATGGTTATTATCTCTATAAATGGGGTTAGTGTGGGTACATGCCTTTGCTGGCTACTTCCCATATAAGGAGGAAGAAGCCTTTGATATGTAAACAGATATAATGGAATGGCTTTTGTTACAGGATGTTTTTCCATGAATGAAAACAAATATATAACTGAATTTGTTTATATTTGCTATCTGCCTCTCCTTCTTTTCCCCTCCCATCCTCTTCAGCCCACATACTATCTTTGCATACCTTCACACTTCCTCCTTGATACATGATAATATTTCTTCTGATCCTCCTTTCCTCTGTTACTCACCACTTCTCGCACTTCTCTCAGCTTTTGGTATTCTTTTTTCCTTTTAGTTAATTTATCTTCAGAACTTCTCTACCTCCTTTTTCCTCTACTCTCAATTTTCCTTCTACTGAATAGTGATCTCGTAATCCCTTGCTGTCTCCGCTGAAAACATTAACATTCAGAACTCTTCCATTCCTTCCTTTGGGTACCACTACATAAGCTATTTCTGCCCTGTCAACCACCCTTCCCTCCACCTTCCCCTACACCTTTCCCACGTATTGTTGTTCATGCATACATACGTATACCGAGGGCTTTTTCCCCCATACAAGGGAGGTGCCCAAAGTCAAAGCCATAAATCCATTCCCACCCATTTCATCCCCACATACTCTACTCCCATTCACCATCCCTCCCTCCCTTTTTTCTTGGTTTCTCCTGGATGACAGGTCATCCCTGCAACTCACCCACTACCCTGGGTCAGAAGCAATGCAGCAAGACACAGCACATCCACAGCAAGGCCACTTCATTTAACCACTGACCCCCCCTCTCTGTCCCCTCATCTAGAAAAAGAGAAGATGGGGAGAAATCCCTTTGGGCTGAATCAAAATATCATTCACACACACTACCCACCCCCATGCACCACAGGTGCATGGGAAAAAGTGCAGTGACATATGAAAATATGAAAAAGTTGTTTTTTTGAACAGGTCTAATCCACACAAAACCATTCTCTACTCACCCCTATCTTTGTCTTCTCTCTTCCTTCCTGAACAGACATACCCCTCTCTCCCAATGCCCCTTTTACCTCCATCCATCAATCTCATCCTTGGTCACCCCCTTATGTTCACTCCCTCCACCTCTGCCTTCCACACCTCTTTTACTAATCTTTCTTCATTCATTCTTTCCATGTGTCCAAACCATCCCAATGCTCTTTCATCAACCCTGTTTCCCAACTTCTTTTCCACCCTCTCCTCCTCACTTCATTTCTCTATCCAGCATAGTAACCCCTACCATACTTTTCAGGCATTTAATTTCAAACACATTTAAACCATCTCTTATGTTCCATGTTTCTGCTCCATATAGTGCTTTTGGCACTATCACCCCTTCATACAATCTCCTCTTAGCATCCATTCCCAAATTTCTATTTCTCATTACACTTTTTAATCCCCCAAGGCATTTACTTGCTTCTCTCAACCTACATTCTACTTCCACCTCCACTGCTCCCTTTCCTGCCACATTCACACCCAAGCATAAAAAACTCTCCATCTTGTAAAAACTCTTGACTGATCTTAACATCTTTCTTCCTGTCCCATATATCTGAAATACTTCCTACTGTGCCTTCCAATCTACCCTGTCATAAACCTTTTCCAAATCCATAAAAGCCCAAAAAATATCCTTACCTTTTCCTAAAGCTTTTTTACATATTTGCCTTACCACAAAAATCTGATCCATGCAACCCCTACCTGTCCTAAACCCACACTGTTCCTCACCAATTACTCCCTCTATTCCTCTCCTAATCCTCTCAATTAAAACCCTCCCATAAGCCTTCCCAACTACACCCAACATATTGATCCCTCTGAAACTACTACAGAAGAACATAAGAACATAATAATAAAGGAGACTGCAAGAGACCATAAGGCCTACACTAGGCAGCTCCATATCCATCACCACCTGTCATCCTCATCCATAAAGTTGTCTAATCGTTTTTTAAAACAACTGATAGTTTTAGCGCTTACTACATGGTTACTAAGTTTACACTTATACTTGTCCCATTTTTCCTTGTAAAGTGGAACTATACAGGCACTCCTCCAGTCCTTTGGCACTCTACTCTCTTTTAGACAAACATTAAACAACCTCACCAGCCAGTCCACCATCACTGTACCTCCCTTTTTTAGACACTCTGCATGACACCCATCTAACCCAGGTGCCTTACCTGCTGTTATTGTTTTAATAATCCTTTCATCTCATCTTTTCTTATTTCTCCTCTATTTTCCTCATACCTTGTATTTCTTCTAAATCTTTAGCATACAATGACGCCAACATCAGCGTCATGAGGCATGAGTGGGTATATGAGGTTGCCGGCGTCTGTGTTCTGATTATAGTTTGTAGTTGGGAATGGATGCTAAGAGGAGACTGTATGAAGGAGTGATTGTGCCAACAGCACTGTATGGGGCAGAAACATGGAACATAAGAGAGGAAGAGAGAAGGAGTTTGAATGTTTTTGAGATGAGGTGTCTGAGAAGTATGATGGGAGTTATTAGGCTAGATAGAGTGAGAAATGAGGAAGTGAGGAGGAGAACAGGAGTGGAAAGGGAGTTGGGAGATAGGGTTGATGAAAGAGTATTAGGATGGTTTGGACACATGGAAAGAATGAGTGAAGAAAGACTAGTAAAAGAGGTATGGAAAGCAGATGTGGAGGGAGTGAACATGAGGGGATGTCCTAGGATGAGGTGGATGGATGGGGTGAAGGGGGCTTTGGGGAAGAGGGGAATGTCTGTTGAAGAAGGAAGGGAGAGGACAGAAGACGGGTGAATGGAGAATGGTTGTATATGGATGATGTGATGCATGAGGTGGAATGGGCGGGGGGATGGGGGATGAGGTAGTATGTGTGAGCAAAATTTGACGCAGCCCGAAGGGATTTCTCCCCGTCTTCTCCTTTTATGCATGGGGGGACGGAGAGGGGGGGTCGCCAATTTAATGAAGTGGCCTTGCTATGGATGTGCTGTGTCTTGCGACACTGCTTCTGACCCAGGGCAGTGGACAAGGTGCAGGGATGACCCGTCATCCAGGAGGTGCTAAGATAAGAGGGAGGGTGGAGGGGTGTGGAGTGTATTCAGGGATGGAATGGGTGGGAATGATTTTATGCCTTTTCCTTTTTGGCTACCTCCCTTGTAAGGGGGAAAAAGCCTTGGTATATGTATGTATGTAACTGAGTGACCCTCATATTCTGTAAACAAGCTTGATTGAGCTTTCTGTGGTTGTTAACATCAGGGTGAGAGAGAACAAGTATTACTGCTGTAACTTTATACTTTATAATGCATGTATTGTGATATTTAGGGATGAAATGGGTGGGAATGGTTTTTATGCCTTTTTCTTTTTGGCTACCTCCTTTGTAAGGGGGAAAAAGCCTTTGGTATATGTATGTATTTATGCATTGTGATGCATCATCGAATCATTGTATATCAGTTGTGCGAGTATTCGACTTGTATCGAAGAGGTTAAACACTGTTTGCTATTTTCAACCCCTGTTCTAAATATATCTCTAACATGTCCTCACAAAAGTTCTTACCTGACATTCCAAAACTCCCAATTACTCACTTGGTTCCCCTCCTACTCTAGCTTTGAGATCCCCCAACAGCACTATATTTACATTCCTCCCACACCTTTATGCACTCATTTAAACCAACCCAAAAAGCCTCCGTCTCCTCTTCATTTTTCTCACAACCATATACATTTACAAAAGCCCATATCTCCCCTCCCAATTTCACCTTCACTCACATTATACTCGAAGACACTTCCCTCCACTTTATCACATACATACTTATCTCATCACTAACCAGCGGTGCCTCTCCTTCCCTCCCACACCCACTTGTCACTACTTATTCCCTTTCAGCCACACACCCAAAACTTAAACTCACCCTTCCCTTTCACTGCTAACCCCTACATCTTTCTTATCACAAACATATAACCAATTTCTTTCTTTGCACTCTCACCAGTACCACATCCATACACATGTAATGACTCAATTACTAATGATTTGGTTGGAGTCTTTCCAGACCCTCTTATGCTTTGAATTTTTGTAGGAAGAAAATATAGAATGGAGTCTTCCTAGAATAAATCAATCCATTGCCCCAGGTCTTTCTTAGAGGAGGCCCATGGCTCATATGTAACCAGAAACATCCACAGGGTGGGACCATAGGTCACTTCAGGGAAGAAATATTGTGTTGTGTAGGGATTGATAGTGTTAAGCAATGTAGGATGAGTTGTTCAGTGTCTGTTTAGTGATTGCATCTAGTGCAGTTTGAGTCTGTTGCCAGGCTTATCCTGTCTGAGAGCTTGATGGAATCCTGAACACAAACTTGCCAGTTTAGTTTTTACTTCTCTTGATGGGGATTTTTCTGTCTGGGGAATTACAGTGAAGTATTGAATTTGATGGTCGGTCTTGAAGAGCTCCCTTGCCAACTCATCAATCCTGACACCTTTACCATACTCTCAAACTCAAACTCACCCTACCCTTTCAGCTTAACATTAACATGTCTTCTCACAAAAGTTCCTGTCTTGGCATGTACCCCTTCATAACCTTATGCATCATGACTCTGTGCAAAGATGTTGAGGGATAGATTTTTTCATTAGATAATGACCTGAATATTTGTCTTTCAAGTTTACAAAAAAGAAAAGAAGAAAGAAAAAAGAGTTATCATCTGTTGCACACTCAGGGGTAGAATAAAAAAAAAAGGTAATAGCACAATTCATAGGTTAAACTTGTCTCAGTGTACTGATTTCCATGTCATATTGATTACCTCATTTGCTATGTTTTATGTATCCCTTCCCACATGTTTATTGGAGTTGTATGCATTTATATTATGCCAGAGGTAGTAAAGGAGAAATTTAAGGTGAGTAGCAGAACTTTAAGATGTAACAAGCAATTAACATGTGCCTCTGCTTTGTACACAGATGATCCAAGCCAGTACAGGGAACAAGACCAGCGCTATTATAGCACTTGGGATTCTTCACGTTGGCTTACATATGTCAGTTGCTGCCTCAAAATAGCTCAGGAAGCTGCTGCTGCTATGGTTCATAACAACAGCTCAGTCATTCTTCAAGGTTAGTACAGCAGAAGTAGATTGCAGTGTTTATAGAAGTGGGAAGTAGATTCTTCAAGTCTGACATATAATGGTAAAAAATGAAGCAAAATTATGTTATGAGAGTGAGGAAGGGAAGGACCAAGAAAGATGGATTTTAGAAATTATATTTCATAATACAAGTTTATAAAGTGGAACTATACAGGCACTCTTCCAGTCCTCCGGCACTCTACCATCTCAAACAAACATTAAATAATTGTACCCATCCAACCCAGGTGCCTCACCTGCTCTCATCATCTTAACAATGGCCTTCACCTCATCTTTCCTTATTTCTCCTCCATTTTCCTCACTCATCACTGTCATTTTGTTAGTGCTTCCCACTGCAACTACCTTTCCTTCCCTATCCTCCTTCACATGTAGCAACTCCCTCAAATACTCTGCCCATCTTCCTCTTACTACCATCTCTTCTATTATCATCTCTCCATCTGCACATTTTGCCTTTTCTTCTCTACTTGATTTGCCTCCTCTTCCTCTCTGAATTTCTTTCCAGTACATCTTTTTATTACTTTCAAAATTTTGTCATACTCTTACCCCATTTCACATTTGCTCTCCTCTTTGTCTCCTTTATCTTATGCTTTACTTCTCTTCCCTTTTCTCTGTACCTCTCATGTGATTCATCCTATTTTGTAACCAATCTCCAATGCTTGCTTCTTCTCTTCTACAATCTTCTATGCTTCATCATCCCACCACTCACTACCCTTCCTTCTATTTCCTCCCATCCTGCTTGTTCCACACACCATCTTTGCACTCCTTGTGACTCCCTTCCTTGAACCATCCCCATTCCTCCTCCATTCCTAGTTTTACTCTACCCTTCACTCCCACACCTATCTCAGCTTCTTCTTGTACTCCTTTCTTAAGTTTAAGTATCAAGTAGAGAAGAAAAGGTAAAAGGTGCAGATGGAGAGATGATAATGGAAGAGAAGGCAGTAAGGGAAAGATGGGCAGAATATTTTAGGGAGTTGCTAAATGTGAAGGAGGATAGGGAGGGAAAGATAGCTGCAGTGGGAAATGCTAAGAAAATGAGAGTGATGAGTGAGGAAAATGGAGGAGAAATAAGGAAGGATGAAGTGAAGACAGTTGTTAAGATGATGAAAGCAGGTAAGGCACCTGGTCTGGATGGATGCCATGCAGAATGTCTAAAAAAAGGAGGTACAGTGATGGTGGACTGGCTGGTGAGGTTATTTAATGTTTGCTGGAGAGAGTGTAGAGTGCCGGAGGACTGGAGGAGTGCCTGTATAGTTCCACTTTACAAGGGAAAAGGGGACAAGTGTGAATGTAGTAGTTTCAGAGGGATTAGTTTGTTAAGTGTAGTTGGGAAGGCTTATGGGAGGATCTTGATTGAGAGGATTAGGAGAGGAACAGAGGAAGTAATTGGTGAGGAACAGTGTGGATTTGGGACTGGTAGAGGTTGTGTAGATCAGATCTTTGTGGTAAGATAGATATGTGAGAAAGCTATAGGAAAGGAGAAGGATGTTTTTTGGGCTTTTATGGATCTGGAAAAGGCTTACGATAGGGTAGACAGAAAGGCACTGTGGGAGGTACTGCAGATATAGGGGATAGGAGGAAAGCTTCTAGGAGCTGTCAAGAGTTTTTATGAGAGTAGTAGAGCTTGCTTTAGGATTAGAAATGGAGAGAGTGAGTGGTTCAAGGTAAAGGTGGGACTTCGCCAAGGATGCATTATGTCACCCTGGCTGTTCAACTTATACATGGATGGGGTGGTGCGAGAGGTAAATGCAAGGGTAGTGGGTCAGGGATTGGAGATGGTTAAAGAAAATGGAGAAGAGTGGGAGGTGAGCCAGCTGTTGTTTGCGGACAACACTGTGCTTGTGGCAGGATCGGAGGAGGGATTGAGGAAGTTGGTGACAGAGTTTGGGAGAGTATGTGATAGAAGAAAGCTAAAGATAAATGTGGGTAAAAGTAAGGTGATGAGATGTACAAGGGGTGAAAGTGGCAGTATACTGGAAGTGAGCATAAAGGGAGAGCGACTGGAGGAAGTGGATAGTTTTAGATACTTGGGTGCAAATGTGGCAGGAAAAGGTGGAGTGAAGGTGGAGGTAGAATATTGATTGAGAGAAGCAAGTAAATGCCTTGGTGGATTGAAGAGTGTAATGAGGAATAGACATTTGGGAATGGATGCTAAGAGGAGACTGAATGAAGGAGTGATTGTGCCAACAGCACTGTATGGGGCAGAAACATGGAACATAAGAGAGGAAGAGAGAAGGAGTTTGAATGTGTTTGAGATGAGGTGTCTGAGAAGTATGATGGAGGTTACTAGGCTAGATAGAGTGAGAAATGAGGAGGTGAGGAGGAGAACAGGGGTGGAAAAGGGGTTGGGAGGTAGGGTTGATGAAAGAGTATTAGGATGGTTTGGACACATGGAAAGAATGAGTGAAGAAAGACTAGTAAAAGAGGTATGGAAAGCAGATGTGGAGGGAGTGAACATGAGGGGACATCTTAGGATGAGGTGGTTGGATGGGGTGAAAAGGGGCTTTGGGGAAGAGGGGAATGTCTGTTGAGGAAGGACGGGAGAGGACAGAAGACAGGGGTGAATGGAGAATGGTTGTATATGGATGATGATGTGATGCATGATGGGGGATAAGGTAGTATGTGTAAGCAAAATTTGACGCAGCCCGAAGGGATTTCTCCCCGTCTTCTCCTTTTATGCATGGGGGGACGGAAAGGGGGGTCGCCGATTTAATGAAGCGGCCTTGCTGTGGATGTGCTGTGTCTTGCAACACTGCTTCTGACCCAGGGCAGTGGACAAGGTGCAGGGATGACCTGTCATCCAGGAGGTGCTAAGATAAGAGGGAGGGTGGATGGGGTGTGGAGTGTATTTAGGGATGGAATGGGTGGGAATGATTTTATGCCTTTTCCTTTTTGGCTACCTCCCTTGTAAGGGGGAAAAAGCCTTGGTATATGTATGTATACTGTAGAGGTTTCACTGTATATTACAGTTGGATAAATACTGTGTCTTGCTGCATTGCTTCTGACCCAGGTAGTGGGCAGGTGACAAGGATAACCCTTCATCCAGGAGGAATTAAGATAAGAGGGAAACAAGGGTAGTGGGTGGAAGTGGGAATTGGTGAGAGTGGGTGCATGCTTTGACTTGGCTACCCCCTTTGTAAGTGGGAAGAAGACCTTCATATACAGATATAAATAGGGTAAATACAGGATACAACAATAAGAACATACCATCACAGCCAACCTAACATTCAGAAATACAACAATATACGAACAATGCATACACTCAGTGATGAATTATGCGAGTCCTGCATGGGCTCCTAATCTCAGTAAGACACACCACAACACCCTTCAAATTGTACAAAACAAAGCCCTAAAAACAATTACAGGCTGCACAAATACAACACCTACAGACCATTTACACCATGAAACAAAAGTCCTCAAAGTCAAGGACCACCTCGACATGAGAGGCACACAAACACTTGCGGCAGCCACCACAAACACATCACACCCGCTACACTACATAGCAGAACACCCACACACACCAAGAAACATTAAAACAACACCCAAAGACCTGTATCACACACAGATACTCTCTTCTCTTCCTCCACAACCACCAAATACCAGCCTCCGGAAACATATTCATAATCATATCACTCACTGCTCCATTAACACACTGAAAGACAACACACTGCTGCATGCCAGACCCCCTGATATCCACCCTTCTGAATCCTCTCTCCCACAAAAGGACAGAGTCCACCTGGCCAGACTGCGATGCAGCCACCACCCAGCACTTCTAAGCTACCAGAAGAGGCTGGATGACCGCATTGTGAACAGCTGCCCAGGATGTAACACTTCACCCCGTACCATACAACACATAATGGAAGACTGCATTATACACAATCATGCACGCAAACAACACAACATACACTCTATAAAGGATTTGTGGGAAAACCCAGTTTCGGCTGTGGCATTCCTTGGGGAGACGGGACTGCTCGGACAGACAGTCTAGGGAACGACAACAACAACAACAACCTAACAGTCAGTGCATGCCCCACACAGCCAGACTGCCTCATACACAGTCATACATATCCTCTTAGCTTCCCACATAGAGTGATTGATGTCTGGAACAAACTAAACAGAGAAACAGTGAGTGCCAAAACTATACACGATTTTAAGAGTAAACTGGATGTGGAGAGATATGAAAATGGGTCACTACAAGCATAGCTCTCGTCCCGTAAAATATAACTAGATAAATACAACTAGGTAGATGGCACAGCACTAGTAGTACACAAACACAAACTCAATAAATATAAGGTGGAAGACTTCTGCTATGCTCCCATGAGGGCAGTCTTTTTCTTTCAATGATGTGCCCAGCCTTACTGTCGTCATGTACAACCCAACAATAGTAACACCTGCTTGGATTTAGATTTTTTCACTTAGAGCCTCTGAGCCATTGTAATAGTGGTTACAATTGTAGTATTCATAGTAAAGTTAGGAAAAATGATGTATAATAACAAATAAAATAAGGTGAAACATTAAATTGCCTTCAGCTTTGCAGATTGGCATTTTAGTAGTTGATAAATACTATTTGATAACCATGTTTGTTTATTATGATTCTGAATATCTTCAGAGGGTGAAGGCCGTGATATGAGTGCGGTTGTATCAAGTCTAGTGCAACTCCTCCTTGATCCTCAAGCACGAACCTTAACTGGGTTCCACACTCTCATCCAGAAGGAGTGGGTTGCTCTTAGTCATCCTTTCGCCCTTCGGCTTGGCCACACCCGCATGGGACCTGAAGGACTGGTGAGTTGAATTTTCTGCTTATAAATGACGTTGTGATGCATGAGGCGGAATGGGTGGGGGGATGGGGGCTGAGGTAGTATGTGTGAGAAAAATTTGATGCATGAGGCCTTGCTGTGGATGTACTGTGTCTTGCGGCACTGCTTCTGACCCAGGGCAATGGACAAGATACAGGGATGACCCGTCATCCAGGAGATGCCAAGATAAGAGGGAGGGTAGAGGGTGGAGGGGAGTGGAGTGTATTGGGGATGGAATGGGTGGGGATGGTTTTAATGCCTTTGTTTTTTTGGCTACCTCCCTTGTAAGGGAGAAAAAACCTTTGGTATATGTATGCATGTATTCTTGCCTATAATAAACAATTTTATTCAGTTGAGGGGAAGACCCAGAATCAAAGCTGTAACATGAATTGCAGGATAGAGTAATCTAACATTATCCAGGATACAACTGTGAAGTAGCCTTAGATGTTGAACAAATTAACCCTTTGCTAGATAGAAACCCTGTTACACTGAATGAAGTGGTATGGTGTAAACCAGGATTTTTTTGAATATCCAGATTTATCTTTTTTGAGCCCAAAAAAGGTTTGAGATCACTGAATTGAGATAGCTTTTCACCTTTTTCCTGGGTAGAGGTTCTCTTAACCAGAATAACATTACTTTGTTTTAGCAAGGAAGTTGAAGTTGATGATAAATGTTAAAAGTAAGGTGATGAGATGTACAAGGAGAGAAAGTGGCAGCAGACTGGAAGTGAGTATTGAGGGAGAGAGACTGGAGGAAGTGGATAGTTTTAGATACTTGGGTGTGAATGTGGTGGGAAAGGGAGGAGTGGGGGTGGAGGTAGAATGTAGATTGAGAGAAGTAAATGTTTTTGGGGGATTAAAAAGAGGAGATTGTATGGAGGAGTGATTGTGCCGACAGCACTGTATGGGGCAGAAACATGGAACATAAGAGAGGAGGAGTTTGGATGTGTTTGAAATGAGGTGCCTGAGGATTATGATAGAGGTTACTAGGCTGGATAGAGTGAGAAATGAGGAGGTGAAGAGAACAGGGGTGGAAAGGGAGTTGGGAGATAGGGTTAATGTAAGAATATTGGGATGGTTTGGACACATGGAAAGAATAAGTGAAGAATGACTAGTAAAAGAGGTGTGGAAGGCAGAGGTAGGAGTGAATGTGAGGGGGCAACCAAGGATGAGATGGATGGATGGGGTAAAAGGGGCATTGGGAAAGAGGGGAATGTCTGTTAAGGAAGGAAGGGAAAAGATAGAAGATAGGGGTGAGTGGAGAATGGTTGTGTATGGATGATGGTATGATGCGTGGAAGGGAGTGGGTGGGTGATGGGGGGTAAGGGAGTATGTGTAAATGATATTTTGACACAGCCCAAAGAGATTTCCCCCCATTTTTTCCTTTTCTGCATGAGGAGATGGAGAGGGGGGGTCACCAATTAAATTAATAGACCTTGCTGTGGATGTGCTGTGTCTTGCTGCATTGCTTCTGACCCAGGACAGTGGCCAAGATGCAGGGATGGCCTGCCATCCAGAAGGAGCCAAGAAAAGAGGGAGGGAGTGGGGTTGAATGGAAGTGGAGTATATGGGGATGAATGAAATAGGTGAGAGTGGATTTATGCCTTTGACTTTGGCTACCTCCCTTGTAAGGGGAAAAAAGCTGTTGGTATATGTATGTATAATATATATATATATACATTGATGGGTGTGTGTGTGTATATATATACATACATACAGACAGACACATACAGATATATATATATATATACACATACATACAGACAGAAATATACAGATACATATATTGATATATATACAGTAGAGCTTCGAATAATGAATGCCCCATTTAATGAACTAATTGGGTAATGAACAAGTTTTGTGAAAAATTTTTGTCACTGTTAACGAGAAACATTTGCTAACCAAAATAATTACAGCAAACACACCAAAACACTATTGAGCTGTTGGAATTATGTGGACAGGCATATGCATATGTTTGTACCTGGAAGTAACTTTCATTAGTATAAAGACACCAAAGGGCCTTTTCCCTCTCATAAGGTGCTTATCAAGTTAAACCATGTACCCATTCCACACCCATGGAAACCTATTGGTCTTCCCTCTCATGTTAGAAAATTGTCTTGCGTACAGTAAACTCTCGATATAACGGATCTTGATATATCAGATATAACGGACAAAAAATCTGGCCGTACAAACCCTCACTATAACTGATGAAAATCCGTTATAGCGAGGGATCCTCTTTTATAACGGATCTTCGGATATAATGACAGACCCCTGTCCCCATATCGTCCGTTGTATCAAGGGTTTACTGTAATTTCTAATCCTACTAATTTCTAATACCAGACAAACTTCAGGATATAATGGATCTGTCTGGTATTTCCATCAGATATAATGGAACCTCGGTTATAATGGATGTTCGGATATAACAACAGACCCCAGTCCCCATATCATCCGTTATATCGAGGGTTTACAGTATCTCTTTGTGACTCTCATGACCTTTTAACATGTTTACTTCAGAGTGCAGTGTGGCTGCTTTTCTTAGATTGTGTACACCAGATCAGTGAACAACACCCATCTGCTCTAGAGTTCACTTCAGAGTACCTGGTGTCTCTCTGGCATGCAGCTCATTGCTCCCTATATGCCACATTCATGTTCAACTCCGTTAATGATAAGTTCTCCTCTGTTGCGGTAAGTACCAAATGGGCATTATATTTGCCTGTTGTTATTGTTTTAGCTCAATGTTAATTTCAGGGCATCATTCTATTATTTCTTGTTATTTTATTTTATTTTTTTTATTTTTTTGTATCCTTTATATAAACATGTTTTGTAATATTAATGACAATATTGCTTATCATATACTGTTGAACAGCAGGTCTTTTATGCTTGTGTTGCTTTGAACTTTATCTTATGTTGTATACCTGGCACAAACATTGACCTGTATTGTGCCTTGTCATTATTCTGTAATGTTATATTGCTATAAGCAATTTTATGCTTTGTTGTCATTTGCTATGGCCTTAGATGATATCATACTGTGTAGTTGTGGTGTGCATTACCTTATACCATTCTTGACAAAAGTACTGTTTGCCTGAGATGAGACAGACTACTTTTTTCAAATCTGGAAAGACCCTTATGAGTGGCATGGTTTCACGCCAAAAACTCAGTCCTTCGACATGAAGTGGGGAAGAGGCAGAGCTTATCACTGAGCCAAGAATTAATCATGTCAGTCATTGTCTTGTTGGTGAGGAGGGAGGTTGTGTGCTGTGACCCCTTGCCCCAGGGCCCCCTCTCG
This sequence comes from Oratosquilla oratoria, assembly GCF_046742065.1. Lineage (NCBI taxonomy): Eukaryota > Metazoa > Arthropoda > Malacostraca > Stomatopoda > Squillidae > Oratosquilla > Oratosquilla oratoria. Next base: position 60,613,538 of record NC_134789.1, read on the forward strand.
AACTGACCACATCTTCTGAGCCACCCTGTGTTACCAATATGAGCAATACAAAGGATCTGAGTCCTGAAACCATAGCTCGGATAGTTTCCCTTAAGAAATCTGGCCAGCAAACGAAGGAACAGGATGGCGGGTGTACATGTACCATCCGCCATTGGATTGCTGGATCTGCGTGGGAGGGAGGCAACCAGACTCTTACCATTGCTAAGAGAACTGGGAGGCCTAGAAACATGAACTAGAGTCTAATCCATATGTGACAGTCAGACAGGTGAAGTAAAAGCACCCAGAATTTCTCAAAGAGTGTTCATTGAGAACTGTCAACCACTGTAATCCTGACTTGGGGTACACGAGGCACCGCTTGGTGAAGAAGCCTCTCATGATCCTTAAGTAGAGGGAATTTTGGTCATTTGCCGGCCAGATTTCTTGAGGGCAGCTATCTGTGTTATGGTTTCTGCACTTAGATCCCTAGTATTGCTCATGTTGGTAACACAGGGTGCCTCAGATGTCGTGGTCGGGTTCGAGAGGGAGCCCTGGATGGAATGGTTGTGGCCCACAACCTCCCTCCTCACCAACAATCCAATGACTGACATGATTAATCCTTGGCTCACTGATAAGTTCTGTAGGTGGACAGAATTCTATGCACAAAGTCATGCCACTTGTATGGGTCTTTTCAGATTCAACAAAAGTACTGTCAGCCTCCCCCCGGGCAGAGAGTACTTTTGTCGCACTGTAATTTATATATGCCTCTTCCCCCTTTCTATAGCTTGACTTTGTATAGCAATGTACTGTACATTTCATTGGTTTATAAATACAAAATGCACTTTCTTGCTTCTTTATAGGCTTTGCAAAGGGAGAACCCACAGCATCGAGTGTTCATGCGTCCAGTGTGGGCATGGTGGTATGAGCCAGGTGATGGGGCTTACAATGGTAAGACTAACAGTAGCAATGGACACGACTCAAGTTCAGAAATGAGAGTAAAGGTATGGCAGACATTTTTAAATGTCCTGTATGTGCAGGGTCTGATGGAATCCTTAACAGTGGGTGGGGCTCTTCAGAGAGTGAGTGATCCAATGTCCAGTGCATATTATATCTGGAATAGAATAGATGCCTTCTTAGGAGGGTGTACTTCCTCTGAAATTAGAAGAGGTCTGGATGCTCACACTCCTTTTGTTCCTCTCAAATTAGACCCAAGCATAAAGGTAGAAACCAGCCTTAGTCGATTAAGACCATGGGTTGGTTGTTTTGGCTATTGGTTGACTGAACCTGAGCTTCCTCTTCAGGAGTCTGATTTTCCAGCTCTAAGAAGAGCAAAGGAAAGAGAACCTTTGTGGGAAGAACTCATGCATATCTATTCCATGTTGAAGCAACACATTCCAGAGAAGATAAGTAACGGATCTTTGCATCATAGCCCATCGTAATAATGATAAAATATGGTTGACTATGATTAAATTGTAATTAGTTCTTGGACATATCAGGAACTGATTTTAGGAATTGCCCAGGAGCTGATTCCAGGAGTAATCAAGAAAAGTTTTTGTTTGAGTATGATACAGCCCAAGGCTTAATAATTTTAGCTGAACAGTTCTTCAGGTGCGAGATGAGAATGTACATGAGGTAATGCAGTCAAATAGTGGACGCTCATTCTGTCATAAGGTGGGCAGCTGCTGATGAGGGTAGAGATACTGTTGCTGTCAAGTTCCTTTCTACTTACAGCCTTCTGGCACATGTGTATATTGAGTGTTTTGTGTAATAGGTTTTCCTAATTTTATGCTTCATAGTTGATTTTATACCTGTAGTGACTGATGAAATGCTGGTTTGATCTCACAAAACATGTAGATTATCCTGTCTGTCTGATTTTGTTACCAAATTGCATAAAGTTAAGTGAATGGGGTTTTAGTTGGAAGTAACCTCATTCAATATAGCTTTGTTGATATTGTTAAGGTATGTAGGATGATTTTTCAGAAAGTCCACATTATGTAAATATGTGCTATTCAATCTTAGATTACTGTGGTCAATTTTGTATTAGATCATGTACAAAAGAAAAAAAAAAGATTGAGGGAAAATATGAGTGAATATTTCCATTGTCACTCCGGTGAAAGGGAGGGCAAGGGGGCTTAGGTTGTTCTCACCTTTTCTATGATAAGAAATTGTATGAAAGAGCAACGTAGTCAAGCAACAGCTATTGTAGTATTAAATACTGATTCCAAAGCTAGATTATCATATAAGGAAGGCAAAACATAGAGCAGGGCTTGTGAAAGGAGCGATTTTATTATATAAGAGAGATTAAGAATAGATACTGGCACCATTGTAAATATGGGAATGAGGGAAGGGGGAACAGTGTGACCAGGGAACATTGCTGAAGATAGACGTTAGGGACCCTTTAGGTACTGGTTTTGAGTGTGGAGTGACGGAGTTCTTGGACTATGTCTGAGTGTGGAGTGACGGAGTTCTTGGACTATGTCTGAGTGTGGAGTGACGGAGTTCTTGGACTATGTCTGAGTGTGGAGTGACAGAGTTCTTGGACTATGTCTGAGTGTGGAGTGACAGAGTTCTTGGACTATGTCTGAGTGTGGAGTGATGGAGTACTTGGACTATGTCTGAGTGTGGAGTGACGGAGTTCTCGGACTATGTCTGAAAGTATGATATGGTGTATAGGGTGCTTATTTATCTATATGGTTTAAAGGCAAATACTAAAAGTGATCATAGATATAATTTTTGTTTTATGAAATAAGTGTAATTGGTAAATTAGTTTGCATGTTGTGCACTTGATAAGTATATTTATATTGTTACACATGTGGCTCTGCCTCGGGTATACTAATCTATTTTAATGACCGTGTCAGGTTCGTACAATGAAAATTTGTGTATTCATCTGTTGTTATGTGATCAGAGTTTGACATTCATATATCATAATGAACATTCTCCCTTTCATTGGTATAATTTTGCATACACAAGAAAGTAAAATCCTTAAGAACAGCTAATGAGGACTGTGTGGGTGAAAGCCATGTCATAGTCTCTAATTGGGACAAACCCCAGAAGTCTTGTCTGCAGATGGCTCAGAGAGAGAAGCAGCTCTGTTTGAATACCAGTGATTACCTAGGTACACTAGGCTGAAGATTTCCACAGTACCATTGCAGGTTTTTGCAAGTGAATGATGATAAAGCAACAGTAAGTTTAATGATTTTTAATATTAAAATGTATACATATGTATATGTGTGTTCATTTGCTGGTGTTTATGTGTAATATGCACACACACATGTATACTTACATACATGCATACATACATATACCAATGGCTTTTCCCCCTGTACAAGGGAGGTAGCCACATACATACATACATATGTCTAAAGGATATGAAGAAATGCAGGTTTCCTTATAGATGCATAAGTACTTGGAATAGCTTAGAAGATGATATAGCCCAAGCTGGGGCAATACATGATTTCAAATCTAAATAAGATAATTGGAAATAAAGGATAAAAACAAAGTTGGAACCAAGCTTGAATTTGAAGCTTAGGTGATAATTTAGAGAGAATGAGATGGGTGCCCATGAATGCTGCTCCTTTCCTGTATACTACAGTTAAGTAAATACATGCATGCATTCATTCATAAGGGACAGAAGAAATACAAGGGGACACGAGAAGAAACTTAAGAAAGATAGTTACAGAAGAGATCTGAAAAAGAACAGCGTTCCACACAGAGTGATAGATACATGGAATAAATTGAAAGAGAAAACAGTGAGTGCTAAAACTATACATGACTTTAAGAAAGAACTGGATGCGGAAAGATACAACTGTGGGTCTCTATGAGCATAGCTCTTCTCCTGCAAAATACAACTAGGTAAATATGACAGATTCAAACTGGAAAGTCTGTAGAGTTCACTACTAGATGGAGTCTGAATCTGTAGGGCCTGTCCAATGTAGACAGGTCAATAATTGACAGGCATCATAGAAGGATAATGACAATTATTGCCACAAGTTTCCCTTACTGAAGACCTGCAGCCCCGTGTAGGTCTCCCTGGGTAGAAACATTCGGCTATTGTCTTTGTTTTGCGCCAGTTGGAGTAGCACATATTCTTCAAAAACCAAGAGCATGGGATGAAATAGAGTACAGAGAATTAATAAGAAACCCAACTTAGCAACTGAAAAGGCTTATTGAAAGCAGTGTGATTATAACTCTAATAAGTGACTTCAATCATCCCACCTGAGAATGATAGGTACAGTTCTATGCAAAAGACCTCAGCCCTACTCACTCATCTCATTTTATCACATAAAAAAAAGAAAAAAGAAAAAAATACTACTATTTAGTATATACAACAGCCTTCCATTGCACCATGCAACTCCTCCACACAACAGCACATACTTGAATCATAAAACTAGCACATCAAGTTTTATTTATTTTTTCTATCAGGTGAACACCATGATCAAGACATCTGTTGTTTTATTTTCTCACTCTCTATAATAATGATGTCAAGTCTAATGCTTCCAAAATCTCCTTGTATGGTTTTTCTGCTAGATGGGAGATCAATTTAGTTGCTGCACTTAATATTTTTCCCAATGTTATTTATGCCCTTCATTTTGTATGGAGACCACACCACTGCTGCTTACTCCAATTTGTGCCAAATTAGATTCAATATTTTTTTTTCATCATCGTTGTCATCCAATAATGAAAATGAAGCGTCTTTATGCTAACAAGAGGAGGGGAGCATGGCCAGTTCTCACTTCCTATAATGTGAAAAAGTGGGAACAAAAATTGTCAAAGTTGATAAAGAGCTTAGGCCCAATTCAAAAACCAGATGTCACTCCATCAGGTCTGCACCACCAGATGGAGATGGGAGTGTTGATGGATTTGAAAAATGGGTGGTAGAGAGATGATTGTGTGTGACATCCACCATGTAGGACCACAATTGGCATATACAGTACCTGTTCTTAGTTCCAGCTACAATGAAAATTCTGGTGACTTGCCTTTAATTTAGCCTGAATTGGACATATAATCATCATGAGATGGGTTCTAGTAATAGTAATGATGATAATGATAGTAATATTGATTGTAATAATGATGATAATGATAATAATCATAATATTAATGATAATAATAGTTGTCTTGAGTTACATTGGAAACCTGCAGCCCTACAGTGACCAGCAACATTCCATGGGCCCTCCCATATATTTCTGGGAAGAAAATTTGAACTGTTGTCTATGATGTTTTATTGTGGGATCGTTTCTATGTCACTGACTGAAAGTAGGAGGTAGGGAACAGTGTCCAGTAAAGAAAAAGGAGAAGAAATACAGTTGAAGTTGACAAAGATCTTGGGCTCAGTCTATTCATCAAGTGCCAGCTTGTTAGGGCTGCACCTCATGATGAAAATGAAGGGATTGATGTGTTTATAAAATGGGCAGCAGGAAAAATATTTTCTGCTGTCTGTCTTTCTGGACACTACAAACAGGTACTTGTCATCACTCTCCTGGGTCCCAAACCTTGAATTAAAATTTGTTGAGATTAGAGACACTAAAGTAGCATATGCTTTTGAAAAGAAGATAAGCATGGTGACAGATTAATAATGGATCCACAGTAAGAAAAGCATACATAAAGATAACTTTGTTAATGACGGAATGAGAGGATGTTAATTCAAACTGAAAATAAAAAGTGCAAAAAATGTGTGGAACTCCAAAACTTTCCAAATAGAGTATGTGGGAAGTATGATATTTGAGAACACTAATGTAATTGGTGTGCATACAAAGTATTTAAACATTTTAAGAAAATCATGATAAAATAACATGGGGGAAATGGGGTAGTTTACCATTTGAGTTATATATATTTCATAACACATAAAGAGTTATAAATAGTATTATAGATACTGTACACACATGACACTCACACAGCAGTTGCACATACACATTGTTAGAATATCATCATCTCAGTTGTCAGTTCCTTTTAAAAAAAATTAAGGTCAGTGTGAAATCCAATCCCATAGTTTAAGTGTTTAAATGAATGATTGTTCTGACTATACTGTACAGACATGCACACTTGTACATAGTATACTGTATATTGTATGTGCATTTGTTAGTCTTGGGGTAACTCAGATGTTATGCTAAGGTTAAACACAATATCTCATTGAATACATTGTGGAACTGGTGAGAATTGTACTTTATTGTGGAACTGGCAAAAGTAGGCAAACCAAAGACTGGCTGGGTGCGACTTTGCACCACCAAGATGACACAGATACAGTCTTCCAGCAGTTGCCAAGCACTTACCTCTATGTACAATCAGTCAGTGTAGGAAAAGAAGAAAGCTTGATTGGTTGTGAAGATACAGTGATCAAGAATCATATATGACTTATAGTTTAATGTCTTACCTGGATTGATCATGTTATTTTAGATGGTCAAGGATCATGTGTGACTCAAACTAATGTCTTTTTTTATTTATGTATATGTGTGTGTGTATATACATATATATATACATATATATATATATATATATATATATATATATATATATATATATTATGCACACACACACACACACAACTGGGTAAATACACACACTATGATCCCAAGTTTGGATGAATTAGATGGGGAGTAGTATGGAAGGGATAATGCTAACAGAGTCTAACCCATTACTTATGTCTTCTTGCATTGACAGAGGTAATGACTCATTTTGATTCTCCTGTTTGTTTTTTGATAGTCTGGATTGTGGGTGAGATCCATGTTACATTATTAGTCGACACTTGGCAAGGGCTCTCACAAGCTTTATAATGATGTGTCAGCTATTTTGAGTTCCTAATCTCAGCTTTTGAATTTTTCTTGGACGTTTTGAATTTCTCCAGCATTTTCCAGTAATATGGAGAAAACCACTACAGTAAATTATTTTCCCTTTTGTAAATTTTTGGAGTAGATAAGGTAAGCCAGAATAGATATTCCCTGTAGCTTTTGAGGAATCAGTTTAGGAGTATTATTGACAGTGTGGAACGTTATCACATTCCTTTATATATTAGCAGAGGCCACTGAGAAGAGTAGTATGGTGTATTTTTAATCAGAACGAAATATGAATGTATTGTAGTTGTAGTTTGGTTTGTAAGTGTAGGATAATATAGACTATTTACATTGAATTACAGTATGACCTTTCACTAGAATAAGTGTATAGCCAATCCAGTTGAAGGGGTCATTCAGCCTTTGGAGTTGGCTGTCTAAATGGGAAGAAACCCTCATTATACATGAATTACTCTGGTTTTGTGCAGTAGTTTTCAGTTTGTTACTTTTAGGCTTTCCAGTCTACTGGAATGCTTTCTTAATGGTTTACATACTTGGGCTTGAGTTTTCAGTGTTGATTCAGAGTACATGGATAAAAATTTTGTAAGACAGGTATGTGAAAAAATATAGTTTATGGTAAAGATATTTTTTGGTCATTCATGGATTTGGATCTGCATGATAGGGTTGACAGAGAAGTAATTCGGAGCATATTGCAAATATATGGAAAAGGAGGAAATCTGTTGAAGGCAGTAAAAATCTTTAATATGAGTAACAGGGACTGTGTCAGGGCTGTGTCATGTCGCCATGGCTGTTCAAAGTGTGCATGGGTGGGGTGGTGTGGGAGGTAGAGGCAAGGGTAATGAGCAGGGGACTGTAGATGCTTAAAAAAAATGAGAGGATAGCCAGTTGTTGTATCCTGCTGACACTGCATTTGTGGCAGGGTCAGAAGAGGGATTAAGGGAGATAGTGACAGAGTTTCGAAAGGTTTGCAATAGGAGAAAGGTGATGAGGTGTACAAGGGTAGAGTATGGCAATGAGTTGGAAGTAAGTCTAAAAGGATAGAGGCTGGAAGAAGTGGATAGCTGTAGGTACTTGGAGTCACATGTGGCAGGAAAGGGAGGAATGGAGGTGGAGGTAAACTGTAGGCTGAGAGAAGCAAATAAGTGCCTTGGGGGATTGAGAAGTGTTATGAGAAATAGGTATTTGGGAATGGATGCAAATAGGAGGTGGTATGAAGGGGTGATTGTACCAACAGCATTGTATGGGGCAGAGACTTGGAATTCAAGGGAGGCAGAGAGGAAAAGTTTAAATGTAGATGTATTGTGTCTTGCTGCATTGCATTTGACCTAGGGGAGTTGGTGGGATGCAGGGATGACCTGTCATCCATGAGGAGCCAAGATGAGGGGGCAGAAAGGGTGGTGGAGGGGAGTGGAATGGGTGGGGAAAGGTATGTGCCTTTGACTTAGCTACCTCCCTTAAAGAGGGGGGGGGGAGCTTTTGATAAATAGAGTAGGGCATGTGGGGTGAATATGGGGTTACATTAAGGTTGTGTGGTGTTACCATGGTTGTTTAGTGTGTATAGGGATGAGGGTGGTAGAGGAGGTAAGCACAATTGGTGTATGAAAATGGAAAGAAATGGGGAGTGAGGCTGAAACAGTATTGGTGAATGAGTGTGGTAGGCTGTGTGACAGAAAGAACTTAAGAATGAATGTGGACAAAAGTAAAGTAATGAAAAATAAAAAGAATGATGATGATGATGACAAGGTGAATGTGAATGAAAGGTGAAAAATTTAATTAAGTGGAGGGTTTTAAGTGTCTAGGGTTCATGAGTAGCATTGAATGGAGGAATGGATGTGGAGGTGACATATGGAGTATAGGATGCAAGTAAATGTCTGGATGGAATGAAAAATGTTATGAGAAATAGTTATTTGAGGATAAATTCAAAAAGGTTGTATGGAGTGTTTGTACTCAGTGCTGTATTGAGCAGAAACTTGAAATATAAGGAGGCAGGCAGAAAGGAATAGATTTAATATTTTTGAGATAATTTTTTTTAGAAATATGAGAGGTATTTCAAGAATGGATATAGTGAAGAATTTGAAGGTGAAGCAAAGAACAGGTGTTGGAAGAAAGCTGATGGATAGGGTAGACCAAAGAATATAGAGGTTGTTTAGACATATGGAAAGAATTAATGGGGAAAGGCTGGTAGAGAGTATGAGTTGTGGAAATGGATGGAGTGAGCTTGAGAGGAAGTGCCAAGAGTAAGCTTGATGGATGGGGTGAAAGTAGCATTGGATGCATGTAGTATGTCTGCAGAGAAAGGATGATATGGCCCAGAGTGATATTTTCTTATGGTTAGTAGATGAGCGGATGTGTGTGTTTGTGTTTGGGAGGGGGGGGGGTTACTGTATGGTGAAGCAGTGGGGGTAAACCACCTTTAGCTGTTTGGTCCTGTTGTGGAAAAGCTGTGCCTTGCTGCACTGTTTTTTTTTTTTGGCGTAAGCAATATGGTGGAGTTGAGGGCAAACTGTCATCCTGAATGTACACATATGGATTGGATGGTTGAGTATAATTTATTTGTTTTTGGTATGGTGTGTCCTTTACTCAGCTAACCCCAAAGTAATCTTTGAAGTAATATCCACCCTGCAAATACCCTGCATGAGATAATTCATTTATTTGTTTGTATAGAAGATGTTAAGATAAATGTTGCTGTGATACATCATCCATTTTTGCTTTGCTAGTCAGTAAAGTATTCCTAGATTTGTACAGTAAACATAATGTGTTGGCAGTAAGTAAAACCTGTGTTAATGAGACTAGATATACTTGATATACCAAAGGCTCATTCCCTCTTACAAGGAGGTTAGCCTAGTCAAAGTGCATACCCATATCAAACACAAAAGCAAGTTAACTACGCCCGTTGTAGCACCTTTGGAATGAAAGGTCATCCTTATTCTCCACCACACTGTTTTGGTCAAAGATAATGCAGCAATGCACTCAGTTTGATGAGCAAAAGCTATTTTTCTAAGAAAAAGAAAAAGAAATATAAAAATAAGCATTGGTGCTTGATAATAAACACAAATGTGAGACCTCAAAGGCAAGGGACTCAGTTTAACAGCAATTTTTTTTTGTTTTAAAGAAAAGAAGATTAGCATTGGTGCTTGAAAATAAACACAGATGATGTGACCACAACTTCAGAAACATGGAAAATATAGTGAAGCAGTATAATCAAAAACATAAGTGTGTGTGCGATAGACACACTACTTCTCATTTTCATAATGTTGGAGTAACAGATAAAAGATGAGTACAAAATACTTAAACAGATGTAAATATTGGAAGAAACACTGCAGAATTGTATGTATGTGCTTGATTTAGCAGGTCACTTAGGAATGAACTGGAAAGAAACTGCACATAACTAGAATTATTCCACTTCATGATATCAGATCAAAGCCAGAAAAAGTTTGTATAGTATTTTCATGTATCCACTTTAGTATGAGTCAAATTGTCGCGTGCAGCATCAACTGCATCACACTACTTGCATTATAAAATATAAATTCACTGCTGTATTACTCTTTCTCTTTTACTCTGAGTAGTAATAAACACAGAAAACGTGATCAAACCAGTTCACAGAGTCCGGGGGTAACTCATGTACAACTACAAAAAATATATATATATATATAATCAAGATGCCAATGCCAGCACCCTCATGTACCTATTCGTGTCTCGTGATGCCTACATAGACATCATTGTACAGAAGAGGGTTAAACCAGAACTGGAATGATGTTACCAAAAACTACACTTTCATGGCTGTCACAGCACTGGTTCAGTGGAGGTCATATATGGTAGTATTTATGTGTTGAGTTTAGTATTTAGTATGATTGTAGGTAGATTAGGTATTATAGTAATGGATTGAAATGCTGGGGAAATGAAAACATCCGCTGTTTTGTTTGCTTTGCCTTCCGCTAGGGTTTGGAGGATAGTTTCACACATGAATAATGTGCCTTCCCACAAATACGCTGAAATGTGTAGCTGTAGCAGACATATGTGATAGTTAATAGGGGATGATAGGTCCAACTTGTGACAAATCTAATCTGTAATGTTACCTAATTCTGTTGATAGGCTTCTTATGAGCCAGGATTTAAAGCCCAGGAGCTTGCCTCCCAGTAGCGGCTGTGCTGGTACAACCTTGAGCTCAACACCCATGCATTTCTCTTAAATTGATACAAGACTTACAACACAGTATTGATTTGCCTCACTTTTCTTGCAGTTACTTATATATATATATATAATTTTTTTTCCATTGGTTTACTCATTCTTGCAGTTACGAGGAGTTTGTTTATATATATATGATTATTTTACCCCTCCTTCCAACTTTTTGCACATGTAGGTAATTTTTTTTTTTTTCCTCCCAATCCTTTCCTTTTTCTTTCAACTTTACCTGATTATGAACTTGCATAGGTGTATTTCATTCTTGTACAAATTGGACTTGATTTCAATTTAACCTTGACTCCAAGTTTAACCTAGAACAATAATTAAGTTTGAGGTCTAATAAACTTTTCTTATGTTTCATGTTTGGACAGAATACACATCAGGTGAAACCCATATGTGTTATAGATATCATGTAGTTGAAACAGGGCTTGCCTCAAATCCTGAGTCCATATCTTCTAATTAGATATTTTCCCTGAAGTACAATTATTACTTGTGGACATCTAAATTGCCTCTATAGAAATTATTGTGCTCTAGCTCCATCTTCTTAGATTGCACTTTTACAAAAATTATTTGTAACTAGGTTAAGTACAGCCATGTTTCAAAGTTCAATGACAACTTAATGTTAGCCTTATCTGCTAAAAGATGGGGCCCAAACCTTGCGTGTTTGTTATATTGAAAATGTGTCTGATAATTAATTTTTTAGTGTAATGCAAAAAAATACAAGCCTATCTTCCAGTGCCATCCATTAGCAGATAAAAAACTGCAAGTCTGTGAATGAACTTCAGAATCTGGATGTACAATACTGTATAGCTGCTCCTCTAGGCAGAGGCATGAGGTGGAGAAAACAGAAGAGTAACCTGACAGAAACTACAGAGGGAGGGTTGCAGGAACAATCTTGTGGTGCACAACAGTGGTAGACAGCTGTGAATTGGTATTTGTTTGCACACACCAAAATCATTGTAGGTGATCACTCTTTACATGATTGTATATGCATTTTATACATATCCATGATCTAGTTGCACCTTACATTTGTGTTGTGAATACTTAAGATGTATTGATTTACAATACTGAGGTTATTAGATACCTTGTGGTAATGTCTACATACTTCAAGGTCTGTATGTAATCAGCTTTTGTCTTTCATTTGTGTAGTGCCCACAATGTTATGCCCTGTATATCTAGCCCTGATTGTAGCCCTGGTAATGAGATTCATCTTAACCAAATTTATTGATTTCCTGAATTTATGGAAAGTTCTTTTCAGAAAGGGAAAAATATTATGTGAATTTAACCTGGATTTTTTCAGTTCTATGATACTTTACTCCATTTATTTTAACCTGGCAGAGATTGTCTGAACTGATCTTTTGTATTTATTTTTTATTTTTTTTTCTGTATGAATTATACCAGGAGTATTACTTCATTGACATATATATTTTTTATCATTGGTAAGTCTTTGCCAAGTTAAAATGAATAGACTAGAGTTAGATGAGTTGGAACCAGTGAATTTACTATCCTCATAGCAATTAAAGTTTGATATTGGATATGGAGTTAAAATTGTACAGAAAAATACTTCAAATAGCATACATTGTTTCTAGTATGGCCCTGCAGATTTTTGGGTGATGTTATAGTCAAAATAGGATATATTTGATATATATTTAAGAGAATGCATTTTACAATGTCAAGAAAATTAAACTAAATTGTATTTATAATGATTTATGTAGATACTGAAATTGCTGTTATCTAGCTAATAACTACATGTAAGATTGACATGCTGTATTACCAAATCATGATAACAAACAAATGTTGGAACTCAAACTGCCAACAAGTGAGCATCCAGGTGGAACACACCTTTTTCCCCCAACTAAGTATTTTGGTACAAAATTGCAGTTAGACTTAGCTGTGTATTATGATGTGAACTGTGTTGAGGCTTACCACCTGGCCTTGTTTGATTGATATTATAAACATGTACAACTAGGCTTCCCAGCATGGTAAGAATGCAACCACTGACAGTTTCCTACTCGAAATTTTTATACATTGTCTCAAAATATTTGATTAATAAATGTGATCAGAAAGTAACAAGTGTGTCATTAACTTCTTAGCAGAAATCAAACTTATAACGTGCTGAGGTGTGATAAACAATGAAGATATGTACTTGAATAATGTTAGATTTGCATTCAGTTGTTAGAATGGTGGGACAAACTAGATCACTAGTGGCTGTGCTTTACTTGTCATTTCTTTTTCTCCTACCTATATTGTACTAGGGATGATTAGGTTTTCCTCAGAGGATAGTTAAATGCTGCCTCATCATCACCAGCTCTGCACTGTTAGATTTCCCTAACCTGCTATGCTATGAATTCTATTTCAAAGTCTTCTGGCCCTTTCTGTCCTGTGGGTAGTGAAGGTCAACTCCCTAAGGTATCCTGTACACGTAATGAATCTCCTTTCAAGTCCCTGTAACTCTCTTCACCTCATCTTTCTACTAGGAAGAGGATAGCAGGATCTCACGGTGAGAATTGAGGACTGGATAATTAGAAAAGGAGGACCAATTGCTGCCCCACCACCTAAAGTAGTGCTCTGCTGGACTTATTCCTATCCGGGGGTAACCATGAGTGAGGCAGTAACTGAGACTGACAATATATTAAAACAACTTCAATCTTTTCACCCACATGGAGAAAACTAAAATACTAGTGGCCAGTAAAACAGATCCACCAAGAGTGCAAGTACAAATAGCAGGGAGAAGAATAGAACAGGTAACCAAATTTTCGTACCTGGGAAGCGTATTGACAGAAGATTGTAGATGTGAAAAAGAAATAAAATCAAGGATAGCGATAGCTAAAAGCACGTTTCAGAAAATGAAAGGGGTTTTAACAAACAAGAAAATGTCTACAGATATAAGGAGAAGAACAGTTAAAACATTTATATGGTCAACACTATTATATGGTTCAGAAGCGTGGACAATCAGCAAAAAATTGCAGGAAAACTTAGAAGCAGCAGAAATGTGGATATGGAGACGAGTATTAAGAGTACCATGGACAGCGAAGAAAACAAATGAAGAAGTATTGAGAGAAATGGAGACAGATAGGGAATTGATGACAACAATAAGGAAAAGACAGTTGCGATTCTTAGGACATACAATGAGGAGGGAAGGGTTGGAAGAGGTGGTGATGATGGGAATGGTGGAGGGAAGGAGAGCAAGAGGAAAGCAGAGGGAGAAGTATATGGACGGGCTGATGAGGGCGTCGGGAAAACAACTCAAACCAGCACAGATGTTACAAGTAACTAGGGACCGTGAACGGTGGCGCTCCATAGTTGCCAAAGTCCAAGAGGATATGGCATGATGGTAAGGTAAGTAAGATTAACAATAATTTAATCATTCCAACTAAGAACCATAAGTCCTCTGGCAATGCTGTGTGGTGGTGTGGGTAAAAGATGGTAATCTCTGGAACCCCTAAGTCACAATCAATGCAACAGGCAGTGTAGACCCATTAGTTATCCTGTGAGAGGAACAGGGAGCACCACAGTGTGTCATCAGCCTACATGACTGGGCAGCTCTATTCAGAATCTGCTCTGCTCACTGCACATGGGGAAGGGGAAAAGAAAAAAAGGAGTTCCAAACATAGCTTCCTTAAACATAACCTGGCTGCGATTTGTCCCCAGCAAGCATAAATAATGAAAACCAAATAACAACAAAAAAGGAGAGGACAACAGCTCTCCCAAAACTAAAGTACCTCTGTTGCACTCCCATCCCACCCCACAACATCTACTTGTAAGTGAAATGAAGAGGCTCCTCCTGGCCCAAAGTTGAGAATGATCATTAGTGATAACAGAGCAACTGCCCGCCCTCTCAACACGGTAATATTGCTGCAGGTGGCATTATCAACAGACCCAAGTACCACAATCCAGATCCCACTAAGAGATATTGCATTCTTGAGTTTGCTCACCCATGCAAACCACCAACTTGACCTATACCAAGACAAAATGGACCCTGACTTTGACTACCCAAGATTCATGGTACTGAAGTCTACCAGCGACAAATCAGTAACAAAGGAATTCCCCTTGATAATATACAATTAATTTGAAGACAAATGTGAAACTTCCCATAATATGCGAGCCCAAGGAGAAAATATAACAATAGATTGAGAGTTCAGCATGACAAGTCAAAGGTTTAACAACCCTGACATACATCCCAATGCAATGAATGCCACATAGAAGATCAACACCCATGTAGGAGTCCACATTCCACCTCTACACTACCAAACAAAACAAAAATTATGGAAATAATAGTAAGCCAATCAAAATTAGTAAAAGTGTGCATAATTGTTGTCTTGAATTTCACAGAGTGAAAACCCACATCACCACAGTGGCTGGCAATTGTATTTGGATCCTCCTGCAGATCTCTCTCAGAGGAAACTTTTGACTGCTGTCTTTGTTGTGTCAGTGTGGGATGGTTTCTGTGTCATTGGCTGAAAATGTTAGGGAGAGGGGAGCAATTGCCAGCTGCTGGCTCCCCATGTGTGAAAAAACATAAGAAATACTGATGAAATTGATAAAGTGAGATCTTAAGCTTAGTCCGGAGATCAAATGTCAGCTTTGCTGTCCATCTTCCAGGATTGCCTCATGCAGATACCCATCACTGGTCCCTATACAAATGGTACAAAAAACAATACTCAAACACTAATAGTGACCTTTGATCAACCACAACTTCCAACCTACATGAATATTATTTAAGATACAAAGTAGAGAAATACCATCCATGCTCATGATACAGTTTGAACTGTCAGCACTTTGGACACGTTTGACAGCAATGTTACCCCCGCTTGCCAAGTTGTTTTTACAATTGAACACATTTTAATTCAGTGCCCTGCATACTCTAATAAATGCAGGGCAAACTTTTTAATGAATTTATCTCTTGGAGAAGTTTTAGGGGAGGGTGCTCGTGTGGAGAATGTTTTAAAGTTTTTAAAAGACATAAATTTGTTTTATGAAATTTAAAATTGTATGATTGTGTATGTATCTTGTTTTGATGTGTTTTTGTGAGTGCTTATTGTTTTTACTGTTTTATTTGATTTATTATTATTTTATTTGTATATGATATATATGTGTTGAATGGCCTACTGGCTCCGGCACTTGGCCTTCAAGCCAAAAATTTCATAAATCAAATAAAAAATAAAAAACAACGATGTTACCAACTAGAAAGTGCAACACTGTGTACACTGCTCAGAACCCCACTTATGGCACCGTATGCTCAAACCCAGCCAAATGTATAAATTCCAATTAGGATCCCTCTGCATCACCATCAAACTTCATACATACATATACTAATTTTTTTTCCCCTTACAAGGGAGGTAGCCGAAAAACAAAGGCATAGAAACCACTTGCACCCATTCAATCCCCTACATACTCCACTCCCCTCTACCCTCTTCTCTCGTGTCTTGGCACCTTAAACTTCATAGTATACAAATTTGAAAATGAAGTCCTCTGTGTCAGAGCCTCGGAACACACCAGTTTCAGAGATTTTTTTTTTTTTTTTAACTAATATGATCCAGGATGATCAGACCAGGAGACCCATGCAGAAGCAATAAAATCTGCCAGAAAAACTCTTCCCATAATAGTTCCACTCTACACAATCCCCAACATCCTCTCACTAGTATCATTAGAACCTGCAACCCTCATCATCAACTCATCAAATTGTCTGAAGGACAGGAGCCTCCTATTCAACACCACCCTCACCCTCAAACCCACTCATCCCTTCCCTATATCCACCCCAAGACTTACAACCCTTCCACTTCAAGAAAATGTCCAACTCGTCAGGAGAAACCATAAAAGACATAATGGAGTACATCAACCTTACCACATCAGTAAACTCCCCACTCTAAAAATACCGCATCTATCAAAACAAAGATGGCGTTTCAAACAGCCACCGCTGCTCCGTCCGTAAATGTATCACTTTTAGCAACCTTTTTTGTTATTGATTTCCGCCAAGAAAACTGTATATAACGTGACTGTATTATAATTTACATTTTAATTTTTTTAATTTTTAATGCTATATCGCGTAGGCGTGCACTTCTGAAAATTTACCGATAATATTAATAATGATGATGGTGATAACCTCCCTGTGAGTGAAAGGAAAGGTCCACCTCCAGACCTGAAAATAATGTAAAATAAGAACACCAGAACAAACTACATACCACAGAGGATGATAAACCGCCGTCGCTATCGGCGCTATCAACAGCAATTCATAACTAAGAGGTATTGTATTCCTAAACCAACACAATCCTGTAAGCTACCAACTTTATCTATACCAAGACGAAATGGGCCCTGACTTGAACTCCCCAAGATTCTTGGCCCTGAAATCTTACCAACAATGAATCAATAACAAATAAATGCCCAGGTGAAAGTATATGAATAATGAAGACGACTGTTATCGCTTTGGGTACACAAGACAACGATGTCGTCTTGAAGGTCTTTGTGTACATTTCTCGGTCCTTTTCACGTTCCCATTCTTTAACATAGCCAAATGTATAAACTGCAACCAACATCACCCCTGCATCATCCTCAAACCGCACAGAATAGCATTTTGAAAAAAGGAGTCGCATGAAAAATTGTCACCCCAGAACGCCCACATGAAGATTCGTCACCCCATGAGATCCCACCTGAAGAACTGTCACCCCAGAACGCCCACATGAAGATTCGTCACCCCATGAGATCCCACCTGAAGAATTGTCACCCCAGAACGCCCACATGAAGATTCGTCACCACATGAACTGTCACCCCAGAACGCCCACATGGAGAATCGTCACCCCATGAAATCCCACCTGAAGAATTGTCACCCCAGTACGCCGAATATCAACAGTGGAGTAAAGATTAGGTTAGGTTGAATGGGGGTTATGATTATTGTCATCAACTTGTACAACCGAAGAATCGTAAACCCAGGATGGCCCACATGAAGAATTGTCACCCTAGGATAGCCCACACGAAGAATTGTAAGGCGGTTGGATCATTCCTCATGTGGTATCTCATGGGATGACGAATATCCATATAGGCGTTCTGGGATGACAATTCTTCATGTGACCCCCCCCCCAAAAAAAAAAAAATAGATAAGTAAATAAATGAATAAATAAATAAGTAAAGCACAGTCGACTAATCAGACCAACTACAATATAACCTACAACGGCGTGGCAATATTGTTTACAAGTATAGAAGCGCCGGGAAACTAGAGTAGTTTACCTAGTTTAGAGTAAACGAGTAGTTTACCTAGTTATCTAGCCGGTAAACTAGAGTAGTTTGCCTAGTTTATCCACGTATATTTTATTTGTAAGACTGAATAATTTGGGCTGCTAAAATAACAAGATCGAGAAAATACAAAGAGCAGCAGCCAAAATGATTCAAAATTTTACAGATAAGTCATACGCGGAGAGACTAGGAGCGACCTGTAATCGTTAAAGGGTCGACCTGCAATCGTTAAAGGGACTTGCGTCCAGCGCTTAGATCACCGAAAGAGCTGGGCAAAATTGAGAAAGAAAATCTCACGATTTGAAGATGAAGGGCATCACAAGGTCATGGAAACAAGATGAGAAAGACCATTTCTCTAAAGGATGTGAATTATATGCCCCAAATAATTTTTTTACTCAAATGTATTGTAAATACACTACACCAGAAAACTTACAAAAATAAGCTAATTTTATTTGTGATACATGATGTATATACATAAAAATAAAATTGTAGCTATCATTACAGGTATATATAATCAATGATTATGATATAGAAGTTACCAAGAAATCGATCCTGTGGAAAAACAAGTTCCCCGACATACAGTAACAAAACGTATATATATATATATATATATATATATATATATATAATATATGTATATATGCAAAGTAGACCACTTGGATTGCACTGAAGATGTAATATACGAAAGCGCTCTGCTTCGTTAGTTTCTTTTTCCAAGTGGTCTACTTTGCATAAGTGAACACACGTACCCGTGTTCTTATTAGCATATGTATATATATATATATGGGGGGCACAGTGCAGCGGCAGCCTCTCTAAAGCATGATTAGCCCCCCAAAATTTAATTCCTGGCTACGGCCGTGTACTACAATCGGGTGAATACATAAGCTATATATATATATATATATATATATATATATATATATATATATATATATATATATATATATATATATATATATTCCATGCGCTCCCTTAGCTGTTAAACGTTTTCATTCTTTAAGGCATACATTTCGCCATGGTACTGAGCGCATTCAATGCAATCCAGGATTACAGTTCGTGGTAACCATTTACTTTATTTTATTTATTTATTTGTTTATTTATTTATTTGTTAATTTTTATTTATTTATTTATCTATTTGTTTATTTATTTATTTATTTGTTTATTAGTTTTTCGATAACACCAGCCCCGTTGTAGTGAGTGTATGGGGAGAATCAAGAGTCTGCAATGCGGCTAAGAATCTTTAACGTTTTTGCTCCTCAGATCACGAGCGTCTTTCGTGTGAATGTATAAAGAAATTGCTCACTCCGCAATGGCCAGGAACCCTTATCATGGCAGGAAGACATTCCGTCTTTTCATGGAACCTGACAAGGGAAAGCACCTCAGACAGGAAGATTGTGGGTGTTGGTGACGAATCACACCCTCGCCCTTCATTGTGGTCGCCAAGAATGCGCGACAAGAGTTGGCCCGAGCTGCTGGAAGCTTGCTTAACAAGCTTGAGTACTGAGGCTTGTTATTTTTGGTGTTGTGTCGAATACAAGACAACTTTGTTAAACAGATCCGGGAGGGATGGAGTCTCTGGCTAAAGGGCCCCGGAATTCGAAGTTTATCTGGTTCTTATACCTCAGATACATGATGTATTTACCTAGTTGTATTTTACGGGAAGAGAGCTATGCTCGTAGTGACCCGCTTTTGTATCTCCATATCCAGTGTGTTCTTAAGTCATGTATATTTTTAGCACTCACTGTTTCCTCATTCAGTTTGTTCCAGATATCTATCACTCTGGGTGGGAAGCTATTCTTTTTTAGATCTCTTCTGTCCTTCTTAAGTTTCTTCTCGTGTCCTCTTGTGTTTCTTCTGTGTTGTCTGAGGTTTGTTATAACAGAATATATAGAGTGGGCCGCTGTTCTGAGGGAGTGAGGGAGTTGTATTTGGGAGAGGGAGGGAGTGGGAAAGGGAAATGAATCGCGTCAGGACTGCGTCCTAATTCAACCACTCTTGCTCTTCCGTCATCACTATCAAAGTTCTTCTTGTTTATCACCACGACCACCACCACTACGACGACCAGCACTAAATTCGTCGTCGTCGTCGTCGTCGTCGTCGTCGTCGTCGTCGTCGTCATCATCGTCATCATCATCATCATCATCATCATCATCATCATCATCATCATCATCATCATCATCATCATCATCATCATCATCATCATCATCATCATCATCATCATCATCATCATCATCATCATCATCATCATCATCATCATCATCATCACCATCACCATCACCACCATCACCACCATCACCACCATCACCACCACCATCACCACCATCACCACCATCACCACCATCACCACCATCACCACCATCACCACCATCACCACCATCACCACCATCACCACCACCATCACCATCACCATCACCATCACCATCACCATCACCACCACCATCAGCACCACCACCACCACCACCACCACCACCACCATCACCGTCAGACTGGAAAGGAATTAAATGTTAGAATAAAGCAACACAAATATAGCGTTAGAAGTGGTCAAACGTCCAACGCGTTATTTGTCCATCTTAGGGATTTTAACCATTGTATCAATTGGAATGAAGCTAAAGTAATTGTCAAAAGTAATTCTTATTTGAATAGAAACATCATAGAATCCAGTCTGATCAAGAATACATTTGTTAATAATTTAAATTTAAGTCAAGGATTATACAAATTGGATGAATTTATTATAACAAAAATTGTAAACCAAATATCCGGACACTTGAGCCAATATGGCACTGGGAGAGATCCACCTTAACCTTCTGACTATATATACTTGTCTCTTTTATGTATCTATACCTTGATAATGTCTGAATAGACGAAAGCGCTCGGTCTCATCTCTTTCATTTTCCCAGTGGTTTGTCTGCATACTAGTATCACGCGTTCAAGTGATTTCTTCTGCATATATATATATATATATATATATATATATATATATATATAATCATATATATATATACACCATACGATAGCGAGCGAGACTGCCGGAGGGCTGACGAACGCAATGAACTGAGACTCGCTTCCCTACCGTATCCCTACAATGAAATCTATGACATGCAATGAAACAACTAAATAGATGAATAGAGAGAAATATAACAAACAAATAGATTGTTCCACAAACAAACAAGGAAATAGATATTGGAGCAATGAAATAGAAAAACAACAAAGCACAACAAGAACAGCAACAATACATCAAAACCAAACAAACAGCAAGAACAACAGCAAAATTACAACATCAACAATAACAACTATAGCCAAAAAGACAACAGCAACAAAACAAGTAAAAACAACTAACCAATAAAACAACAACAATGATAACAACAGAAACAACACCAAGAACAGTAACAACAACAACAACAGAAACATCATAAAAAACAACAATATTGAAAATAACAAAAGTAATAGGAAAATATAAAGATAGGAACATGAAATGAAAAAACAAAATAAAATCAAGAAAGCGGACCTCGAAAATCACGCCACTGTGCTCGGGTGACCGACCGACCGACAAATCCGAGATGTTGCCGACGGGAGGAAAGAGCGCTAGACCTCTCCCGGTTCCCCTCCGTAGGTCGTGTACAGTATGAAATTCGGACGATCATTGAAGAACAAGCTGCAGGACCTTGGGAGAAGACTGCGCCGGAAACAACTGAAGATGAACTGCAAGACCCGCCTCGACAACGAGAAGGACGCCAGCTCCAGCGAGTGGGGTAAGTAGTTCTTAAAATTTATAAAAGCACCAATTAGTTTAATCAAATAGAAAATACATTATTGTATAAATCAACTTCAATTTAACCTTAGAAATTCACTTAACGACAGCGGGAAGTTAAAGGGTGAAGACGTATGCAATAAGATAGGTGCTATTATATCATGCCTCTTATGGTTATTAGTTTTTTTCATTCTTTACATACAGTTTTGTTTCGGCCATTAATTTTCCTTTTCCATTTTTCTTTTTCATAAGGCCGTTTTAAAGAGGCATTTTTTCATATTTATTTTTCCATTTTTTAGCTTCATAAAAGCGTTCGTTTATGTTTATATTTCTTTTTCCATTCAATATTCCCCGGGTCCTTTCGCTTTCCGTCGCCCCGGGAAGAGGAGCTCCTGGGGCGGCGATGGACCCGGGAAGTCTCCCGAGGAACCTCGCGAGCATTGGGGCTGGCGTCCGGCGGGTCTTCGGCTGCTGTACTTCATCCTGGCGCGGTCACTGTACACCCGTCTTCACCCTTTTGTAATTAAGTCCCGTAGCAGCCGACGGGCACTCTTCACTTCCCGCTGTCCTTAAATGCCCAACTAATTTTTTTATTTTTTTTTATCACCCCACTCGCCATATGGGATAAAAAAAAAAAAAAAAAAAAAAAAAAAAATCAGAAAAAGGAATAGAAAATATACGAAAGGACAAAAACGTATACAAAAACAAAATAAATAAAACATAAGGAAGAAAATGACACGAAAGTAAAAAAAAAAAAAAAAAAAAAACGGAATGAAAAAAATACAAATAAATGTGTATGCAAATCTAGAAAAAATGATAAACAGAAATATATGCAAAGAGAAAAATATAAAGATACACAAAAAGTTTAAGAAAATATTAGAAAAAAATGAAAAAAAGATGAAAAAATTATAGAAAAATAGAAAAAAATTGGAAATGAAAAATAGGAAAATAGGAAAAATATCAGTAATAAACATAAAAGAAAACAGAAAATTAGAACAATAGAATTATAAAATTAAAAATACAAAAAATAAAATCACAAAAATAGAAAAAAATACAATGTGTGTATGTGTGTGTGTGTGTGTGTGTGTGTGTGTGTGTGTGTGTGTGTGTGTGTGTGTGTATTCACTTGGTCTTGGATCACGTGTTGGACTAATGATCGAGAGCTATTTCCCTCCTGGAAGAGAGCTCAGAGCTCGTAGGTCCGATCTATGGGTAATGCTATGACCTTGCACACACACACACACCCAACTCCCCGCCCACGAGAGTCAGAGTAACGACCCAAAGCGCAGCGGTACCGAAATAATTTCGGCCCTGGGCAGGATTCGAACCCAGAACTGCAGGCCACTATTGTAGCAGTTCAGTGCTCTACCAACTGCGCCACCGAGTCGTGTGTGTGTGTGTGTGTGTGTGTGTGTGTGCGCGCGTGCGTGTGTGCGTGCGTGTGTGCGTGTGCGTGTTGCATTCTGCCTTACTGTATCACGTAATGATTATGCAGTTCACCCAGTGTCTTATTTCAATTAACAGTGACATAAATTATGTTCTTTGTTCTGGCCAATGCAAGATGATCTCATGAATACGTTAGGTGGCGACACAATTGTATTCTACGTATATTAATGTTGTAGCAGAATAATCCTCGCCATATCTCTCTCTCTCTCTCTCTCTCTCTCTCTCTCTCTCTCTCTCTCTCTCTCTCTCTCTCTCTCTCTCTCTCTCTCTCTCTCTCTCTCTCTCTCCCTCTTTCTCTTTTTCTCTCTTAGTCTGTCTCGCTCTCTCGCGAGCAACACTATCTCTCACTCTTTTTGTTTGACTGTCTGTCTATGTTTCTGTGTGTATGTATATCCACCTTTCTGTCTCCCTGTCTATCTATGCCTATCTTTCTGTCTCTTTCCTTCTCTCTCTAACAATTTTGTTTTTTGTTTCTCATCATATCTCTTGTTTCCGATTTCTATTCCCTTTGGAAGATTTTCTAAGCCTTAAAGTTGGAATTAATCAGTGTTTTTATCCAGTTGGATAAATTGAGTTAATCTCCTCTGCTGCTTTTGAGTGATTGTGATGTAGATGGTGCCAAATGTTGTTTATTCGCCCGTGTGGGAGTTGTGTACACCAATGCCTAAAGATTTTTTCTGTTTTTGTTTTATTTCCACCGTTTTATTCTTCCGTCCAGCAAAGAAGAAAACACACGAAAATAAACACACACACACACACACACACACACACACACACACACACACACACACACACACACACACACACACACACACACACACACACACACACACACTTCAACGAACGGACGGCTTAGAAGACGTTCTGAAGAAAATTGAAGTTTTGTGGATCCCAACGCAAAGAGAAGTGCCTATTGTATTTACAGGGTGGGGGGGAAATTGCTCGTGGGGTAGTAGGAAAGTAGGGAAAGAGGAGAAGGGGAGGGATTACTGAGGGAAATGGAAGGAAATGAGGAAGGAGTAGACTTGGCCCAGGCAGACAGGCGAAAGGTAAACAAACGGCCCCCCGACGACGATGAAATGTCTAATAAAAATGTAAAGATTAGAAGTATAGATAAGAGCAATACAGTAGAAAGTGATGAGAATATTTTCCAGGGATTTAAAGAGGGTGGGGGGGGGGACAAACCCCCCCCGACTGACAAGACTAGAAGAGAAGGTCGATAAGATGATCGAGGACTTGGAGCGTAGGTTCGGTCATGTTAACAACATTCTACAAAGGGTTGAAAAACTGGAAGAACTAGAGAAGGCGAACAAAAACTT
The DNA here is from genome assembly GCF_046742065.1 of Oratosquilla oratoria. Classification (NCBI taxonomy): domain Eukaryota; kingdom Metazoa; phylum Arthropoda; class Malacostraca; order Stomatopoda; family Squillidae; genus Oratosquilla; species Oratosquilla oratoria. The sequence goes on from NC_134789.1 coordinate 60,638,218, forward strand.
AACTGATGAAATAGAAAACCTGAAAAGACAGTTAAAAGAAGTAAAGGTGGAGAATGAGGAATTGAAGAGGAATAGTAAAGAAAACAGAGAGGGATGGAAGTCGATAAAAGAAAACAGTAAAGTTGCATTTACTGATATAATTAAACAGCAAATGAGAGAACAAACTGAAGACTCAGTTATTAAAGTGATGAGACAGAAGGAGAATATAGTAAGAGACTTAGCTGACAAAAAGAAATGTATAATTATATTAGGAATGGAAGAGAAACATAACCCAGATAGAACCTCAAGAACCAATGAGGAAAATGAAAAAGTGAGCAGTTTACTAAAATTAGTTCAGGAAGATGAACCAGAAATTATGAAGGAAATTGAGGAAAAATTCAGGCTCGGAAAGTATAGTACAGATAAGACCAGACCAATTAAGATTAAATTCAGGTCACAAACGACGGCAGAGAATATCTTATCCAAAACAGGGAAACTAGCAACAAGTGAACAATATAAAAAGGTATGGATAAAAAGGGAAATGAATAAAGAGGAAAGAGAGGAAGAAAAGCAGAAAAGACTTGAAGCTAAGAAAAAAAAACGAGAGCAGAACGGAGTCAGAGGAAAAGAGATTCTATTGGAGAGTAGTGAATATGAAACTAAGGCAGTTCGACATACAAGAGAAAAACTAAAGGGAAACAGAGAACACAATGGAAGTGACAGAAAACTAAGAGTGTCTTACACAAATATAGATGGATTAATAACAGGATTGAATGAGCTGAATGATTATTTGAAAGAAAAAGAACCGGACATATTGGGAATTGTAGAAACAAAATTAAAAGGCCCACTACCACCCAACAGTGTAGGACATGATGCATATAATTAATGGATTAAAAACAGAGAGAAAAAGCAAGGGGGTGGAGTTATGTTCCTGACTAAGAAGGATATAAACGTGAAGGGTGTCATATATGGAAAGCATACAGTAGAGATGATTATGATAGAAGTGGAAGACAGAGATAAAAAGAGCAGAAAATTTGTGATAAATTATGTGCCTCCGAAAACAGCCTCGTGGGAGGAGAGTGAACATAAAAGTATGTTAGAGGACACAAAGATAACATTAAATAAAATAATGGAAGATGGAGGAAGAATAGTTATAATGGGCGACTTTAATTGCAAAGAAATCTGCTGGGAAGAAATGACAGTAAAGGGTGGAGACGGCTCATGGGGAAACGCTCTACTTGAGATGATTACTGACCATACAATGGCACAATGGATACAGGAGAACACCAGGTATAGAAATGAAGAAGAACCATCGAGACTAGACTTAATAATTACATCCGAACCTAGAATAGTGGACAAGATTGAATATAAAACACCAATACGTAAAAGTGACCACATATTGATTGAACTGGAACTTAGTGAGGAAAAATATATGAAAAGAAATGAACAATATAGAAAAGGAAGAATGATGTATGAAAAAACAAACTTTGATAAAATAAGAGAATTCTTTCAACAAGAAAACTGGGAAGAAATATACAAAGAAGAAACAACAGTGGAAGAGAAATGGAATATTTTGACAAAAATTTACAAAAAAGGAGTGGAAAAGTATGTCCCAAGACAAAAACAAGAAAAAGAATATGTAAAAAGCTGGTACAACAAAAGTTGTAGGGAGTTAAAAGACAAAAGAGACAAAGCCTGGACCAGATGGAAAAAAGACAGAAGACCTGAAAAATGGAAAATATATACCGGTTATAGAAATGAATATGTACAAACGTGCAGAGAGGAAAAGAGAAAATATGAAAAAGATGTCATAGAAAAGTGTAAAGATCAACCAAAACTATTCTACAGATTTGTAAACAAACTGAAAAACAAACAAGACTTGGAGAAATTAAGACAAGAGGGAGTTGAATACACTGAGGAAATGGAAATGGCGGAAATTATGAGCAAACATTTTAAATCAGTGTTTACAAGGGAGAACATACAACCTGAAGAGATTGAATGGAAAGAGAAAGTCCCCCCTATGGAAGAAATAGAAGTAACAAAGAATGAAATAATGAAACACTTGAGTAATCTTGATGTCAGAAAATCGCATGGACCAGATGAAATAGCAAACTGGATTCTGAAAGAATGCAGGAATGAACTGGCAGACAAAATACATAGCATAATAAACAGTTCCTTGAAAGAAGGAAAAGTTTCAGAAGATTGGAAAAAAGCAAATATAGTACCTATATATAAAGGGGGAAATAAAGAAGACCCTACCAACTATAGATCAGTCTCTCTAACAAGTACAATAGCAAAAATTTGTGAAAGAATTGTCAAAACTAGATGGGTAAAATATTGAAAAAAACAAAACAAAACAAAACAATGTGCTAAATCCTAGGCAATTTGGATTCAGACAAGGACGATCATGCGTCACCAATTTAATATGTTTCTATTCAAGGCTAATAGATATAATACAAGAAAGAGATGGATGGGCTGATTGTGCATTTCTAGACCTAAAAAAAGCTTATGACAAAGTACATAAGAAGTTGCTTAAGAAATCAGAAACCGAAGGAGGAATACAAGGCAAACTGCTTAAATGGATGGAAGACTTTTTGCATGAAAAAAAAAAAAAAAAGTGAGAGTAGTGATAAGAGACAAACACTCAAATTAGGATGAAGTAATAAGTGGTGTTCCACAAGGAACATTTTTGGCCCCAATAATGTTTGCTATATATATTAATGATATGGATGAAGAATTTAAAAGTTATATGAGCTTCTTTGCAGATGATGCAAAACTATTAAAAAAAGTGAACACGGAAGAAGATTGTGAATCACTACAGAGTGATCTAAATAAAGTACAGGAATGAAGTAGGAAGTGGGAGATGGAGTTCAATACAAAAAAAGTGTAGTATAATGGAATTTGGAAAAAGCAAAAACAGAATACCAGGATCATATAAATTGGGAGAAGAAGGAATAAAAAAAGTTGAAAACGAGAAGGACCAGGGAGTCATTGTTATGAATAATATGTCACATGAGAAACAAATAAATAAGATTTTTTGTGAAACTTATAATTTAATAAGAATAATCAAAGTGGCATTTACATACCTGGATGAAGAAATGGTGAAGAAAATTCTAATCACTCTGATAAGACCTAGATTGGAATATGCAGCAACGATGTGGTCACCAAGTACAAAAAAATGTATAAAAACTTGAAAGAATACAAAGAGCAATTACAAAATTGGCACCAACACTCTCAAAACTATCATATGAAGAGAGACTAGCAAAACTTGAGCTACAGACACTAGAGCAAAGAAGAGAGAGAGGAGATTTGATAGCTATTTACAGAATCATGAAAGGCATAGAAATTATTGATAGAGAGGATCTAATAAAATGGGGTGATAGAAATACAAGAGGACTCGGAAAGAAAATCAAGAAAGACAGCTATAGAAGAGATCTGAAAAAGAACAGCTTTCCTCACAGAGTAATAGACAGTTGGAACAAGTTAGATGAGGAAGTAGTGTGTGCAAAAACAATACATGAATTTAAAAATAGTTTAGATAAAATGAGATATGAAGATGGGATATCACGAGCATAGCTCCCCTTGCCGTAAAATACAACTAGGTAAATACACACACACACAATTATGTCGATTTTTTCAATGAAAGGAGAACGTCTTTCTTCCCCATTACCACCTTTTACCCTTTACCACTTACCCTACTGACGGAAAATATCCATATATAAAAATAGAAACAAACATAAATAAAGACACAGGCACAGGTATATATATATGCAATATGTATATATATATATATATATATATATATATATATATATTTGTGTGTGTGTGTGTGTGTGTGTGTGTGTGTGTGTATTCGACGCATATGTAGCGTTCGTTGTTTTAGCTTTTCCATTTAATTTCGAAGCCAGAGATACAGCAAGTAGCCTTGAATGCTAAGACAGCAAAGTGGCAAAATAAGTGAAAACAGAAACAAGACCTTCGCTATAGCTGATGACGAAACTGCGGAAAGAGGCAGAAACAATGGAAAATAAGACTGCAAGACGAGGAAATGGGCGTAATGAGGACTAAAGAGTTCAACCAAGTCAGAGTATTTGTGACGAGTCCCCGAGGTCGAATAATTGTAGTCGAGTAAATAACGTGGAGATTGCTTCGCCAAAAGAAATTGGCTTGCTTGCTCTAAGTGTGTGTGTGTGTGTGTGTGTGTGTGTGTGTGTGTGTGTGTGTGTGTGTGTGTGTGTTTACCTAGTTGTATTATACGGGAAGGGAGCTATGCTCGTAGTGACCCGTCTTTGTATCTTTCAGCATTAAGTTTGTTCTTAAATTCTTGAATAGTATTTACACACACTGTTGCCTCATCCAATTTATTCCAGATATCCACCACTCTGTGTGGGAATCCAATTTATTTCAGATATCCACCACTCATAAACATAATAAATAAACGTGTGTGTGTGTGTGTGTGTGTTTGTTTACCTAATTGTAATATACAAGGTTGGACCTATGCTCGTAGGATTCTGTCTCTATATTATCATTCATCAAACTTTGCCATTCACTTATGTTATTTGCCCGTACTTTTTTCGTAATTTGTTCTTCAAATTTACAAATATAGGTTGAAAGCTATGTTTCCTAACGGCCTTTAAATAATTTGTTTTCTTTAATTTTTCATGATGTCATTTTGAATTTCTTGAATCCCATACTTTAAATCAGGGGTTCTCGACCTCTAGTTATGTCTTGCTGTTCTTACAAAGGATTACAAAAGCGGAGCATGGCGACAGGAGACCTTTTGGTCCATATCAAGGTCGGATGTAAAAAAAAATATGATAATGATAAATAAATAAATAGATAAATAAATAGTAATAAATAAAAACTATAATAACATAGATAATAATAAATAAAATAAATGCATAGGTATAGTTAAATAATAAACAGGTAAATAGTAACTAATAATAACTTCACATATAACTAATGATAAATGAGAATCAAGCAAGTAATAATAAACAAACAGACAAATGATAACAAAACAAATAAACAGCTTTCTAGAAATCCCATCACTAGTGAATAGAACCCCACTGCATCCACAAACACTAGTTTTCGATTCATGGTCCTATTTGTGAATCACTGCTTATGTTTTCTCCAGGGTCTTCCTATGGTAATATCAGTTTTCCCACTCTCTCTCCATGTGACTTATCAGCCAGGCTGAGGATCATTCTGGTAATCGTCTTGTGTGTATCTTTTTTTTTTTTTATGTAGTGACCACTCCACTGCAGGGATGGAAGTGTGGCAACACGCCACTATTGTAGTGTCCCCTTAACGCATATAGCATTTGTGTAAAATAAAACTACTAATCTTAGTCAAACAATTACATGTGTCCATGATATTCAAATTACATATTGTAAATAATGTTGCCACATACAAGGATAGCCCTTATAATGTAAAACATATCTGAGTATGACATAATTGTGTAAATTGTACAAAGTAATAAAATATTGATTGTATATAATTTATTTTATGGCGGACGGATATGGTAGCCCCTCCGCAAATATTAAATTCAATTAATTTTTTAACGGATAATATCAATTATACATGATATGGGAACAAATTACATCAGAAGCTACGATTACGAACGTCATTTAAGTAATTTATTTCCTTTATTTTTTCGTGATATACTCTTGATTTTCTTTTGTCCCGTACTTTAAATGATCTATCCAGGCTATTCTAATGTATCATTCTAGTTGGCGTTCTAAGTGTGCTCATTGTTTTTCTGTCTGTGTTTTCACTCCATTACTGGGATGGATCAGATTTTTGAATATTTTTTCATTATACCCTCATAAGTGTGACGAAATCCCACTCTAAAATTTAATTAGATTTTATATGTCGCTCCCTTATTTTGTTTATATGATTTTTCGCCGATGTCACCTCTGACTAAAGTTTCTAAATCCTTTTCTTTATTTTTGTGACTACATCATCTCCCATTTTATAACTTCATGATTATATTTTCTTTATTATTTCATCCATTTCCAAGTTTTTACACTTCTTTGTATTCAATTTCATTCTCTATTCTTAGCTCCACCCACAAACCTGATCTTGTAGTAATTTACACTTTTCACTCTTTTCATAATCTTGACATTATCAGCAAATAAGTTTGTGCAGCTACTTATTCCATTCATTATATCATTGATGTAAATCAAAGTAGTACAGGGCAAGATGGGGAAGAGGGGGGAGGGGGATGGAGGGGTAGTGTAACGAAAGAATGAAATAGAAGGAAGTTTGAGTTATGATAGGTGTGGGGCAGACCCACTTGATCGGTTATGTATAAATCAAAGACATTTCATCCTTCATTTTTGTATGCTCCTATAATTCTGGAAATCCTTCATCCATTCTAATATGCTCCCGTTTAGTCCTCTAACGTTTTCCAATTTCCATATTAATTCTTTCGTGCGGGACCTTGTTGAAAGTCTTTTTTTTGTAGGTCCAGTATACGCAATCCACCCAACCCTATCTTTAATGCAGGATCTCAATCGTTCTCGGAAAAGAAATGCAGATTGGTTAAACTAACCCTTCCTCTTCTGAGTCAGAGTTGATTATCGACATATATTTCTTTCCTTCCAAGTAATTTCTGTACCTATGTTTTACAAAATTTCACATGTTTTAGCTATTGTGCAAATCAAGATATTGATCTACAACTTTTTTTCATACTTCGTACTTTGAAGATTGATACCACATTGGCTGGTTTCCAGTTCAGTGACATCCTTCTCTCTTCCAAGGAGCATGCAATCAGTTGGCATACTTTGTCCACCAACTATTGTGAGCGTACCTTCAGTATTTAATTCGAAATTCCATCTGACCCCGAGTCATTTCTCACTTCCAATTTCTTGAGGAACTTAGTTAATTCTTGCTCTCCCACTTCTATGTTGTTTAATATATATATATATATATATATATATATATATATATATATATATGTATATATATATATGTATATATATATATATATATATATATATATACATATAAATATATATAGAATCACCAGTGACGGTGATGTCGATCAAATAATTCAAATATATATATATATATATATATATATATATATATATATATATTTATATATATATATATATTTGAATAGAATCACCAGTGACGGTGATGTCGATCAAATAATTCCGAGTGTCGTCCCTTGATATATATATATATATATATATATATATATATATATATATATATATATATATGTATATATATATATATATATATATATATATATATATATATATATATATATACATATATATATTTGAATACAATCACCAGTGACGGTGATGTCGATCAAATAATTCCGAGTGTCGTCCCTTGATATATATATATATATATATATATATATATATATATATATATATATATATATATATATATATATATATATATATATATATATAATCTCTCCCTTGGGGTCGTCTTCCCTGGTGAACACCAATTGGAAATTTTTATTCATCATTTTAAATGTTCGGTTGTATTTTTCATTACTTCTTTCTATTCTTTTTCGTTCCATGTTCTTGGCTTTGGTGGGATATATGCCACTGCGAAGTCTCTTTTTTCCATTTCTTATGTTACAGTGTTCACATTTATCACCTCGGCCTTGTCTTCCCCCATTACTATTTCTTCCATCTTCATACTAATTTTCACTGCCATCAACCCTCCTGTTTTATCTCTTCTATCCCTCCGGCCATATTTTCCTTTTTCCACTTGAATATCAACACTTCTATTGAGCTTGGTCTTGGCTAAACACATGATGTCTATTTTCTCTTCCTCTCAGTAGTCATTTATCAATAATCAGAAGACCTTTCTCTCCATAACAAAGGCTAATGAGAAAATGCTTAGATGTGTATACAAGTAGCGTTTTTTTCTTCCTACGAGGTTAAAACTACGTCCTTACAGCTTGATGATATAATTCCTTATCCCTTTAGTATCTAACATAAAACTTTTAATTTATATGTTATCAATTCCAAATAACTGGTAATAGTATCAAGTATTATTTCTACCTATGTACATAATTTTACACTTGGGACATATTTCATTAGGCAGTTTTGAGGCTGTTGTAATAGTTCTATATATCTTTGAACATTTAAACGATTCGAGAGATCGTTTGTTATTCCGCAGAGCTTAGTACTGTCAGCGAATTTGGAGACAGTAAATTCAAGTCCACAGTCTATGTCATTGACATATATTATGAACAGAAAAGGCCCTAGAACGGGAGGCTGTAGTAGTAGTACAGGGCAGGATAGTGTGAGGAAAGAATGAAATGGAAGGGAGTGAGAGTTATGATAGGTGTGGGGCAGACCCACTTGCTCGCTAGTGAGGAACTCCACTCGTAACATCTTTACAGGTAAAAGTTTTACCATTCAAATAACTCGTTATTATGATTGTTCAACCAGTTGAAAAGTTCAGTCTTATCTCTTGTTCCACTTGAGGAAGCTAGTATAGTTAGTATTTTCTCGTACGGGACAATAGTTTGGGATGACTATACAATTCTAGACCTTTCGGTGTGGAAGAATGTTTACGTCTGAAGCCGCCTTGGCTGACATTTGTAAGACAGTTGATTTTTAAGTGACGTTCTAAATCATCTCTTATAATTGTTTTCATCGATTCCCTGATGAGTGAAGTTGGATTAATTGGTTTGTAGGTCTATGACTTTTTTTTGCCCGATTATGAACATAGGAGTAAAGTTTCTGTTTCGTTAATTTTTCCTTTACCTCTGGATCATTCCTCAGACACCACTTCCTCATCCTCGGATATATTACTCTCCTGTAAAACTCTGCCCTCCCCTCTTCAGATACTTTCTCGTAATTTTCTTAGCTTTTATTCTTATTTTTATCTCTCTCTAAAGCGTCCCTCAATGCCTTTGCTTGCTGGTTTACGAGAGCCAGTTTCCATATCGTTCATCAGATTATTTTGTGATTAAACATTTGAAACTGTTGGTCATGCCCCTCCTTGTATATACTTGCCTGACCTAAAAACGATTTCTTCATTGTGTAGTGTTCATTTTCTATAATTATTAAGACAATTCTTCTGTTTCTTGTTTATTTTTATCTTCTTGTTTGAATATAATTTTCCACCCTACGAAATAATACATGTATTTCTATCTATCACTTCTCTTACAAAGGATTACAAAGGCAAAGCATGCCGACAGGAGACCTTTTGATCCATATCTAGGTCGGATGCAAAAAAAAAAAAAAAAAAAAAATAAAAAAACTCATATTAATAATAAATTAAAACTATAACAATGTAAATAACAATTAAAATACATAAATAAATGCATTGGTATAGTTGAATAACAAACAAACAGGTAAATAGTAAATGATAATAAATTGACATATAACTAATAATAAATGAAAATCAGACAGACAAATTATAACAAAACAAAAACAAATAATATAACATAAATTATAATAATTACAGCATCTTACTTAGGTATTTATCTAAATGATTCTTAAAGCTTCGAACTGAACTACATTGCACTACCTGTGCAGGAAGTTTATTCCATTCATTAACTACACGGTTGGCAAAGTTGTTTCTACCTACTTCCAAATTGAATCTATTTCCGGACAGTTTGAGACCATTGTTTCTTGTCTGATTCTCATTCAATGTGAAAATTTTGTCACTTTTGATGTTGTCAATTCCCTTTAAAATCTTAAAGACCTGTATCAAGTCACCTCTGAGTCTACGCTTTTTTAGGGAAAACAGATTCATGTGCTTAAGTCGATTTTCGTATGATTTATTTTTGATATTTGGAATCAGTTTTGTGGCTCGCCGTTGTACTTTTTCCAGTCTGTCAATGTCTTTAATGAGATTCGGTGACCATACGGAAACAGCATATTCCAAATGTGGACGAACTAACGATTTATATAGCTTGTTAATGAGTGATGGACTTTTGAAATCAAAAGATCGCGCAATCAATCCCAGAATCTTATTTGCTTTCTCAGAGGCTGAAATACACTGCTTGGATGATTTGAGGTCGTTACTGATAATTACGCCGAGATCTTTTTCACTATCCACTTTTGTTAACGAATTTCCAAATAACTTGTAATCGTACTTGCTGTTATTTTTACCTATGTGCATTACCTTGCATTTACTTGTGTTAAATTTCATTAGCCACTTTTCAGACCATTGCTGTAATTTATCTAAATCTTCTTGAATATCTAATTGGTTTGAGTGATCATTTGCCACTCCGCACAGTTTTGTATCATCAGCAAATTTGGAAACAGTAGATTTTAGTCCATGGTCTATATCATTTATATATACTATGAATAGAAGTGGCCCAAGAACGGAACCCTGAGGAACTCCACTTGCAACACTTTTCCATCCAGAAGTTTTTCCATTTAAAACAACTCTCTGTTTTCGACCTTTCAACCAATTACTAGTCCAACCTAATAGGCTACCACTTATTCCATGCAAAGCTAATTTAGTAAGTAGTCTTTCGTGTGGGACGGTATCAAAAGCTTTTGCAAAGTCTAGATATATTAAATCTATATTGTTTCTTTTGTCATAATTCGAGACAACTGTGTTGTAGAATTCGAGTAAGTTAGTCACGCAAGAACGTTTCCGTCTGAAACCATGTTGGCTATCATTTATCAAACGGTTACTTTCTAAATGATATTCGATAGCATCTCTGATGATAGTTTCCATTATTTTTCCTACGATCGAAGTCAAACTAATAGGCCTATAGTTATTTGGTTTCTTTTTGTCACCTTTTTTGAATATGGGAGTAACGTTAGCTAGCTTCCATTCTCTTGGGACATCTCCGGATATGATGGATTTCTTGAAAATAATTTCTAATGGAACAACAATCTCATTTTTCATTTCCTTTAAGATTCTTGGATGCCAACCGTCAGGCCCTGGTGTTTTATTAACTTTGAGTTTGTCTATACACCTTTTAATTGTTTCTTTTGTTATATTTACCGTAGTGAGTAAGTTTACCCCAGACTTTTCACAAGTTTCAGTTTGGAATTCACTTTGAGGTGTTTCGTTTACGAATACCGAGCTAAAATAATTGTTTAAGAGATTACACATTCCTTCATTTGAATATTCAAGTTGACCGTCAGCAGATAATAGTGGACCAATGTGATTCCTAACAACCTTTTTATCTCTAATGTAACTATAGAATTCTTTGGGATTCTCTTTGGATTTCTCAGCGATGTTCATTTCGTATTGTCGTTTTCTTTTTCTTATTGTCTTTTTTAAATCTCTCTGTATTGATACATAACTTTCATAGTCATTAGATGCACTCGAGCACTTATATTTCTTATAAGCCTGTCTCTTTTTAGCAATACTTTTTTCAGTTTCTTTGTCGAGCCACTTTGGGCGAGCCTGATTTGGGGGACGTCTGTCCTTAAAAGGAATGTAAGTTTGAATCATCTTAGTGAGCGTATTTTGAAATATTTCCCACATCTGATCTACAGGCCTTTCATTTAATTTTTCCTCCCAATCTGTAAGCTGAAGCTCCTGACGTAGTTCTATGAACTGAGCTTTACTGAAATCGGGTATTTTAGAAGCACAAGTATCTATTCTAAAATTTTTTAGGAGTTTGAATCTGACTAAGTTGTGATCGCTATTTGCAACAGATTCACCGACTTCTACATCAGTTGCCATGCTTTCGCGGCTAGTGATCAATAAATCGAGTAAGTTTCCATATCTTGTGGGCTCTTTTACATGCTGAATTAAGTAATTGTCACCAAGAAAATCAATCAAGCGACTACCTATATGGCCATGTTCAAGGGTCATCCAATCAATGTCAGTAAAATTGAAATCACCCATTATCAATAAATCCCGGTTGCAGAAACTAGACAGTTCTTGAAATAACAGTTTGTCGTCTGCTAATGATAATGTCTTTGGCCTATATATTACACCTATATTCATTTTTTGTCCATTTGTTTGGGTTAACTCAACCCACAAACTGTCATATGCATCCTGTTTCACTTTCTCTAAAACACAAGCAT